>NW_015090813.1:428011-534617 GCF_001431845.1 Calidris pugnax
GCTCTCCCCCCAGCCATCCCCTTGCAAAGACTTTCTTCTTGTCCTGGTGCTAAGAAGGGTTATTACTCCTTCCTCACAGCATGCCACTAAAATGTTTGTGCAGAGAGAGAGAGAGAAAAAAAAAGAAAAAAAAGAAAAAAAATCCCGATTTTTATTCCAGCGCGATTTAAAAAAAAAAAGAAAAAAAAAGAAAAAATATGGAGTCCTACTTTCCGGCCCGTTTTATTTGCCGTTCCGCAGCCCTTGGGTTTGTCCGGGGAACGCTCTCGCTGCTCATCGACCATTTTACGCCGCCCTGGGTGGGTTGGGTGGTTTTGGTGCTTCCCAGCAGGTTTTTTGTTGTTTTTTTGGTGTTTTTTTAAATTTTTTTTATTTTTTATTTTTTTTTATGGGAAGGTGTTTTCTTGCAGAAACTTGCCCCGCTCTCCCCGTTTGGAGATTTGTCTCCCTGCAAAAAAAAAAAACAAAAACAAAAACAACAACCCCAAAAAAACCAAACGGGATTTATTTCAGGCTAAAAGTAAAGGTTGGGCTGGGATTTTATTGCACTTTTTGCTGAGCCCAAAATCTCCCCCCCACCTTCCCCGTCTCAGGTCGGCTGCCAGATTTTACAAACTGCGGCGCAGACTTTTTGCTCTCGACTTCTTTTTTTTTGTTTGTTTTTCCCCTCCCAAGTTGGACTCCAGCTTTTTACTCCCCATGCTTTGGGGAAAAAAAATCCAATCCCCCCCCAAAAAAAAACCCAAACCCAAAAAGTGGGAGGGTAGGGACAACTGGCTTAATACTTTGTGGCAGCAGATTTTGCCTGGGGGCTGTTGGCCAAAGGTGGTTTCCAAAAACCTGACTCCGGTTCTTAAGATGTCCGATCCCCCTGTGTTATTTAATGGAAACTTTTCCTTGGAAATATTAGCGATTAATTGCAAATCGCTCCGGCTCACAGAGGTCTCTGCCAGACTGCTTTTACGAGAGAATTACTTACTCCAGAGGATCACGGAGAATGTTTAGAATTTCCTTTTTGGATTTGGGGGGGTTGATTGGTTGTGGGGTTGGTTTGTTGTGGGTTTTTTTTTTGACTGTTTCTTCTAAGCGAGCGTGGAAGTTGGGGGGGGGAGAGAGAAAAAGGCAAGATTAGCAGGAGTTGGAGAATTTCTAGAGCGTTTTTATGGTGACTTCAGTCCGGTGATGTAATCTGTGCCAGACCCGCTTTGCAGGTGGTGTCTCCTTCACAACACTGTTGGCTGTTATTTAGTTGTTTGGAGGTGGGGAGAAAAACAGTGTTTCCAGGTTTTTTTCCCCCCCTGGCTCCAGCAGAGGGGTGTTTGGGCCACGGTGGTTTCCCGGGGGGGTGATGAAGCCGTGTTCCTTGTGGGGGTACCACGGGGGGTGATGCTGGAGAACGCCGGTAGCGGTCCAGCGTGACCTCTGGGCAGGTTGTCAGTTGTCTTCAGCTGTAAGACTGCGTGTCCCAGGTGTTTTATGTGTCCTTCCCCTGCGGCGTGCAGCATCCTCCGAAGTTGAGGCAGCCTTTCTGAGGGCAAACCTGAGATTCTCCTTTAGTAGTAGAGATTGTCCCTGCTTCAGTATGACTTCAGTGGTCTACTCGCAACAGAGGTCCAACATTGGCTTCGGCATTTGCTGTAGGTCAGTACACCTGAACTTTTCCTCCATGGGCTCGTGGCTCCTACTCATAGCTTTCATTTCAGATAATCATAACAGCTGGAGGAGTAGGTGAGAGATGGTTGGAACGGGTCCAGCGGAGGGCCATGAAGATGGTCAGAGGGATGGAGCATCTCCCCCATGAAGACAGGCTGAGAGAGTTGAGTTGTTCAGCCTGGAGAAGAGAAGGCTCCAGGGAGACCTTCTAGCAGCCTTCCAATATCTGAAGGGAGCCTACAGGAGAGCTGGAGAGGGACTCTTTGTCAGGAAGTGTAGTGACAGGACAAGGGGCAACAGTTTTAAACTGAAAGAGGGGAGATTTAGATTAGATTTCAGGAAGAAATTCTTTCCTGTGAGTGTGGTGAGACACTGGAAGAGGTTGCCCAGAGAAGCTGTGGCTGCCCCATCCCTGGAGGGGTTCAAGGCCAGGCTGGATGGGGCTTGGAGCAACCTGGTCTGGTGGGAGGTGTCCCTGCCCAGGGCAGGGGGGTTGGAACTGGATGATCTTTAAGGTCCCTTCCAACCCAAACCGTTCCATGATTCTATGTGGCTGCTAGCTTTGTTTTACATCAGCTACTGCCCATGAGATAATCCTGAGCTATAAGTGCTGTAAATTGTATTCTCACTGATAAATCCAGAGCTGTCGGCAGTTTTGGTTCAGGAGATGAAAGGAGAAACTCTTCCTGTCGTGCTGCAGAGCTGGGAATCCGGGTCTTCCGTGCGAGGAAAAGACAAGATAGTGATGATGGATTCCCCCAAGTCCTCAAAACCGATGAATCTGAAATGATTCTGTGTAGTATGGCCAGGTCCATGGAGGCAAAGTGTCCTGTCACGGGACTCGAGGGGTTTGTGGGTGGCCGTGTGCTTGCGGTTCCTTGGTGGCTAAGCAGGTTATGGAGGACGCGGGCTGCTCCAGTGAGTTGTGAGGTTAATAGAGTTCTGCTGTGCACAGGCAACTCTCCATTATTCATGGGAGATTATCTGGGCTGTGGATTAAGGGTGCTGGGCGCGGGGAAGGTCTTTGCTGTGCTGCTTTTGGGCCCTGCAGCTGCATGTGGGTCACAGGATCCTCATGGTTGGAAGGGACCTTTGAGATCATTGAGTCCGACCACAAACCAAACCAAAACAAAAACCCCACAAACAGAGACAAACCAACAATCTCGGGCACTAGAGCGTGCCCTGAAGAGCCATGTCTACCCGTTTCTTAAATACCTCCAGGGATGGTGACTCCACCACCTCCCTGGGCAGGCCGTTCCAGTGCCTGATTAATCTCTCAGTAAAGTAATTCTTCCTAATATCTAATCTAATCCTCCCCTGCTGCACCTTCAGACCATTTCCTCTGGTCCTGTCATTGTTCACTTGGGAGAAGAGTCCACCACCCACCTCTCTACACCCTCCTTTCAGGTAGTTATAGAGGGCAATGAAGTCCCCCCTCAGTCTCCTCTTCTCCAAACTAAACATGCCCATTTCTCTCAGCCTCTCCTCATAGGACTTGTTCTCTAGACCCCTCACCAGCTTGGTCCCTCATCCCTGGGTGGGCTCTTCTCTCCTCCATCATCACCATATGCTGTTCTAGAGTAACTGGCATGTGCCTGGTATTGCCGCTTTCCTGCTCTTTCTTTACCCTGGAGAAGCAGTAGATGATTGTAATAACGTAAACCCGTTTTCTTTCATTAATGTGGCAAGACAGAAGTATGCAGAGATAAAAGCAGCAGATAGAACAACTGCGAAATGAAGATTGTCTGTGCAAACCTTGGCTTTGCCTCATGTTGTCAGGATGACAGTCTAATTACGCAGTCCCATCAGGACCCCCCTTCTCTCAGGGAAGGGAGAGTGGTTCAGATATATTTTTTTTTTGAAGTCTTCACAGTTCATTATGTGGTCTGTGTATTGTTTCTGCCCCCCATCCATGTGCCATAATGAAATAGAATTTTTAATTTCCTCTTGGTTTCTCCGTGCAGCTCTGTCTAGAGGTGCCGTGTAATACGGACCCGCCGTTATAGCACCCCTTTACAGTGGAAAGATGTTGTTCCCTTTTGCATTTTGACAAATTTAGCTTCAATCCCAGCACAATTTTCCCTTAAAGTGTCAGTCAGTTCTTGGCATGACAGTTGAGAAATGTAGGCTGATTTTTTTTTTCCCCTGTCCCAAGAGGGCATCTGCTTATGTTTTGGTTTTTTTTTGGTGGTGGGCTCATGTAGGCTCATTTTTGCATGTAGGGCTCAAACTGTGATCAAAAGGTTCTAGACTCCCGTGGGGGAACGGGGAAGGTGGAGACCATAACCACTGACCCGATGTGATGGCTTTTCTCCGTCTTTCTCCTCCAGAAGCTCCTCTGCCATGGAGGAGCTGGTGGAGATTGTTGACGGAGGTCTCAGTGGACCATAGCTTCCCAGAGGTGGAGTTGCTGCCATGTTGTGCCACCAAGGGGCTGTGAGCAGTGCCCCCCATGCTGGCCGAGCTCTGATGTTGTCTGTAGTTACCTGGGTTTGAAGTGGCCAGTTGTGCTCTTGCACACTTTTCACCTGGGTTTCACAAATTAGCGAGGTTGATTTACTTTCAAATAAAAATGCTAATGTAGGACAAGTGTATGAAGAAGAAAATCAGTCAGCACCACCGTGACTAATGTATGGAAAGCAGTGACTGGCCAACAATTAAGATTCACCCTGAAAAAAGAATATATATATCCTGGAGGTGGAATAGTTAAAGAGGGCCAGAAAATTTCTCAGTGCAATATTTAATTTAAAAATGCATTTTTAGAGGATGAATTGCTGTAGTATTTAAGCGTGGATTAATATTTGCTGTCAAATGTTCCCTGCTGCATATAACATCTAGTTCCAGTTTGGCACTCTGGTGATGTTCAGTATTGGCACCTTCTTATTACTTAGCTTGAGGGAGTCCCACTGATGTCGGTGAGACCACCTGGAAAATTAAGTTCCTATTCTGTTGCATTGACTAGAAAATTTAATACCTATTAATTTTCTAAGGGAAAACCATTTTGCTTCATAATTCCATTGAGTTCTTCTAACTGCAGAAATCAATTGAATGCAAATTTCACTGTCTCTGTCGATGCAAATCAGGTTGGAAAGGACTTTTCGTGTTAGTCTTAGGATTTTAAAAACTATGCGATTACGTGCTTTTGTAGCAAATGCAATTCCTGTTCTGCAAATCTTTGCAAATGGAATCATGCCCGTGGTATTGCTGGATAAAATAAATACTGTCCTTTCATGGAAGCAAGTACACACCCATTGAATTTATTTATTTTTTAACAGTTATTTGCTGTCAAAATGGTTATCGGTGTTGGTGTGGTTAGTCATTTGCTCGAGCGTAGGGCTTGCATGAGAAAGGGTTAGGCTTGATGTTTGTTAGCTTTCCTACAAAAAAAATAGCAGTTTTTGAACTCATTGCTTTATTTGGGCTGTTCTCATCCCACACCTTCCTCCCCAGTAGATCTAACGAGTAGTGACAAAACGACTGCTGGTCCTTGGAGAGGTCTTTAAGTTTTCTTCAGCCTTGCATATTGAGACATCCTTTGATATTGAAGCACTGAGATGACTGGCAGACGTCTGTCTGTCCTCTGCTTTTCTTCCTGCTCTGGGTGGACCTGATTTAGCAGGGGGGTTGGACTCGATGATCTCCAGATTCTCTGCTTTTCTTCCAGCTCTGGGTGGACCTGCTTTGGCAGTGGGTTGGACTCATGATCTCCAGAGGTCCCTTCCAACCCCATGTGATTCTGTGGTTCTGATTCTGTGTATGTGAGGTGGGGGGGAAATTAGAGGTAGACCTTGCATCCAACTCAAGGTAAAATACTCCGGCTAATCTTCAAGGTGTCTAAATTACAACGGCTCTGTATGCGAGGAGGGGGTGAAAAAAAATCAGAGGTAGACCTTGCATCCAGCTCAGGGTAAAATTCTCCAGCTAATCTTCAAGGTGTCTAAATTACAACGGCACCAGTAGGGCATGGGCTTTCTTTAAACAGTTTTGACAGAAATTCAAATAATTTCGAAGAGTCCTCTTGAAGTGGTAATCTAGTCACTGGAGTGGGTAGTTCCGTTTCGAAAGCTTGCAGGATTTTGAGTGGAGCACTGGCATTTCCTGGCAGACTCCAGAGACATTTATCTTGAGAGCATTCACTTTAACCTTTATCTCTTTCACTCCGTCTCTCCGGCAGTGGTAGGGTCTGTCAGTCCTCCTTCCAGGGCTCGAGAGGGTTATTGCTGCTGTTGTTCCTCTCTGGAACGCCAGCTGGGAGAGGAGGTGGCTTTTGGTCAGAGCCTGCCCACTGAGTGTTCCTGGTGGTCCCTGTCTCCACTTCTGTGCTGCCGATACCTGTTTTGGGAACCATGTACAGCCCAGGTCCCTGTGTGCTGCACAGATGCCAAAGATGCCACACGGGCAGGGCTGAGAGTCAGGACAGCACCGTTGGGGAGATGTCTATTGGCTCCACGCTCAGGAGGTCCCATCTCGCAGGGATGCTCAACACCACAGCCAAGATGACAACATCTCCCAGTTCCCACTGGGTTTTTACCAGCTTCTTTAGCATGAGAATTAAATATATTCTCTGTCTTATTGAAACTTGGGAGGGATAGACCAGTGACAGAAACTTGACTTGATGCCACTTGACTCAACCTTTTCTACCTTCTTCTCTTCCCTTCTTGTGCTTTTGAGTTGGGTCTGGTGGCTAGCTGGCTCTGAATCAGGGCAAGTCCAGCTTGTGGTGCTTGATATTAGGGCATCTACTGCTTGCTACAATTGTCTCTATATTCCCAGCATGAGTTGGAATTTGCCACTGGAAACTTACTGGGGCAGGTGGATTAGAGCCTGCTTTAGTTATTAGGATGTCCGTTTCTCGAAGCACCAGGGTTGGTTTTCTGTAACATTTCAAGGTCTTAAAAGCATTGGAAGGCTACAGTGAGACAACTTAATGGTGGGAATGCTTTTCTGTGGGGATGATTCATGTGCGGGCAAAGCAGCAGCCAATGTTCAGAACACGTTAATGCCCACCAGTCTGGAGATAGTCACTAATCTCTGCATTCGCCATGATAGAGGTCGCCATTAGAGTCCACCCTACGCTGGGGAGTGCGAAGAGTCTTCCTGGCCTGGGCACGATTGCTTGTGGCATGGAGGACTGATCGTTGCCTGACACTTGATGAAGCCAACTCAGAATTCACAGGGCAGTATCAGGAGTGCATTGGCATTAGTTGTCCTGGTGCTGATGAAGGTAGAGGCTCAGGCCTGTTCTCTTTGGTATGATGAACTGGTGATATTTTCAGTTGGACTGAGGGTGTTGCAGCACAACCCAGGGTAAGATTTCTCCTGTGCAGAGAGGGTCTGTGCATCCTAAGCAAAAGCCAAAGCTGGTGGTTGAGTTGTTCTCTGCATATCATAGAATGGTTAGAGTTGGAAGGGACCTTGAAGATCATCCAGTTCCAACCCCCTGCCATGGAGAGTGACTCCTCCCACCAGACCAGGTTGCTCCAAGCCCCATCCAGCCTGGCCTTGAACCCCTCCAGGGATGGGGCAGCCACAGCTTCTTTGGGCAACCTCTTCCAGTGTCCCACCACCCTCACAGGAAAGAATTTCTTTCTGGTATCTAATGTAAATCACCCCCATTTGGATGATGGGCATTACATGGAAAGAAGTTGGCTAAGTTGGCTAGATGATAACTGTACAGATTATGGTGACTTCTACAAGACAGTGTGAATTCTCATGATGGGTTTCAGCGGTGTAGGCAGTTGGTCCATCTTGGAGCACGTTGGCCCATCTTGGAGCTGTGTAAGCAAACCACAAAACTATTGTGCATGTGGAAGAGCCCATCCTCCATAGTTTGTGTGGTTTTTCTCTTGGCTTTCTGACTTTGGTGAGGTGACGGCTGAGCTGGGAGTGGGTGGTTGAATGAGAGCCTCAGATAACTGACTGTATCACATGCTAATTGCTGCTTTCGTAAACAGGCACTAGCTCTGGCTGTGCTGTAAGTTAGAAGGAGTTAACGTGGCAGGTATGAGTTAAGCCTTCAGGATTTCCATGGTGTCTTCCCACCTGCTGTGTAGTTGTTGGACCTTTCTCGCTTTTGTGGATTTTTTTTGTGAAGAGACTCTCTTGGAGGCCAAGTGTGAAGTCAGCATAAGTGAAGTGCACGGAGATGGTTCTAACATCTACTGAGCCCGCCAAGTAGTACCGTCATCTGGATTCCCAGGTGAACTAGAGTTTAGCAGTTCCAAGTTACCTGAAATCTTTTCTAGGGGAAGGCGATCACTTCATGTGCCGCTTGACTAATAGAGCTGGTGACATCTTGCACACGGGGTAAGTGTGCCAAGGAGAGCTAGGCTGCTTGCAGCTTTGTTCTCCTTAAGTCCCTTCTGAGCCTAAATACTGACTTGCAGCTTCTTGGTCCTTGTGGGGCGTAGGACTGAGCTCCAGATTGGTACCTAAGTGTCAATTTGGAAGTGCTTGCATGTGGAAGGCTATCAACCAGGCTCTCCTTGCGTTGTCTTGAGTCAGGGTGATTGAGGTGGGTCTTGCACGGGGTGTCACACCAGCCTGAGCTCTGTCTGTCGCTCACTGAAGATGGGCTGCCAGCGTTGGCTTCTCTTTCCAAGAACATAAGAGGGAGTCTCGTGACACAGAAGAAAGCCTGCGTTTTAGGCGGCTTACCAGGTGCTGCTGTCTTGGTTTTTCCCCTCCCTCCTGGAGAATGACTGGAAACTTTGATCTTGATCAGGCTGCAAAGATTGCTTAAGAAGTTTTGGAGAGACATCAGTCACCGTCAGTGAGTGTTATCAATATAAGCCATGAGCCGAGCTGTTTGGGAAGACTCCTCTTACTGTTTGTCGGCTGTTATTTGTTGTTGTGGCTGCACTGAAGCTCCAAGCCTGCCTTTTGGATCTACTTGTGAAATGTTTTTTCCCCTTGCATTCTTCCTGCTGCATCCAGGCTCTTAGGAAGGTGGCTGATCATTTCTATCTCACCTCATAATTCGTGCTGTTTAACCAATTAATGCTGTTAACCAGCTGATCATTTCTGTCTTGCCTCATAATCCGTACTGTTTAACCAGTTAATCCATATGGCCATACCATTTTGTCACGTCTTGGTATATTAGATTGTATTCCGAGGTTCACCAAAGCAAACACATTAGACAATTCATACAAGTTTTCTGTTTGGTCTGTTTTGTTTATTTTCTACAGCTGGATTACGGTCTTAGCACAATAATATTGTATGACTCCAATTAAAATAAAGTTGTGCTTGATGGTAGAGGAAATTCAGAAGATGAGTGCAGATGGTTGGTAGGGAGTAGCCTTCCACAGAAATGACTCAGCTCTGCTTCAAGCTGGCAGAGCGGACAATTCCTAGTTGTGTAGGGCTGTGAAGAGAACACTCTTCATGGGAAAGCTCTGAGGCGGTAGAGGTTCAAGTGCTTGACTTGCAAAGTGTGTGTCCCACTGGTACCCTTCTGGCCTTGATGATGTGCTGGCAACTAAAGTGTCCTTGGCATAGGTGATGAGATGCCAGAGTAACAGTAGACCAAAAACAAGCCATTATAAGTGTCTTGCAGCTGAGCCAGTGCCACCAGTGCCAAGACCTTCCCTTTTTGTTGTTTTTTTTTTTGGATAATTTCCTCCAGTGGAGGGCCACAAAGATGATCAGAGGCATGGAGCACCTCTCCTATGAAGACAGACTGAGAGAGCTGGGGTTGTTCAGTCTGGAGAAGAGAAGGCTCCAGGGAGACCTTCTAGCAGCCTTCCAATATCTGAAGGGAGCTACAGGAGAGATGGAGAGGGACTCTTTGTCAGGAAGTGTAGTGACAGAACAAGGGGCAATGGTTTTTAATTGGAAGAGGCGAGATTTAGATTAGATATTAGGAAGAAATTCTTTGTTGTGAGGGTGGTGAGGTTGCCCAGAGAAGCTGTGGCTGCCCCATCCCTGGAGGGGTTCAAGGCCAAGGTGGATGGGGCTTGGAGCAACCTGGTCTGGTGGGAGGTGTCCCTGCCCATGGCAGGGGGTTGGAACTGGGTGATCTTTAAGGTCCCTTCCAACTCTTACATTCTGTGATTCTATGATTCCTTTTCCCCTGCTCCTTAACAACCTACCCTTGCCTGACGATTGTTTCAAGATGACAGTAGGGCTGCCTCTTCCAACAGCTTCCACGCTTGTCCCTCCTCTGCCCCCAGCCTCACGTGTTTGACGCCTCCCTTGAGCTTTTCTAGCAGTTGTGAGCCCGTGGGGCAAGCTAAAACCTACACTGATGAGTACAGGAAATAATTATCTGTTTCTGTCCACTGAGGGCAAAACTCTGGTGCTGAACACAATGGATGATGTGGGAACGTGGCGGGGGGAAGAGCGAATTTTGCTTGAGGCGTCCACATTGAGGACTTGGAACAAACGAGAGCAGTCACGAAACTGAAGTCGTGGAGTCATTGCGTTTGGCTTGTGGGGTACATCTCTGGCTTTGTGATGGGTGTGTAGTAAACAGGAGTAAACAACATTCTCCTCCATTTACTTCACCAGAGGGAAGTTCTGCAGGGCAGCTGGTGTTCATTTGGGTCCTGAAACGGGTAGGGTGGTCTTCATACACCCTCTTCATTTTTTATTAAAAAGTAGAAACCAGTTGATGTGGTGTTTGGGGGGTTTTTTTGGTTGCTGAAGGAGGTTTATCTCAACTGTCTGTTTTTATTACTGGATTTTATTGATGTTTATAAACCTGAACTGAAAAACTGAGGAAAAGCCAAACACCCAAACCAGCTTGCTTGCAGCTTCTGTCATGTTCTCATTTTTGAAAGAAAAGTTAATTTTATGGTAGTTCTGTCAAACATAAAACATAACCTTGTTTAAGCAATGAGCTATCTTTGCTCAAACTTACATTTGTTTGGAATATTGTATGTTATTTCTGTTTTAGAGGACATTTATGTGCTGCCCCTTGCAACTGATTTCAGAATTACTGCTCAAAATCACTGCAGTGGAATACGAGAAAACATTTATTTTGATGTGAAACATAACTTGTGGAAAGAATCAGCGTGCGAGTGTAGTTGAAGCTTGGCAGCCTGTCTGTTACAGCCGTGCACTTGGGTCTAAATGTCAAAGCCGTTCTGCTACAGAGAGCTGCACGCTGGCTTGTTTTGTTCTCCTAGGCTGTGAAAACCATCTCGAAACTGAGAGGTAAAATAAAGATAGTTTTATGGTCATTTAGGCATTCTTTCAGAAGCGTCTGCTGGGAGAATGGATGCTGCTCTGATACCTGGGAATCTTTCATAGAATCATAGAATAGATTAGGTTGGAAGAGACCTTTAAAGGTCATCTAGTCCAGCCCTTGGCCATGGGCAGGGAGGGACAGCTCCCACCAGACCAGGTTGCTCCAAGCCCCATCCAGCCTGGCCTTGAACCCCTCCAGGGATGGGGCAGCCACAGCTTCTCTGGGCAACCTCTTCCAGTGTCTCACCACCCTCACAGCAAAGAATTTCTTCCTAATATCTAGTCTAAATCTCTCCTCCTTCAGTTTAAAACTATTACTCCTTGTCCTGTCACTCCACTCCCTGATGAAGAGTCCCTCCCCATCTCTCCTGTAGCCCCTTTAGGGACTGGAAGGGGCTCTAAGGTCTCCCTGGAGCCTTCTCTTCTCCAGGCCGAACAACCCCAACTCTCTCAACCTGTCCTCATAAGAGAGGTTCTCCAGCCCTCCCATCATCTCCATGGCCCTTGTCCGGACCTGCTCGAATGGGTCTATGTCCTTCCTGTCTTGCCGGCCCTAGAGCTGGATGCAGTACTCCAGGTGGGGTCTCCTGAAAGCAGAGTACAATTCATTTTTCCTGAATTTGAATTTTATAATTTTGGAAACCAGAAATGTGTTGAGCTATTAGATACTTGAAAGCAAATTATTTTTATCTGACAAACCAACTTGGGGCTGCAGGTGTGGATGGGCAGTTTGGCCATGTGAATTTCTATTTATTCCCCTTTATTGTCTCTCTTGACAGTAATTGTTGTACTGTTATCATAAAACATTTAGATGATGATTCTCACTCTGACTTTTTGAAGAATAATCTCAAAATGCATTTCTAATGAATGGGAAATAGAAGGGCTCGATAACAAGAATTTTTAAAGTTTTGTAATTCTGTAATAAGTGCTTTGTCTCATTTATAAAATGATGATTAAATAACCCAGAGCACTTTCAAGAGTGTGAATTGATGGGAAGAGCTCTTCACATTTGCTAATGTGGCTCCCATACTAAGTGGTGTGAATGCTGTCTCTTTGGCTTCTAAGGCGTATTTGTTGCTGTGAACTGGGAAAGTCACACCAAAAATTGCTTTGTTATCCCTTTCTTATTTATTCTTTATGTAGGGACGTGTGGCATGATCATGTTTGGCAGGAGACATGATTGGAGAGAAGTCTGCAAGGGATGTTCAGTCCTGCACAGTCTGTTTTGTACACGTAGACCTGCTGGAATTTGAAATACTAGGCAGAACCAAGCGTTGGCTTGAGGTTTCTATGTGCTTTTCATGTAGTGGAGTTATCTGCTTTCTTGAATATGAGGATACTACATAAGTGGTAGAACTTTCCACTGAGACACCTTTCATTAGCCATGCTGGGCTCTTCAGTTTCTGTTGTGGAAATTATGCAGTGGTTTTATCAAGGCCTTCTCCAAACCAGCAGACTCCGTCATAACAAACCTGTATTGGTGGAAGCAGGTTTTTTGACTGGCATGGCATTACCCTTGCTGTGGAGCATGGCAACCTGGCAGAGAGAGCTGTTGGCTTTCTGGAGTATTTCCTGTGCCAATACAATGACAGTAGTGAAGAGTCAGGTGAGTCCCCAGAAGAGGTGAGCAGGGCCCAGCTTCTTCTCTTAGCAATGTTGTTTTCCAAAGCCATCTCAGTGCCACCATTTAACAATTCAGTAGAATCCTTTGTGTGTGGGAAAGCTCTTGGTCACTCCTTTGCTTTCTTCCAGCTGCTCTAGACCTGCTTTTGCTATGGTGATTGTGTGAGCAGCCAATTCACACTTAGTAGATAGAACATCAGAATCACAGAATCTTCTAGGTTGGCAGGGACCTTAAAGATCATCTTGTCCAACTGTCAACCTATCTGTGACAAAAAGAGACACCCACACAACAAACAAGAAGCAACACCATCACTAAACCATATCTCCCAGCACTACATCAACCTGTCTTTTGAACACCTCCAGGGATGGTGCCTCAACCCCCTCCCTGGGCAGCCCATTCCAATGTCTGATAACCCTTTTGGTGAAAAAATTTTTTCCTAATATCCAGCCTGAACCTACCCTGGCGTAACTTGAGGCCATTTCCTGTCGTCCTGTCGCCTGTGACTTGGGAGAAGAGACTGACCCCCATCTCTCTATAACCATCTTTGTTGCCCTTCTCTGGGCCCACTCCAGCACCTCGATATCTTTTTTATGGTAGGGAGCCCAAAACTGGACACAGCACTCGAGGTGAGGCCTCACCAGTGCCGAGTACAGGGGGACAATCACCTCTCGGGCCCTACTCGCCACGCTGTTCCTGATACAGGCCAGGATGAGGGATCAGATGAGGGAACATCTGAAAACTTTGTAGTCATCTAGTTAACTTAAATGTTGAGAAGATGCCACTGTCCAAAACTCAAAGCTTTTTCTTGCTCTTGGTTATGCTGTGTGGGAGGTTCCTCAGGGACTGTGGCATCTGTAATTTCTCAAGGAGGAGCTGGAGAAGATCTCATTCCACAGTCCTTCCATTGACCAACCAGGGAGAAGGGAAGAATCTGTTGGAAGTCACCTTTACAATAGCCTGTAGACACCCAGTACATGATCATAATCAAATAATTGTGGACACATTCTGTGGAATACCTGGGCTGTAGTGGTTTTCTTCTGTATTTCAGCTGCTTGTTTGACTAATTTCATTTTTTGCCTACATAATGAAGAAGGTATAAACTCCTCAGGGGGCTAGAGATGATATGCTTTTGCATCTCAAACCAAAAACATGTTCAAAGGCTAATCAAGGAAAAGCTTTTCTTTTTTAGTCCGTTAACTACGCCAGTATGGATGAACAAGTGTAAAGTCTTCATTCTAAAGCTGAGATCTCTAGACTTGCCTGTATAGTAACTTTCTCGGCTGCCAGCTATAATTATACCTGCAACTGTTAGAACATTTACACTCCGAAACACAGGGGGAGCATAAGTGGATTTTTGGCATGTTCTTCCTTCCTGCCTCCTGGCAGTGGTGGGAAGGAATATGTACCAAAATAGATGAATACAGGAAATGCATACGTGAGGACTGTTCGTATTGGTACCTCTGGTATCTTGCTGCACATCTGACTCCTGGTGAGTTGCCTTTGATGGTTTCGGTCTGACTGGCTCCTCTGAGATGTATTGCATGAGGATGCTGTAGCTGCAGACTGTTCTTTCGGGCCCTAAATAAGATGAAAGAATGACTGACAACGCAGAAGAACTTTGCAGAGACGCTTGGCGTGACATAGTGTGACTTGAAGCGAAGCCTGGGAGAAATGGGTGGGAGAACTCTCTGAACTGGTGAACTGACAGATTTTGTTTCAGAGCAGATAAGTTATCATCCACTTTTGCTCCCAGCCAGCGATGTTATACTCAATGGTACACAGTAAAAAACGTGGAGAGAAATTAGTCATTGGTAATCAATAAAATTCATGGTTCTCAAAGCCATCTCAAAACCTGGATGTTCTTAGTGGGCTTTTTAGAGGCCTGAGATAAGTAGTAAGAAAATAGGTGTCATATGGATAAAGGGAAATTCCAGAGAGTCTTTGGGAAAGCTTCTCATCTCTGTTTTTTCCAATTTGGTAATTTTTTAAAAATGACTAAACAAGTCCGTATTCTGAAACAGAGGGAAATTCCAGAGAGTCCTTAGGGAAAGCCTCTCATATCTGTTTTTTCTAATTTGGTAATTTTTTTTAAATGACTAAACAAGTCCGTATTCTGAAACAAAATAGGCTTTTTTTTTTTTGCTTTGAGAGAATGTTTTGGGGAATGTGCTTTGCTTGCGGTTTATAGGCCAGTCCCTGAAGGAAAGGTATTGCCGAAAATTCTCCTTGCAACTGTGCTACTTCTGGCACTAGAAATGGAGGCAGAGAAATGAGGTGAAGGATGGGGCAGCTTCCAGGGAACAGCTCAGGAAAATTTTCTTGTGCTCTTTCTGCCCATCTCTTCTGGGTAAATAGTTCTTAAGAGCTACTCTAATCTTGAATTTACTGAAGGTAACCTTGAAGGCTTTGTTTGTTTGCTTGTTTATAGCCTTTTAACAAAAACTTGTTGGGAAAAGGCAAAACCACCAGCATGGCTGATGTCTGTTCTTGTAAAGAATCTGGTTTGTGTGTTAGTGCTGCAGGACAGGTGATGGTGGGTAGTGTGTCTGTGATGAGAGTCTAAGTAAAAGCAGACGAAGCAGCATAAAGCCTATTATCCCACTGCAAATTATCACAGAATCACATGGAGTTGGAAGGGACCTCTGGAGATCATCCAGTCCAACCCACCTGCCAGAGCAGGTCCATCTAGAGCAGGTTGCACAGGAACTTGTCTAGGTGGGTTTTGAATGTCTCCAGAGAAGGAGACTCCACCACCTCTCTGGGCAGCCTCTTCCAGGGCTCTGCTACCCTCAAAGTAAAGAAGTTTCTTCTCAGGTTTAGGTGGAACTTCTTACATTCAAGTTTGTGCCCGTTTCCTCTTGTCCTGTCACTGACCACCACTGAAAAAAGACCGGGCCCGTCCTCTTGTGCCCAGGAAATGGGCACAAACTTGAATGTAAGAAGTTCCATTCCATCTCAGCGTGAGGAGGAACTTCTTTCCTTTGAGGGTGGCAGAGCCCTGGAACAGGCTGCCCAGAGAGGTGGTGGAGTCTCCATCTCTGGAGACATTCAGAACCCACCTGGACATGTTCCTGTGCAACCTGCTCTGGGTGGACCTCCTTTGGCAGGGGAGTTGAACTAGATGCTCTCCAGAGGTCCCTTCAAACCCCATATCATTCTGTAATTCTGTTTGCTGTGTGTGGGTGGAGGGAGACAGCACTTGACCGTGGAAAACCCTGAAGGAGCCTGGTAGTGTTTGAATGCAGCGACACAGAGGTTAGGAGGCAGCCTGCCGGCCCTGCTGGAGCAGTGCTTTTTGGTGAAGTGGAGGAAGCAGGAAGTCAGAAATACAGAGGAGAAATATTTGTAATACTTGAGTAAGCATCTCAAAACTTCATAATTAGAAACTCTCAAGATCCAATAGAAACTCCCAAGTGAATATTTCCTGTGCTTTCTGTGCCTCCCAGCTGCAGCTGAGCAGCCAGAAATGGGGGTTGTGTGTAGTCCCTGGTACTTTGGTGAGGGAGGAGAAGATGTCAATGGTCCATAAATGCACAACGTTTTTTTGTAGAGCATTTTTGTGTAGAAGCTGACACTGTAGCAGGGAGAGAATTGAAATGAATTCTTCTTTGCTCAAGGATGTAGCAAAGGCTGCTACTTTGCTGATAAAAAAAAAAAAAACAAACATGAGGCATTTGGTTTTCTTAACCTGTCTGTCTTACAGAACTGTTTGGTTTGTGAAATTTAGCTATCCAGGAGGTCAGTGATGGGGGTATAGTCTATATTTGCCCGAGTGATGTAACGAAGACCATCTTTTTTGTACCAGGAACGTAAGCTGTTTGTCTGCCTTTTCAAAGTCCTCTGCTTCCTCCTCCTCCCCCTTGCTGTTGTCTCTTGCTCAGTCCCAAAGAAAAGATCAATCCCTGCCTCTCCCTGTGATTGCAGAGCCGGGCTGTATTGCCTACTTGTTTTTCAAACAAACATCTCTGTGTGTTCTCCCCATGTTGCCTCTCAGGCTTCAAAGCAAGCCTCCAAAAACATCCACAAAGCTTTCTCCTGACTTCTTAAGGCCTTGCAAGGGTATCCGCAAACCCTTGAGGAGGGCTAATGCTTCTGAGGTGCTTTGGCTTTGAATATTAAACAAACCGTCATGTCATTTTGTTTCTTTATTCCCTCATTTCTGTATCTCCTTTTGTGTATTTAACTTTTTTTTTTTTTTTTTTTTTTTTTTAATTTTTTTTTAATATATTTTTTTTCTCTTTATGTTTTAAAAACGTATTTATTTATTTATTTATTTAGGCGGCGGTCGGCCCCCCTTCCCGGGGGGCCCGCCCCCTTTTTTTTTTTTTTTTTTTTTTTTTTTTTTTTTTTTTTTATTTTTTTTTTTTTTTTTTTTTTTGGCAAAGGCCGCTTTTTGCTCTGACCAAGAGCTGGTGCTTGTGGGACTTTCGATAATATAGATCGGGAAGAAGGAGCTCATGTGCGTATTGGGCACAGTGTTTAATGAAGAATTGCAATTAGCGGCCCATTAAGTTACTGATGTATCTGTTTTTCTCTCCCACAGAAGCCCCTTGTGCTACTCCACTGATCTGTAGCTTTGGAAGGCCGGTGGACCTGGAGAAGGATGACTACCAGAAGGTCATATGCAACAACGAGCATTGTCCCTACAGCACTTGGATGCACCTTCAGTGCTTCTACGAGTGGGAGAGCAGCATCCTCGTCCAGTTCAACTGCATCGGCAGGGCCAGGAGCTGGAACGAAAAGCAGTGTCGCCAAAACATGTGGACAAAGAAGGGGTATGACCTGGCTTTTCGCTTCTGCTCCTGTCGGTGTGGGCAGGGTCACTTGAAGAAGGACACTGACTGGTACCAGGTGAAGCGGATGCAGGATGACAAGAAGAAGAAATCGGTGTTGGAGAAGAGCACAGGAAGGTCGATGGCGGAGTCGGCGGAGGAGGCCAAAAAGGGCAGGCCGGCCAACAAGCCGCAGAAAGGCTTGAGTAATGACCTCCAGCGAAGGCACTCCATGGACAGGCAGAACTCCCAGGAGAAGGGCGTCATGGGTGGCAGCTACGGCGTCCGTTCTCCTTGTGTCTCCCCCGGCCAGTCCCCACCCACCGGCTACTCCATTCTTGCCCCCACGCATTTCAGCGGCCCTCGTTCCTCCCGATACTTAGGGGAGTTCCTGAAGAACGCCATTCACCTGGAGCCCCATAAGAAGAACATGGCCGGCGGGGGCATGTTCAGGAACGCGCACTTTGATTACGGGGCGGCTGGCTTGCAGGCACACAGGTCGGGACATTTCGATGCCCCCGTGCAGTTCTTGAGAAGGCTCGATCTGTCCGAGCTGCTCACCCACATCCCCAGGCATAAGCTGAATACTTTCCACGTGCGGATGGAAGACGATGCCCAGGTGGGCCAAGGGGAGGACCTGCGGAAGTTCATCCTCGCTGCTCTTAGTGCCAGCCACAGGAACGTTGTAAACTGTGCACTGTGCCACAGGGCCCTGCCAGTGTTTGAACAGTTTCCCCTGGTGGACGGGACCCTGTTCCTTAGCCCATCGAGACACGATGAGATTGAATATGATGTGCCCTGTCACCTTCAAGGTACAGGTTGTCTGTCGGTCATGCTAGGTTTCATTAAATGACGGAACTGCCTTCTCTGCCCTGTTTCCCCCCCTTCCCTCCCCCCACATTATAGATTTTTCATCCCAGTTCTGCATTTTTAAGAGGTTCTGCAAAGCTTGAAGTCGCGTCCACATTAATCACCCGGATCAGATTGAAGCCCTTAGAAGGAATTACAAAAAGCAAGTGCCGTGTAGAAAGATCCGTGCCTTCTCTTTGGGCTTGCAGCTAAGAGATTTCTCATCAGGTTTCTAGGTACACCATGGGAAGGTTTCTCAGCCAATCTGTTTTGCAGCGTGTGCATGCTGATCTGTCTGTTGTGAGCTTTACCCCAAGATATACATCAACCTCTTAAACAGCCTTTTTGAATTTAAGCATGCTGTGCTGCAGCGCAGGGGAAAGTTGTGTTCGTACCGCCAGTGAGATGAGAAGCCTCTCATCTGCTTTCAGAGAGTATCAGTTTTGTTTTATAGCAAACTATTTTTTTTGTGTGGAAAACTATTTTCTTATATCTATCCATTCTGGCCTATGTTAGCACCAGCCTGAAGAGGTTGGATGTTGTAAAAGTGAACTTTTAATGGTGGGTTGAAGCAGTGATGGTGTAGTGAGGGTTTTAGATTTATTTCCAAATTCCCACCTGTTTGGGCTGCATCCAGATCACGTCCCAGCTCCGAGCTGAGCTGAGACAGAGGCATGTATTACTTTTTTCCTAGAGAAACAAATGGAAGTGGGCTAGGATGAGCTTCAGCTCTTCTGGAAGCTGTGCCCCAAAACACACTGCAGGCAGCCAGCACGGCCAGAATAGGTCAGAGAAAGTTTGGTGTTCAAAAACATAGAATTACGTGTTGAAAAGTGTATTGAGAAGGCATTAACGAGAGGTATTTTAACATTTAAGTTTCTCTCCTTCCAATAAAACATGTTATATCCCATGCATGGTCATAATACGTGTTATGTAACATTCCTCTGATCAACAAACTTTCTATTTTTTATTTATTTATTTTTTCTTTCCTTAAATCACTGTGCGCTAAGTCACTAAACTGTATTCATGCTAACGTTATCATTTATGTTTTGCCTGATGTACTGTAAGGAGAAAAGGTGATATAGGCAAATACACAAGCTGCAAAAGTGCCAGGGTAAACAGACTATACCTACGCGAGATAACAAGGCTTGTTTGCTTTGGTGGGGAGGCACACACAATGTGCTTGTGGTTTTACCAGTGCTAAGAGCTGGTTTAGTAAAAGTGAAACTCATCGCTTGTTAACGTTTGCCACTAAGAATGAAACTTTGCAAATGTTTATTATTATTTTTTAATTGGTTGTTCCTTACCCGTTGGGCTCAGACAAGATGCCGTGAATAATTAGTTGTTAACATTTTTATCTCTTTGTCCTGGATAAAATGGTTTATTATCAGAAGTGCTCTTCGAAATGGATTGAGTTTGGAAGGTGCTGTTCCAGGGTGTTATTTTCTCTTCAGTACAGAAAGTCAGTTTTTTCATTTCAGGCATGTTTAAGATATCAGGTACCTCATTTCCTATATATCAAGAATCCTGAAAATTAAGTGGTGGGGAATATGGTATTTTAATGTGAGGGAACGGTGCAGAACTCCAGGTGGGGAAAATTATTTTACCTTCCTGTACAACACAAAACTTCTGTGTGTGGAATTATTTGAATGTCTCCAGTCTTCAGTGTTCACTTTAGAAACAGAGTTTATTATATTTGCACTTTAGTCTCATCACATAACACTTTCTGGAGCTGAACATGCCAATGTGGAATAGCTCAATTTTTACCAGCTCAAACTAGCAAGTTTATTTTGTATGTTTTTTTTAAGAATAGTCTGATTTTTCTTCTTGTTTTTCTGAAATAGCTGGCTTAAAAAACAAAATAAGTTAAAATTCAAACCATTAATTTTGAAAGTGTCTGATATGGACGGATCATAAATTGTTAATATTTTACTCCTTTTTATCTAGAAGACGTGCAGATGTGTGTGTTCATTAAATTACGGGTTGTGATGGGCTCAATGCTTTGGTGCTAAAGAGCACAAATTGCAATCCAAGATAAATACATACCATGCAGTCCTGTTTTGGAGCTGATCTGTAACTGCACTGCTTCTGAGCTTTGTCTTACATAGCAGTGTAAAATACGGTATATTACAGAATTAGGTCAGCCCACTTCTGATAGCCAACTATTAAATTACAAATCAATTCGGTCGCTACGAATCGGCCAGAATCGAGATGCCAGATCTTTGTTAATTTGTGTGGGGCTTTTTGTTTTGTGTGAAATTTGCATCTTGGGTATTGCATTGGTGACTTGAGTCACATTTATGCAGAGGAAGTATTTCATTTTCAAGTCTGAGCCGCTTGATTTTTATGGAAGTCAATGTTTTTGAAAGTCATTGCGCATACAGAGGTCATAATAGAGCTCAATAGATTTGTAGTTCTGAATGGCATGTTAAAACTCTGTGCATGTGTAATATATAATGTTTTTAGATATACTTACTGTTAATGAACGGCCAGGAAAAAGTACATGAAAGAAACTGGCTCTCCTGGCTGTTGCTTTTTTCCATGAGGAATATTAGGTCCTTGGTTTCCTCTTTGCTGGAAGATTTTGGCAAGTTGTTAGATGAATCTGTACCCAGCTTGTTAATAAGCTTCAACACTTCTCGGCTGCTTCTGTCAGGTGGGGATGAAGCTGGGGCACAATCCTGGTTTTGGAAATGCTGCAGCTGATCATGTGGCTTAACCCGGCATCTGTTCGTGGAGCTTCAGCAGCTCCTTTTATAAAATGTTTTGCTAAGGTCTACCAGCAAATGGAGGAAGGGGAGGGTGGGCAGGGCGATGACTAATTCCTGAGTTTTGCATCCATGGAAAATAGCATCATTCAGGCCCTGTGTATTTCCCATAGAGAAACATTTTTTTTAGTTTATCATTCACCCTTTTTTGTAAAAAAAAAAAATATGTGATTTGTGTCATGACAGGGCAAGATAACACATTGTGGGAAATGTCTGTTTCAATCTTCTGTTCTAGTCTCCTTAAGAAGTGTCTCTCCTGTCCACAGGAAGGCTTATGCACCTCTATGCTGTTTGTGTAGACTGCTTAGAAGGGGTTCACAAAATTATCTGCATTAAGTGCAAGTCCCGATGGGATGGAAGCTGGCATCAGCTGGGAACTATGTATACCTACGATATTCTGGCAGCATCTCCCTGTTGTCAGGTTAGTACCATGTGTAAATAAGACCCGTAAGGGGAAATTCCAACTGGTGATAAATAAAACCGAGGTTTGTGTATCTCTTCTCCCTTCCCTTCTTCCATCCTTCTTTTCCAGCCTGTACCTGCGAGTCCAATACGAGAAAGCTGACTGAGTCCCTGCCCTTTTGTCTTAAGTTATGAGGCACAGCAGCCTATAGGTAGACACAAGCCAATGCTGTGGTCAGTGGGCAATACTTAGGTTTTCACATAAAGCTCCTTTAAGTGCATCCACAATTAAATCTGGTGCTTGGGGTGATCCCTAGCAGGTATCTGTAGCATCAGGTATGATTCCAGTAGTATTTTGATAACAGTTGTGTTTTATCATGAGATAATGGTAGCAAAACAGCTAAGGGAATGGAAAGGTCTAAAGATTGCCCAGCTCTCCTTCATCGTTGGTGCCACTGACCCCGGTGATGGTACCCCACCACAGCCTGAGGCAGCTTCCTTTTCATTAAATGCTCACCTCATCCATACCTTGGGTGAGAAGGAGCCAAGGCTTGGGGTTACAGAGCACTTTTGTTGTGCAGGTCAGGGTAGACAGGCATGGAGAGAGCATTTGTCTGGGTTAACGTACGTGCTCAATCAACAGCAACCTGAAGCACAGGTTTGTCAAAACACAAAATGCCATTTTATTTTAAATTTAACGTATTCACCTAAATATGTTGCTCAAAAGACAAGTGGTGTTGCTCCTGCTGCTTAAAATTACATTGGTAACAATCATAACTGAGGACAGAGAGATTACCTTCGAGTGTAGTGCCTCTTGAGATTGTAACTTCTTTAAAAAATAAGGACTTTTAAAGATAAAACACTCATGCTACTTGCTAGCTCTGTAAAAGCCAGCAAATTTAAATCTGAATTGCTTCTGTTGAATGTGCAAGACAAGAATTAAGGTCTCATTATACAAGAGCCTTAATTATATGATTAATGGACAGTGTGACAGTACATGGTAAGTAATAGAACTGACTATGAAATCATTAGCTGCAGAGACTGTGATTGCCAGATAATACGCATTATTGTTTCACCCTGATTGTTACAGATGATTCTGTGCATAGGGAGGAATGACATTTAAATACGGTATATAATTTAACTCCGAATTGCCTTGCTAATTTCTATTTTGAATAATTTCATACCTTATTTCAAAATATTTAATTGTACATGACAAATGTGCATGTGGGATGATGAATTGCAGCCACTGCCAGGTTACTAGCAGATAGCTGATGTGCTGGCCAGGAGAAAGGGGGAAAACATCATACAAATCATACAGAAAATCATTCAAATCCATGCCCTGCTAGATTCTATTTCGTAGAATTTCTGCTTTTCGAGCAGAGCAGGTGGCTGTGGAGCTGGTGGTTTGTTTCTATTTGAGTCCTGTCTCAACAGTAATAGTACTTTAATAATTTCTTCCTCTCATGCCAGGAAAATTCCTTCAATTTAAGGAATTCCTTAAATTGAAGGAATTTAATTTAAATTTAAGGAGTTTAACGCTCATTTGCCACCTTTAGCCTGAAACTCCTTCACGGTCTCAAATCCCTTCTGCTTCTCTTGAGCGTTTCAAATCACCTGCTGAGCTTTCACGCCGCCTGTTGCCTTCTTTACATTAAATGGGCTGGGTTTCTCAGCCAAGTCTCTTCTGAAGACTCACTTCTTTTTGTTACAGCGGAACGTTAATAGCTCCGTCTGTCCTCACTCTTGACCTTTAATTATTTCTCACATCCACCCCGTTAACGTTGGTCCTGTCTCCATTAGATTTGGTAGAGTGGCTAGCGCTCTTGAAGTGATGTTTGGCTTGTATAACCTGATATGTGTTATAAATGTTTAAATAGATCCCTAAAGTGATACGGAACATGGAATACAATACCACGCCATGCTGATAAAGTAGATCGAGTTATACATTTGTTAAACCAAAAGATGAAAACTGCTGATCTCTTTCATAGACTGCTCTTGTTCAAACATCAACCTCAGCGGTTGACTTGCATGGCACAAATGTAAAATTTCTCTCTTGGCTTCAGGGGGTTCGTTTATGATTTATTGAGGCAGCGCTTCTTGCGCTGGGGGTTGAGGAATTGGTTCAGAGATTAATCAACACAAAACAATTGTGTGGGCATCTACACTTGGAAATTCTCTGCCTCCCGTCAGTCAGAGTGGGAGGTAGCTGAGTCTCCAGAATTTGGTGGTGGCATTTCATGTGAAAAAATGTTGTGTATGGCTGTGAGGTACCAGTCTGGGTGAGGGATGTCCTTACCAGTATATCCCATTACTGCCAGTTTCCTGACTTGCCCCCTCTCCCGCCGGGAAATGCGTGATGCTCTCTTTTTTTCGGAGGCGAGGAGCGGAGGTGAATTTGGTTGTTTCAAAAGGGCTTTGTTTTTTTGTTTGTTTCTTTGTTTTTCTTTTTACAGGCTCGACTGAACTGTAAGCACTGTGGGAAGCCAGTAATAGATGTACGGATTGGCATGCAGTATTTCTCTGAATACAGCAACGTCCAGCAGTGTCCTCACTGTGGAAACCTAGACTACCACTTCGTGAAGCCATTTTCTTCATTTAAAGTTTTGGAGGCTTATTGACGAAAGCTTTGCTTTAGTAATAGCTATTTTATGGGTATTTCAACTTTATTACATATCTTTTTATAGGATTCATTCTGTGATGAAATTTAATTTCTTTTCTAACTGAAAGAGCAGCTTCTTTGTCTGTGTACATATTAATATGTATATATATATATGTTGTTAAAACCAGAATCCTCCTGACGAGATCTCTGTGAAGGTTGGAGGCAAGCCAATTTAATGGCCTTTGAATATATCCCGAGTGTGGGGTAAAGTTCAGCTAAAAATGCTTTGGTTTTATTTTATTTTTTGTTGTATAATTGTAATACAGTTTATAGGAAGGGTGCGGAGAGGCGTACGGAGAAATATGTTCGATTGGAAAGTGGGTCACTGCGGAGGGTCGTTGTCGTCCCTCCGGCTTGGTGGAAATGGGAAATCCTTGGAAAGAAACCATCCCTCTGAATTACTGCTGAATTCATTTGGCCTTTTGCATCGGTTCCTACGGGCACAGGAGCTGGCCCCAGCAGGTTTCCTTCAGATTTCCCAAGACTGGCTGAACTAAGGTGTCGTGACAAGTGAATGTAAATGTTTGCCAGAAAATGCAATCTTGAAACGAATTGTTATAATTTTATATATATTTTTTTTTTTGGTTTTTTTTTTTGGCATTAGTGTCTTCCTGCCATGTGCGTTGCCCTCACTGACGGACCGTACGGCATTAGCGTCTTCCTGCCGTGTGCGTTGCCCTCACTGACGGACCGTACGGCAATAGCGCTGCTTCCACCGGGGCTGCCGTGCTTCCCAGCCAGGTCATCGTACCAAAACAAGCCAGAGATCTTATAAATGCTTTATTTAAAGGTGTTTTCTTCACAGGCATTTTTGGGGAAGGAACAGGCTGAGTGGGATGGGGGCTGTGTTTGTATGCGCCTGGTGGGACTGGTGTGGAAGGAGGACCGTGAAGTGGGATCCAGAGCTGAGAGGTACCGAGTACAAAACGTGGCATCGCTTTTAAAAAAAACAATTAATCGCTGCACCTTTGTCTTTTGAAATTGCATTAAGTCCAGGATCTAAAAACTTGGAGACTTTTTAAGAAAGCAGACTTAGTGTATTTGCTTTCTGCCTGCCTCTGCGCTGTACGTAATAGACTATGCATTAGGCAGTGAGTTTGTATGAGAGGGCTTGGCCCTCTAGACTCTGCAGGTTTTATTTCTTGGTTCCCATTTTTCCCTTCCTTAAATAAAATGTTTAAAATAGGTCTTTAATCCCCTGTTCGGTTTCTCAAGCCAATTGAGATTTATGGGAAGTTGTGGGGCTTTTGTTTGTTTTTTTTTTTTTTTTCTTTTCTCCATAGAGTATTTATGGAGTGTTTGTCCACTCAGATGTGGGTTATGTTTCTCTTTACGAGGTGGGATTATTTTTTGTTTCTTCTGAAGTTTTTTTTGTTTTCCCAAATGAGAATCTCTTTAAAGAGTGTATCTGTTGGAATCGTGATCCTGAAATTGGCCCTGATGCTCTGCCACCCTGGGAAAGAACGCCAAAAAAGTCAGAAGCCAAAAAAGCCTTTTCATGTGCTGGACGGGGAATTATGCTTTCTGCTAAGTTAAGAAATTAATGTGCACATAAAACTCAAACTGAATATCCGTGTTTCTTTGTGTGTAAAAATGCCAAGTTCACAGTTTTATGTCCTGGCTGTCTTCACTGTGGAATTAGCTCCTTTTTAGCATTAGCCACTCTTGGAGTAATACTGGAGCTGTGCAGAGGGCTTCTGTTGGCAGGGATGACTTACCGAGTGGTAATGTCCTTAGAAGCCAGCCAGCTCACCTTGATGGTTTTCACATCTGGGCTGTCTGTCTCCTACAGCTACACTGGTGATCTGCTGCTGGTCTGAAGGCCATGGTAGCCCTTCATCGTTGGCACTCCTCTCTTCCTCCTGTCCTCGCTCCTGTGCTTGGTTGTGGGTCTGGAGCGCATCCTTGGGGTTTTGTGCAAGTTGTCCCCCGTTTGTCACAGTTTTGAGAAAACCTGTTTCCTTTTTAGATAGAATTACAGAAAGGAGCTCAGGAGACTTCTACCGCTGACCTAGTGTGGCTACCCACAAGCTAAGTTACACCGAACCCCATTGCAGTGGGACCAGGCACTCCTGGGCTGGAAGAAGGTGTCTAGCAGATAAAACCTGGTTAGCTGTGCAGTGTAGACTTCCCTGATGGAGAACAATCAAGTTATGAATTCAATTAACTCCTCAGGGAGAACGAGCCCTTTAGCTTTGACGGTGCGTTGAGCAACCTGATGGAGTTAGACTGGCTAACAAGGTTTGGGCTTGTGTTGCCTGGCAGAACCAGACCACATGGACAACAGCTAGACTCTTCCAACTGCCCAGAACCACACAGTGAAGAAAAAGCTCCTGTGATGAGAAAAATTAAAGGATTCATCTGTAACTGGAGTGTTTGGTCTTGAGCACTGGTTGGTCATGCCATGAATCTATAGGGTGTTAATTGCCACACAGTCTACGTGGTGGTGTGAACCCACTTTTTCATGCACTCGGCAAGGGGAGGTGTCACTGTACAATGCACATGGTAGGGGAGAAGTGGGATCTGGAGCCCTTCTAAATACTTGTTCGTTTGCTTTCCTTAGTGTAGCTTAATTTATAGTTCTATTCTTTAAGTACTTAGATGCCTCTCCAGATGTGTATGTGTGACAATCGAGAATGAGTAGGCATGGAAAAAGGGAATTTGGCCAGCCTTAAAAAACACAAGTCTATGAAAGGTCGTACAGTATATTCAAGTCAAAACCAAGAACACAGCAGAGAAAATGGGAAGGGGAAAGCATATTTAAAGTCTTAGCAGTGACAAGGAGTTATGTACACATCTATCCAAGAAAACAATTTAGGTCTCCATCAGCTTTTCCTTTTTATTCTGGTGTTAAGTGGGTATTGTCTAGTGCTTGAGGAAATGCCTATTTTCTTACAAAACACATCTCTCAACTGGAGGTGAGCAGCGCATGGAGCACTGTAAAAACGATCCTTGGTGGAAACCAGCTGAGCAACAGCGAGATCCCTCTGAACTTTCACTCCAAAGTAAATTGTCCCTAATTTGTAGAGAATGCTTTCCCTGCTTCTTGCCGGTACTGAAAACTGATCCTGGTTTACTGCAAAATGTGTTTGGTTTTGGTTTTTTTCTAACATGCGTCAGATTCCAGTCAAGGGGTCGGGCCCACCCTTTGGCCAGGAGAGTTTCAGCTGGGCTTTGCCCAAGTAGAAAGGCAGAGGTGACTTCTTTGGGGCCTAGTGGCAACTTAAGAGGTTGGTTTGCTGTCTGTCTTGACGTAGTCATGAGCTTTTCAATGTGTCAAAAGGGAAATAATTTCTCCAGCTAGGAGGCTGCCTGCTTTGCTTGTTTGGCTAAAGTTTATTCTTCACTACCTTTCCTTTTTCCGATGCTGCGTGTTCTTTTTAATCTGGCCTGTGGTCGGGTTAAATTGTGCCTGAAATATGTTTTGTAATGGAGAATACCGTCCTCTGGGTTTGGAGGGTCGTTCTACTCTTCTTAAGTGCACGATACTCCTCGTGATAGTAATAGGAGTTGCATGTGCAGACGCTTTTCTTTCCAGTAGCTAACTCCCTTTTCCATAGGAGAGGCTTGCATTTAGATAGACTTCATGTTTTGGATGCGTGAAAATGAAATTCATCCATCAGTAGGATGTTTAAAGGTAAATTCTGATAACCATAACTAACACAACGGGCATGTCTGACACGCTGATATGTAATTTGGCATCTAAGTGAGGTGAACAGCCTGAAATTCTTGTTCTGTCTTAATGCTGCGGAGTCATTAAACCTACAGTGTTCTATAGCCAGCCTATAGACTGTCCTATGGCCTATTTGCATTAACATCTCCAGTAGTCAGCAGTGTATTCATAATGAATTTAATTGGGAAAATAGGGAATATTCCTACAAGGGAGGCATCTAACCCAATTTCTTTCTTTTTCCTTTTTTTTTTTCTTTTTTTTTTTCCCTGTGTACTCTTCATTTTGCTATACCAGGTAACCAAGGACAAACATGTTGTTGTAAGGCCACTGGTGAGAAAATCCTTCGAAAATATACTTGTCCATAAGGGTTTCTTGTTGAGACATTCTTGGATTGCACTTTTGCAGATGGAAGAATATGTACATAGCAAATGAATGTTGATGAAATGAAAATAATTGGTTATGATATCATTTGCGTGTGTTGTTAGAGAATATTTTGTTGTGACTTCTCTGTATTAAAAAGTAATAAATACCAGACAGCTAAGAGTGTGGGTTCTTCTTTCCCCCTTCTCCTCTCGACTGGTTTCTTCCACCTGCTCTTTACAGAGAGACTTAACTCTGGTCACCTTAGAGGGCACAGGGAAAACAGGTTTTCAGTGTTCATTAAAATCAAGCTTTGATGTAGTTGTTTTGAAGACTGCTATACTGAAAAAAGGGGGTGTGGGGTGTGACGTGTCCCCTTGCAAAACAGAAGTCCTGCTTGCTTTGTTGACATTGGAGATGCTCCTCCTTGCAGCGTGGCCGTTTCGGGAGCAGGCGGCTGCTGTGCCGGTGGGGATGGAGAGAGGATGGAGCGCTGAATCCTTCACTTCTGGTTGAGTCTGTCAATGGCAATGTGCCCTCTGGTGCCTGAGAAATAGCAGAAGGGCTTCTGTAGGGGAGGATGCTGGATGGCAGCACTAGGCAAAAAAGAGTTTCCCATGTTCCTGCTGAACACTTCATCCCTCAAACCCCGTTGCAGGGGAGGGAGCCTCATAACCCTTGCTTTCCTGCGTCAGGTTTGTGGTAGCCTGACTAATCTAATCATGTGTTTTAGCAGAGCTCGCTCCATGTGCTTACAGCGTGATTCCTCAGCCTTTGCCTGTTGCTACGGAGAACTTCAGGAAGGAGGTAAATGGTCAAGGCAATCTGGGCTTAGAAAAGGGAAAGCAAAAAAGTAGAGGAAGGACATTGAAGTGCTGGAACGTGTCCAGAGGAGACACATCAAGCTGGTGAGGGGTCTAGGGAACAAGTCCTATGAGGAGAGGCTGAGGGAACTGGGCATGTTTAGTTTGGAGAAGAGGAGGCTGAGGGGAGACCTCATTGCCCTCTACAACTACCTGAAAGGAGGGTGTAGAGAGGTGGGGGTTGGCCTCTTCTCCCAAGGGAATAACGACAGATCCAGAAGAAATGGTCTGAAGTTTCGGGAGGGGAGGTTTAGATTAGATATTAGGAAGAATTACTTTACTGAGAGGGTGATCAGGCACTGGAACAGCCTGCCCAGGGAGGTGGTGGAGTCACCATCCCTGGAGGTATTTCAGAAACGTGTAGACATGGCACTTCAGGGCCTGCTCCAGTGCCTGAGATTGTTGGGTTGTGTCTGTGGGTTTTGTTGGTTTTTGTTGGGGTTTTTTTTTTTGTTTGTTTTTATTTGGGGTTATTTTTGGGTTTTTTTTGGACCCGATGATCTCAAAGGTCCCTTCCAACCATGAAGATTCTGTGATTCAGTGCTGTGGGGGAAGGAGGACAGGGCTCAAGGGAGATGAGGTGTGATGTGGAGATTGGAAACACTCTCTAAAGAGCCAGCTGTAGCTGTTCAGGTTTAATTTTGGAAGCAGATACCGTGGCTGGCTTGGATAACCTTGAAGCTGAAAACCTGTGTGTTGTGTTAATTGGGAAAAGCACTGCGGATAGCTGCCTCTTAAAATACGAAGATCTGTTTAAGAGGTGGAAATGTAAATAAGCTGCTGTCAAGTAATTGCAAGTGAAAGGCAGTGATTCCATATTGATACCTTGCCAAAGGGGTTGTAGGTTATGGTTTAAGCCTTAAGCCTGTGGGGGAAAAACTAAATGAGAACTAATGTTTTGGGGAGACTGCTCCCCTGGCTTAATTACTGCGGTCTTGACCGATTTTAGGGGAGGCATCTGGTACTGAGCACTGAACTGCAGAACTTCAGGTCTTGTCTGCTGTGGTAATTACTGTGTTGCTAGAAGGAACTGAGTAGCACTGTGAGAATGTGGAGGATAGAAAAAGCCACCCAAAAAAACCCCAAAAAAACTTTTCAAGCTGTTACATGATATAGTATGTAGTTAAAAAGGGGTGACACAGGCAAATGGGGTTAGGAGCATGCCTGGGCTCATGTTCCTGCTGGAGGCATCCCTGGTTGTATCAGAGGAGGGGGATGAACTATCCAGGCTGCATATGTGTGTGGGTGTGTGTGCCTAAAAATACGTGCCCAGGTTTCACACAGCTATATTCGTATTTGTTTTCTATCCTGCCAGTATTCCGTGAAACAACTTCTGTTCATTCTGATGCTGGTAAAACCTGGCCATCTAAAACAAAACCTGCTTTCCTGTTAAGGCTCCAGCTGCTGTGCTTTGTCGTTGACTCCGTACATTAGTATATTTTGGCCTTAAATGTATGTATTAGTCACTGGGTTTCCTGCACATTGGCTTTTCATTCAGTGTTGTCCAACCAACGTCGATGGGACGAGCAGAGCCTGATGTGATGCTCAGGTGAGCAAAGAGCCGAACCTGCTGTGGTGGGCATTCAGGAGTAGCTCTTTAGCCATGTTCCAAGAAGGAATTTTCCTCCTTCCTCCTCTCCCATGAAGAAAAATGTTTGCTTTTTTACTAACGGACCCGCCTGGAGTGCTGTATATACAAGAGTTTACATCTGGCTCCATTATATAATGTAACCCCGGAGCTGCTCCCTTTTGTGAAACATGCCCTGCGCTTGTTTTCTTGTGAGAAAAACACGTGTGCGGATCACATCCATCTTACTGCCTCTGTGTCCCATTTTCCTGGCCACGTACTCATTTAATGAGCAGTTGGGGGAAAAGAAAAAAAAGCTCTGGCAGGATCTTTTCAAAGTGAAAATCTCCCCGGTTATCCAGATAGAGTTACAGAATAACAAATCAATGCTGCCTCTGTGTGATGCCTGCATGACTCTTACTAATACAAGAGTCATAACTGTGGAATGGAGTTTTGCAGATAGAAGGTAATTTGGCCACAATATCAAGGAGACTTAAATAATAATATAAATTGTCAATTGCTAAATACTTCCGCCTTTTTTTTTTCCCCTTTTTCCGATGCCTGAGCTTTTAAATGAGTTTGGCTCCAACTTAACTAATACCTTGTTTAGAATGTCGTTAGCAATAGGCTCAATTTAATTGTCTGGGACTTCTTCTAAGAAACATCCCTACTAGCTGATTAGTAGCTTGTAGGGATGTTGTTAGTAGGGATGGCTCCAACGTAACTAATACCTTGTTTGGAATGTCATTAGTAGTAGGCTCAGTTTAATTGTCTGGGACTTCTTCTAAGAAACATCCCTACCAGCTGATTGCTTCTATAATGTTCTCAAACCTCCCAATCCCCACCTGAAAAATGGATCTTTTCATATCCATATGTTCAGGAAGCATCGTTCTGTCGGCACAAGACACAAATACTAGTTGAGGATAGTTGAGTTGCTCAGAATTGAGCTCCTTCTTTCTCATGTCTTTGATAAGACCTGGAGGCAGACAGCACCTCTGGGACCTGAGACAAGAGGAAGATCAAGAAACTGAGTCAGAATCGAGTATCAACATTTTAATAACGAGGCAATATTTTCTTTAAAGCTTTGTTTAAGCGATCGCTATGGTTACAGGCTCTGTAACCAGGATACTCCAGTTACACAAATAGTAATGGAGTTTAGCCTGCTTTTAAATCTCCATTTTCTGCCAAAGAATATATTGAACTGCGTGGGAGTCTTTCCTCGCCATCGGGAGGTGGTGGATGGTTGGCTGGCCGGGCTGATGGTGGAGAAGGGAGCAGACCTTGGCCTGGGGAGGACATGGAAACCCAGTGGTCAGTAGCAAAATTATTTGCCGAAGCTGTGCGGCAGCCAGGGTGTTTGGAGTCAAGTGCAGAGTAAAGGGGTGTTTCCTGTCAACAGTTTTATGGCAAGTTCCTCCTGATGTTTTGGTAAGCAGTCCTCACTTAAAAACTGGTAGGGCTTGTAGCTTGTTGAATTTAAATTCCCGTTTTTCTGGCTGGAAGAGTCCCTGTTCTGCTTCTTCACCTCTTCCCTCCCACCCGTGCTGGGACTGAGGGGATGCTTGCCACCGGGAGGTGATGGACCTGACTCGATGATGGACCTGGCTCCTTCCAGACCCACCACACTCTGTGTGTCAGTTCTGGAAGGTACAAGGTGCAACATGGAGAGGCTGAAGCCAGCCCTGGAGAGGGCCAGTGTTGGGTATGACTGCGCTGAATTATTTTTCCTCTGTGTTCTGCCTCCCTCATCTGTAATATGCTCGTGACCTGCTTCTGAGGACTATTTATCTCAAAGGAAAAAAGGAATGACACCTAAATGGTGCTGTGTGTCAATGGCAGGATACCTGTTGCCCATAAAGCATCACGAGCTTGCTCGAGTTCCCTGCACCACACAGATGTCTCCTGAGGGTCCTGGCCTCACTACTCGTGTGCTGGAGGAAGATCGGTGGGGGGACACTGTTAGTGCTGTGATGTGACTGCTTAGTGCGAGGCATGGTGCCCGTGGAGGTGGAGCAGGATCACCCCAGCCATCTTTCTGCTCTTTGGGAAGGTCCTAATGGAAGTAGCATTCAGGAGCTGCCTGCCTGTGGCTGGGACAAATGGGAAAGGAGTAGCTTGCAGCAGAGCTGGGAAGCCAAGCCAGGATTTTGGCAAGGTAGCTCTCCTCTGTCTCCTGAAGTCCATGGAAGTGGTGGTGTGCCAGTTTATGCCAGAAGAAGATTTGTACTAGTGCTTTGGATAATTGCTGGACATCAGAAATTCAGAGTGCAGGTACTGCTGAGAACAAGCGCTGGATAAATTAGTCTAGTCATGTGTTTGGTGGATCTCACGTTAACAAGGAATTCTTAATAGGAATTACAATATTCTTATTAATGAGGGATTACCCTCTAAATCCCTTTCACAGGAAGAAAAGAATCAGAAATCTGACTTGTACCTTTGGTTGAAGGCATGAAAGAGGTGATGGCAGAATTAACATCCAACTTCCCCTCTGGAGCACGAACAGTAGAGTGCGGTCAGAGGGAGGAATGTCCTGACACAACAGGACATAGGCTGCCCAGGGAGGTGGTGGAGTCTCCTTCTCTGGAGACATTCCAAACCCACCTGGACAAGTTCCTGTGCAACCTGCTCTAGGTGGACCTGCTTTGGCAGGGGGGTTGGAGTAGATGTTCTCCAGAGGTCCCTTCCAACCCCATGTGATGCTGTGATTCTGTAACAGGCTGGGGGAAAGGCGGAATTAGCATTTTGGTGAAGAGGAGGAGACCTTCCGTCAAGGTTTTGTTATTCGTGTGGATTTTGGCACACTCCCTGTCTGACCTTCTCTGATGGAAATGTGCTGGTAGGAGAGGAGCCCAGCCTGGCTCTGCCCCTGGGCTGGGAGCAGGGCTGTCCTCCTGTCCCTCCACCCCTCAGCTGCCACCTCTCTGCAAACACACACCTACACCTAAAGCCTCTGGGTTTTCCCGGCCGGATTATTACTGAATCCCCTGCACTCAGCTGCTGATTAGTGGAGACATAGTGCTGGGAGCTGAGCCAGAGAGAGGGGGCCAAGTTTTAAAGGGGGTGTGTATATATAATCTTCAGAAAAAAAATACTGTATAGCTGTGAACTCTTTATTTTCTTCTGATTGTTTTGACGGAGGTCAGGGCACGATAAACGTGCATGTGAGGACTTGCACTGGTTTGACTGCGTCAACCTGAAAATGGACAGGCATGAACAAGACCCAGAAGCGCCTGTAATCCACTTCTGAAAACCTGTGGTGTGGTAGTGAGGACCCCAAAATAAGTCTGATGTTCCTCCATAGTACCGTCACTCCCTCTGACTGCCATAGGCACAGTGGAAGATATTTCAGACAGGCTTTTGAGGTCTGGAGTCAATAGTGTGAGGGCACAAACCATGTGAACTTCATCAGAGAGTCTTAACCTTGCCCCTGGCCTTTGGGACCAAGTTGTAGGCACCTCACAAGTCTTAGCAGTTAAGTAGTTAATCATCAGCTATGACTGTGACTCTTGGCTAAGTGTTTTCAGCACAAGTTTTTAAAACAAAAATACATATCCAACAGACTTCAAACTGGTCACACATTTATTGTTCAGGCTCTGCTGGTTGAAGAACCCCTGGGAGATGCCCTAGAGGCTACGTTTCTGTTCAATATATTTATCCGTGATATGAATGCAGGAGTTGAACGCACCATTAGGAAGTTTGCTGACAGTACTAAAGTGGGAGGTGCCATTGACTCTCTGAAGGCACAAGAGGCCTTGCAGAGGGATCTAGATAGATTGGAGCCCTGGGCAATGAATAATGGGATGAAATTTAACAAGTCCAAATCCTGCAACTGGATTGGAGTAGTGCTGGGCACAAGTATAAATTGGGAGAGGAGTGGCTGGAGGAAGAGATCTGGGGGAGCTGGTTGACAGCAGGCTCAGTGTGGGCCAGCAATGGACCCTGGTAGCCAAGAGGGCAAACCCCATCCTGGGATGCATCACACACAGCATCACCAGCTGGTCAAAAGAGATGACTATCCCACTGTATTCAGTGTTGGTGCAGCCTCACCTTGAGCTCTGTGTGCAGTTCTGGGCCTCACCAGGATGTGAAGGTCCTTGAATGCATCCAGAGAAGGGTAACAAAGCTGGTGGGAGGGCTGGAAGGAATGCCCTGTGAGGAGCAGCTGAGGGCTTGGGGCTTGTCTAGTTTGGAGTAAAGGAGGTTGAGGGGTGACCTCAATGCTTCCTGAGGAGGGGAAGCAGGGAGGGAGGTGCTGAGCTCTTCTCCCTGGGATCCAGTGACAGGACATGTAGGAATGGTGCAAAGCTGCACCAGGAGAGGTTCAGACTGGACTGGGAAACATTTCTTTACCGTGAGGGTGGTCAAACACTGGAACAGGCTTCCTAGAGAGGTGGTCAATGCCCCAAGCCTGGCAGTGTTTCAGAGGCATTTTAAGAGCCCTGAAGCGGTCAGGCAGTTGGGCAAGATGGACGTTGTAGGTTCCCTCCAACTGAAATTACTCTATTCTATTCTATTCTATTCTATTCTATTCTATTCTATTCCAGCTTCTCTCCTTGTAGGCTGGGATGACAAGACAAAATGTTTTTACAAGACTGACTTAAGCTTCTTAACCTTGAAGGATTAGAAAAGACTTTTGCTTGTCTTGTGTTCTGTGGCTGACCGTGACACGGATGGGTGTGCTTTAACAGAGCTCTTGTGGTGCTGCATTTTTCTTATTAATCCTTGTAACATGTTGCCTGGCAAGTAGGGACAGTACATGCAGAGAGTTTCATACACCTGAGTAAATGTTATTGTTAACAATTACTACTCTGCTGAGGACTCAGAAAGACTTGCCAAAGCCGCAGAAGAAGAATTGCATCAAGCGTAGGAACCAGAGCTTATGGGAGGTAGGGCCCAAGTGGCTGATGCTGTGTCACACATCCCGCTGGAGCTGCAGTTGCAGGGGGGTGAGGATTTTGCATTCTCACTGGACCTGGATGAATCCACCTATTTGCTGATGGTTGTTCCTCTACTCAACTTGAGTAGAGGACATTTTCCCAACTAAATGTAAAGCTGCCTGATATGTTTCCACCAAGCTGGGTTAGGAAATGACCACACGAGCTGGTGAGCTGCCACAATCGGTGAGGGGTTAAGCTGTGGTGGAGTTCATGGAGAGGGGCTGGGAAGACTGGGGGATGAATGGGGAGTGGTGGGTTCTTCGCTTGGATAGCAGCAGTTCGAGCAGGGAACTCACTGCTGCAGTTGAGCATGTACATGGGCTCCCTTGTCATGAAATATGGGTGCCCTACGTCATCTCAATAGAAGAAGATCTGGGTTTGTTCAGCCTGGAGAAAGCTCAGGGGGAATGAATTGTTGTCTTCAACTAATGATGGGAGGCTATGGAGAAGACAGTAGTGCACAGTGGCAGGGTGAGAGGCCAAGGGCGTGGGCTGCACCGGGAAAGATTAGAGAGAAGGGAAAAAAATTCGCTGTGAAAGTAATCAAACAGGGGAACAAATACCCAGAGATATGCAATCTCTAGCCTTGGAAATACTCGAAACTGACAGGACCTGAGCAACCCAATGTAACTGCAAAATTGGTTCTGCTTCCCCTAGGAAGGGGAGGTGACTTCTAGAGGTCCCTGCCAACATAAAATATTCTATGATTATAATTTTTATGGCATTTCAAATTAGATGAAAGCAATTAATCTTACTGAGAAGTAAATGTTGTTTGCACTCAAAATAACTCACAACCACGTTGACTAATGAATTTTACACGCAGGAATATGAGGCAAAAGGATCATTCATCTGAGACACAGGGTCCCAAGAGCAGGGATTGTAATGCAAAAAATTGCAGAGGTTTCAGGTACACAGCCTGGTGTCTGCATTGTATCACAGAATCATAGAATGGTTTAGGTTGGAAGGGACCTTAAAGATCATCCAGTTCCAACCCCCCTGCCATGGACAGGGGTACCTCCCACCAGACCAGGTTGCTCCAAGCCCCATCCAGCCTGGCCTTGAACCCCTCCAGGGATGGGGCAGCCACAGCTTCTCTGGGCAACCTCTTCCAGGGTCTCACCACCCTCACAGGAAAGAATTCCTTCCTGATATCTCATTTAAATCCCCCCTCTTTCAGTTTAAAATCATTACCCCTTGTCCTATCACTCCACTCCCTCATGAAAAGTCTCTCCTCATGTCTCCCCTTGCTATCTACCAGTGCTGATGGAATTCTCCAGGGTGCAGCAAGGGTCCTAGCTCCTCCCTGGGGGAGGTGGACACCAAGTGGAGCAGTGATGTTGCAGTGGGTCCCTGCAGCTCTGGTGTTACAAAGCTCACACCATTAAAATGCCTTATAACAGCTCTGCAGGTCTGTGTGCTTCATAGCTATAATAGAACACGCTACATCATATCATGTGTTACATTAATATATCTAAATAAGATGTTGCTATGGTGTATGTTAATTCACTAGTAACTTGTGTACCATGCTTGTAAATTGCAGTTATTTTAATCTGTATTTTAAATTGTTGTGAGTGTATTTAACGATGCAGAAGATGATAGGTGAAGAGGAATGGGTTGACCGAGGGAGGTGCAAAGGACTGCTGCTGAGTAAGACATCTCTTGTGGTGGCAGGTCCATCTCTTCCTGACCTTATGTCAAGTTGCTATTCCTGTTGTCAAGACTTTACTGTCCAGATTTTCTATCTGTACAGAATAACACCAGTCAAAAGTGTGATTTTGTGCAATGCTCTGCCAGTCCAGCAATGGTCTAGAAGCACAAACTTAAAACTAAAACCGTCTCCAGTTGATGTAATTCAGATGTGACCCTGAATTTCAGGAGGAACGCTGCATTACCAACTCACAAAAAAAGGCTGCTTCTAATAAAAACAACACGGACCACACTGATTTTGTCCTTTCATTGAAACAAATGCCTCATTTTCTTCCTATTACGTTCAGCCTCCACTGTAACAGAAAGATGAGGCTTTTGTGTTCTGGGATGCTGTGGTCCGTAGACATTGATTTAATAACATTTTGTAGTACAATAAGCAAAGAAAGAAAGAAACTCAGAGCACACATATTGCCGAGGGAATTTGCCAACTAGGATCTACCAGAAGGACTGGGAGCAGAGAAATTATCCTTGAAGTTGGAGCAATCGTCTTGTTGCTGGCACACGACCTGTTCTGGTGTGTGGGAACCCAGGGTGTCTGTATGGAAGCGCAAGAGCCTTCATCTTCTTTGTGAGCAGAAGATGGTAATGCACAGTTTCAGATGCTGGAGCTGGTCGTTTTCATCCTGTGTTGGGTACTGTGTCTTCCCCCTCTTTGGTGTAGAGGGTCAGACTGAGATTTAAAATACAACTTTTCAAATTCTGTTTGCAGTCCAGGAGGCGTCTGCTAAAATAGTCAATGGAAAGGCTACCATTAACTCTGAGAACAGCATTATGCTCCAGAATTAGCATCCAAATGTGTGGATTCCTTTATGAGCAAAGGGCCTGTTTAGTTTGGAGAAGAGAAGGCTGAGGGGGGACCTCATTGCCCTCTACAACTACCTGAAAGGACGTTTTAGAGAGGTGGGTGTTGGCCTCTTCTCCCAAAGGAATAATGACAGGACCAGAGGAAATGGTCTAAAGTTGTTGCAGAGGAGGTTTAGATTAGATAGTGGGAAGAATTACTTTACTGAGGGGGTGGTCAGGCACTGGAACAGCCTGCCCAGGGAGGTGGTGGAGTCACCATCCCTGGAGGTATTTAAGAAATGTGTCGACATGGCACTTCAGGGCATGCTCTGGTGCCCGAGATTGTTGGTTTCTGTCTGGTTTTAGGTGGGTGTGGTGTGGTTGGTTTTTTTGGTTTTGGGTTTGTTGGTTTTTTTTGTGTGGTTGGACTCGATGATCTCAAAGGTCCCTTCCAACCGTGAAGATTCTGTGACTCTATGAAAGGGAGGGTGAAGTTCAATTAGCAGTTATTGTGACCAGAATTCAGGTTATGGTTTCACGAGATACCATCACCAAAAAAAAAGAAAAAAGAAAACCCACCAAAAAACCCAACTGCAATGATCTGAGTTAAAATTAGCTCTTCCTGGTGGTGGTGGTGGTGGTTTATTTTTAACCTGAATGTTTTGATTGACCCAGTTCAAGCTCAACCAGGCAGCAGCACCCCGGCGAGGGCAGTGGGTGCAGCATGTGGGTGGGAGCGACGCCTTGGATGGTGGGGGGGAAATGGGAGAAGGAGCTGTAAGTCACCTTACCGCTGGAGACGGCGTTTCATTTTTAATTCAGTGGAAACTGGTGGAATAAACCCGGGAAGAGAGAGCTGAGTAACGTGGTGACGAGCACAACTTGACTCCCCCCTGGGGACTTGCTTAAGGTTGTTTTTTTTTTCTGTGCGCGGTTGCTGCGACACAGGAGGTGTTCTTTACTGTGAGGGTTGTGAAGTGCTGGAACAGGTTGCCCAGGGAGGGTGTGGAGGCCCCATCCCTGGAGATATTCAAGGTGAGGCTCGATGAGGCCCTGGGCAACCTGGTCTAGTTGAGGGTGTCCCTGCTGACTGCGGGGGGGATGGACTAGATGACCTTTGGAGGTCCCTTCTGGCCTAGACAATTCTATGATTCTATGATTCTATGATTCAGCTTGTGACTGTGTTTTTTGGAAACTGAACTAGCTGGTGGTTTGTAGGCTGAAGCTTTCTGGTGTTAGCCCTAGGGCACCGGGACCACCTAAAACTGAGAAAAGAGAAATTCCAGAAAACCAATGAATCTCAGAAAGTGCTGATTTTAAAAATGAAAGCTATTGCTTTTGTTGTTGTTGTTTTTAGTAATATCCTCTGAAGGGATGGATTGAAAAGGGGTCTGAGCTCCACTTCAATGTTGCTGACTCCTGGCATATCATGGAATGGTAAAACTAGGAGGCACCTCGAAAGGTTCCTTGTCTGGGTGAGGTCTGGCATGGTCCATGTGCCCGAGTCACACAATCCAGCTCTCCCAGCCCTGTTATCATTTTGGTAAGGTGCCCAGCCCTGTGCCCACAAGGAGCCTTGCTGAGCTGGCACATGGTGGTGGGACCTCAGAGGCCTCTCCAGTCCCCTGGTGCCTAGACCATAACCCTTTTTTTAACAGGCCCACAGGCTCGTGTAGCACACCTTTTCTGTCTGGGCTGCAAAGGCAGATGCTGCCACAGCCTGCGGTTCCAGGTAGCTTTTTTTGGACTAGAAAACTGCCCTGCATTGCAAGCTGGAAGTGATGCTCAATAAGAGTGATCTGCCAGAGGAGCTCCTCATGGCCTGAGTGTTACTAATGGCAGGGGGGGCACATGGAGGCTCAAAAGCCTCTCAGCTTCTGCACTGAGTGAAGCACCAGTACCCCAACCCCGTAGTAAGGCAGTCTGGGGAGAAAAACAAAGTTGTGGCTTTTTTTTTTTCCTTTTGAAAGGTTGGTTTAACCCCAAAGCAGCCTACAGATGGGTGAGGAGGGTGCCGGCACCCAAACAGGAGAGGAGGCTGTGACACCCGACAGAAGTAGGGGAAGGAGGACTCCTTCGGCAGTAGCCAGTCTTTAAAACCATAAAAATTACCCTGCTGCTCACACCAGTTGTCCGTATGGTCCTGTATTTTCTCTGGCTGTGGCAATAGGATGATCACACTTAAGTGGTGCTGCAATTAAGCAGTAAGTGAGCAGGGTTTCAGTACACCTGAGCTGGCCTCGTAGCTTCCTGCTGCCAGGACTATTCCCACCTTATCCAGCACCCAATCAGGCTGGAAAATAGTCCTTTTTTCCTTAGTTGGATCCTTTTCTGTTGGGCTAGTGAGTTAGATCCGTTCATCAGAGGGGCTGACAAGGAAGGAAGAAATTCTTTCCTGTGAGGGTGGTGAGGCCCTGGAAGAAGTTGCCCAGAGAAGTTGTGGATGCCTCATCCCTGGAGGTGTTCAAGGTCAGGCTGGATGGGGCTTTGAGCAACCTGGTCTGGTGGAAGGTGTGGGAACTTGATGATCTTTAAGGTCCCTTCCAACCTGAACCATTCTATGATTCTATGATAAGCACCAGAGCCAGTGCAGAGGAGGGTCTGCAGAGCCCTAAGCTGGTGAGAGGAGCAGGACCTCCTCTGTCGGGGAGACAAGAGAGCTATTGCAGCAGCTCAAACGGTATTGCCGGCCCTGACCTAGATCTCCTGTGAAATGAAACCTGAATCTAATCATATTTTGTTCTATTTTTAACGAGAGCTATCCGGCAAGCTGCAGCAAGCAGAGTAGATTGAGACCCGTCATCGGGTGGGAGAAGCGTGAGAAAGAGCGAAGAGCTGCAGGAAGTGGGTGAAGCGGTTGAAGAAACGGTGCTCAGCCTTTCATCCTTTCTGTAGAGAGGCTGTGAGCTGGAGCACTGCAACACTCGGTGTTTGGAGGCCATGGCCACTCGTGGTCAATAAAGATTGCTTTTTTGGCACTTCTCCTGAAAGTAGCTTCATTAAATGCAATGCCTTGGCCAAATTTCTAATTGGGCAAATCCTTTCTGTCTTTCTCAGGGCCCCTGAAATATCGGCTGGGTAAAATGCTGGCTCCGTAGGAACAGAGGGCTTGCTAATGGCTGGGTAATTTGACCCCTTGGATGGGATTCTCATTGGAGGCCAATGTGTGGAGGTCAGCTGGCTCTGAAGGAGCTACTCTGATTTACACCTGCAAAGAGCTAGATCTTTATATTCTGCTGACGGCAGTGCCAGAATTACTGGGGGCAAGGTACAAAAAAAATAAGCAATTAGGGAATAAACTGGTCATTGAAAAGTTTGTTGGTTTTTTTTTTTTTTCTATTACCAGACAGTGGTTGGATCCTGCTCTGAAGGTTTATACCTGGTGGAAACCTCTGCCCTAACTCTCTGTATTTCTGCAGTGTATTGCTGTTGCGTTGGAACCCAGAGCAGGTGGCTCTCAGCCCAAAGTGAAGTCATAAGTTATTCCTTAGCTCTTATAGCTTGAAAAGCATTTTGGGATCATCTAAAGGCACTCTCTGCGGTGTATTTTGACAACCAGTGTATAAGTGATTTGTGCAAATAAAGCTTCCTGAGCATAATTTTTTTCATCCTTTTTTTTTCCTTCAGTAAAAAATGAACATTCCGCTAATACAGAACTTATTTTCTTGATTAGGAAACATGAGATAGTATCTTCATCTCTTCTTTGTCTCATGGCTTGTGGCCACAAGGGGCAACATCTTAGCCCAACTTCAGAATCCCTTTTTGTGCTGAGTGGAGTGTTTTGCTAAGGCTGCCTTTCTCTCAGGCTGGATTGCAAGTGTTTCATCTGCACCTCAAAGCTGAAGCCTCCTAACTTTGTCAGAGACAGACTTGCACTTAAGCCTCTCCCTTTTTTTTTCCCTTTAAGCATAAAATTATTTTCAATGGGATGAACAAAGTAACCTCAAATCAGACATGCATGAAGAAAAAATAAAGCCAGGATCTAAATATAGGGAATTGCAAATCTTTTCCCAGTCTTCCAGTCAGGGCTGCAAGTGGCTGTGACAAGAGGAGGAGGAGGATGTGGTTGTTCCCCCCTTATGGGACAACCTTGTGGGACACAGAGCACATGCCTCATTAGGCAACATGACTGGGTGTGTATGGATGCCTTCATCACATCCTCAGGGTAAATTCCAGACTTCCCTAGCCTGGATGCATGACTTCAGTCTGGGCGTGCTTACATTAAGGGGCTCCCTTGAGTACAGGCAAAGAGAGTTCTCTTTAGACCCTTGTCCATGCACACGTGATGTAGATATTATAAAATACACTATTCTGGGCTTATTTCTGAATCATTACCTCTTTTGGCTCTTCATACGCCCTTCTTTTCAGACCATCTCCATCTATAAGAAGCAGTGCCATTACCTCTTTTGGCTGTTCATACGCCCTTCCTTCAGACCATCTCCATCTATAAGAAGCAGTGTGGAAGCTACTTTGCTGATGTAGAAAATTGCTCCCAAATGGCATATGCCCTGGTATCTTTCTTTGCCACCCCTCTCCCAAGGTCAGGACTGAAACGAAGAACCTCCTCCGTGCCTGTGGAGGGGGAGCTGACCCACGGTTTGTTCAGCCTTCTGTAGCCCATGAGTAATTACCGCTTGACTTGTTGTGTTGGGTCAAGTGCGATGAGTGGCTGAGAATGCTCAGGGTGACCTGAGCTGTCAACCGTGTGAAGCTGTGTGCCAACGGGGATTGTGGATGTTGACATTTCTGGCTTTCCCTGGGGTTTGTGCACTGGCCTAGCGCTGTTCTGCCCCAGCCACAACCATTGTCTCCTCCTGCATCTTTGAACGGGATGTGGTAAGTCTTTTCCAAGTAGAAAAACCAGCACTGCACAGTAGTGAACAGTGGTAGTGTAAAAAATTCAGGGTAAGGGGACCCCACCAGCACAGCAAACACCCTTTCTCCATGTCTGCCCTTCTCTGTCCTCCCAAATTGTCCAGCTGGCATTTGCTGCGTGGCTGGGCAGGGTTATCTCCATTCCTTATGGTTGCCCCTTGGCTCAGCAAAGGTCATGGGTGCACGTTAGTATGAACAGCAGTGCTGGGGTAGCGTGTGGGGTAGCAGGAGAGGAATGAGTCCTGCTGCCATTTCCTGGCAAAGTAAAAAAAAAAAAAAAAAGTCTAAATTCAAAACCGACGAGCGCAAAAATGTTCATTGCAAAGAGAGCGTGAATCCGGAGACGTCTGCGAACGTGGTTGATTGCAGTCTGACTGACAACGTGAATTTAAAGATGACATTAATAGCAAAGCCTGGAATGAAAGTTTCACTGTATTTTACCACATGTTCCCGTTCCGGGTCACTCGCACCACTGCTGCAGTGCTGTCATCTGGATTGTATCTTCCATTCCGTGCCTGCCCCTACTTCTGTTTGGTTTTGTGGGGAAAGTTAAGCTGAAACAGGTCAGCTGTTTCTTACTAATCCCTCATCAACAAGATTTATCGTTGCTGTGGGCTGCCACAGGGATCAGAAATTAGGTGAGAGGGTCATGTTAGCATCATGGATGTGATTTCAGCTGTCATCATGAAAATCCCCTCACACTTGGATAAACTCTGGGTTATTGAAAAATGTAGTGTTTTACATGTTCAGCAGGGGAGCCATTAAATTTTTAGGTGACAAAGGTCAGACATGCAGAAAGGGAAAGCACTTTTTTTTTCTTTCTTTGCAACTTTTTCAAATAAAGGCTGTTGCTGGTTCGGAAGCGGCGCAGCAATGGATGGGTTTAGTAAGGAGGATCTAGCTACCACCACCACCATCCCTCTCCCCCAAAACTGTGCCTGGTGGTGTGGGGATAACTGTGGAAGAGTGAAGGAGGCAACCACAGCACTCACCAGGACTGGTGAGACTGGCAGCATCCGTAGGAGAATGATGGGCAGTGTCAGTAGGAGGAGGAGGATAAGGATGAAGACCCATGTCTCACTGCTACTCACTGCCTCTGAGTGATCACAGAAGTGTGCTGGGTTTCTGTGTCTTGAGCCTGGAGGTACCTGAGGGACGTGCAGCAGAGCTGACGTGCAGACTGCAATCCCAAAGGTGCTTTTCACGAGGACACTCGTGCAGCTTTTGTATTGGGTACCAGTACAAGGAGAGAGCAAGAGGAGGCAAGCTATTAATGTTGAAGAAGAATGAGAGAAAGTAGGTTAACACACGGAAGTCTGTGATGATGGTGGTTTAAGCTGCCAGTCTGATGCAATGGATGACAAACAGGTGCACGGTTAAATTTTACAGATTTTCTGCCTCTACTGAGGGTTCTCCAGCCTCCCACAGCTCTACAGCCCATGAGATTACGCATAAACCATCCCCACTATAAATGTGCCATCCAGCCTGGGGTCTGGCCAGAATTTCCCCTGCAATTTTCTCTCCCATCTCTTGCAAACACTATTCCAAATCCTGGAATTAAAAGCCGGGAGAGTCGCTCTCCTGTGCTTTCAGTGTTGTATGTGTACACTGAGAAGGAGGAGGTAACTGCTGGGATAAAATGTAGTTGGTAGATGGGATGGTAGAAGAGAAGCAACAGGTACGTGGGTAGAAACTCACAGAGAGTAGTAGGAACTGCAAGTGTGTGAGTGCAGTTTTAGGTGCAAGAATTACAAGGGCGAAAATGAGGAAGGCGGAATAGAGTGGGAGTGATTTTCCCAGAAGGTTGTGTAATTATTCATGAGGGACGATGCTGTAAGAAATCAATCATGACTATGTAGGAAGTTTTTATCTGTAGGATCCTTGTCTCTCTGCTTGCTGAAATTGGAAGGTATGAGGCAACAATTATATAACTAAAGATGCGACCATAACGACTGTGCAAAATGGAACCAAGTTAAAGTTGCAAGGCCATGTTGATCATCATTATTATGTAATTGAATATTTGAATGTATAAGAAAACGTCAACAGTTAAAGGCATTCTAAGGGCCTACTTGAAGAAAAAGGAGTTGGTTTCATGCAGGTAATTACTAACATGGCAACAGAATCAAACAAGACCGAGAAAGGAAAAAAAACCACATTAATGGGTATATAAATTGCATTAATTTTTAAAGTCACCCTAGTAACAAACAAAACTTATACTTGTAATGGAAACTAGATTTCTATAGACTCAAGTCAAAGTAAATCAAGTGAGTATAACTCTTTATCTTAGGATAAGGTTTTGTTATAGGTTAACATTAACATGTTAAGTGGTTGAGTTCACCATCCATGGAGGTATTTTAAAGACTTGTAGAGGTGGTACTGAGGGACAGAGTTTAGTGGTGGACTTGGCAGTGCTGGGTTAATGGTTGGACTCAATGGTCTTAACCGTCTTTTCCAGCCTAAACAATTCTATGATTCTATGATTTTCACAGGCACAGAAATGGCTTGGTTTTCAGAGATGGCTGTTGTCTTAGGGCTTTGAATCTGAATGCTTGATGGAATTCACCTTGCTTAATTTAGATACCTAGTAATAGACATTTTAAATTTAAGCTAATTGTCTTAGGCTAGCTCTAGAATCAGTGAAGAGAAATGGCATCTTCAGAGAGAAAGTAATTTCTTCCGTCTTGGATGCCAGTCTTACCCTCAGATGGCTTATCCTCAAAAGATGTCTATTCTTCTCCACTGCCTATAAAAGGAGCTTAAGGTAACTAAGACACGAATGATCTACTTTCAGGTGATTAAAGACATGAAATAAATCCCATCAGTCTTAGTATCTAATGTAAGGCATCCAAATTTGAAATCTGTAGCCATAATAGCTACTTGTAAGGCCATATCAAAACAAACTTTTGCAAATCATGCTCTGTGTACTCCAGTGGTTGGCTCTCGAGAAGGCTGGACCAAGCAGTGCAGACATAGACATATGCAACCAGGCTGTGGACCACATTGGCAGCAAGCGAAGAGTCAAACTCTGCTTTTGGAAGATTATGTGCCAGAAGGACTCTATGACCACAGTCTCCCATGGTCTGCCAAAGATGGCATCTATTTTCTTGGTTCACATATATTTCAGCTTAGTCTTGAATGAGTCACTTTGTCTTCAGGCGCTTCTTGGGATTTGTCTATAAACACGGGTTGGTTTGATTGTAATATTTCCCTTTCCAGACTCTGGACATCTTGTTTAATTGCCCTTTTCAAATTTTGAAGCTTTCCAGCTCAGACTCCAAATAGCCTAGATTGAATTCGGAGGTAGGGGATGAGTAACAAGAAATGTGCCAACAGGCTTTTTTTAACTTTCTTCCAAAAACCTTCTTGCTCTCCTTGCTTGAGATCATACAGCTGTCTGGGGAGGTGCCCTCTCTTACCCCTTCCTTCGTTACTTTTGTTCTTGGTGCCAGAATCAACCAGTTTCTGACAAGGTGGCTACGTTGTCAAGCAGTGATGTGGTGGCAGGCAGACGGGAAGAGCTGGTTAGACAAGAGAGGGATTGAGAATGTAGCCAGTCCCCAAAGGTGTCTGTGAGAGGGATTCCTGCTTTCCTGGTGCCTGTTGGCTTCTGGGCTCTTTACTTGTGCTCCAATGAACAGGATGACAGGCAAGTGTGCTCTCCCTTCTCCTGGGAGCATCCCCACATGCAGCAGGACCAGGAGGAAGCTGGTGGTGAAGAGGTTTCCATGGCTGTGACTGGGAGAGATGGGACCATCTGGGAAGCATGACCTCAGGGGTATCTTCTGGAATACATCCTGGTACCTTCTGACGTAGCTTCACCCTGTAGTAGTGTGCCTTCACCATGCTTTCTGCTCCTGGCCTAGAAGCTTCTGTACTTGTGAACCTGAACTTCTGTAACCAGCTTCTGAACTTGTGACCTCATTTGTGAGCTGGAAACAACCATGAGTCCCTCTGTTGGGCTCATGATCCCAAATAGCATGACAAACTAGCAGGTTTCTGTTGGATACAGAAACAGGGTTGTGACCACTACCGTGGGAATTGCCATCAGTTTGGAAATTGCTGTTGTTTTCAGTCATTTTATGAGGAATCTAGAAAAGACCTTCCTCCCTCCCCCGCAGTTCTCTTGAAAACAAAACCTCTTTTAGAGCACTAAGTAGAAAAGACCAATTCAAGGTAAGGCTAAGAGCTTGTGGGTCTTCAGGCCACGTAGTGCTGAGCGGCAGTTTACTTGCACAAAAATTCACCTTCTGTTATTGCACCTCTTCTTGGAGATGACTGATCACATCGATGGTTTCACTATTTTACTTTATAATTACAGATTCCTTTCACCTCATTTATTAAAAATCACTATGTGTCCCAGCAGGCCATCTTTTATGCAACGTCATAACAAATAGATACAATTAATTATGAGTCTTTAAATATATGTATGTCTATCGCAATGATTCTTGAAACATGAAACTTCAACATCTTAAAATTATTTTGCTGAATGAGATGACTCATTATGCCTGGGGAAAAAAGATCCTGTAATTTTGTTGTATATTCCTGTCATTAAGAAAATATTATGCTTCAAGCAGATGAGGACAGAAAAAATTGCAGACCCATTATTACTGGATAGTGGTAGCACAAAGAAGTGTGTTACATTTGCCTGCAGATATGTAAGTGTGCTTTAGCACCCACTTTTTTAAAAAAAAAAATAAAGGTATCAATTTAGAGGACAAAGTAGAGCCGTGGTTTGTAGAAGACAAGCCTGGACACACCAGTGTCTTCAATCCACTGCTTCCATGTCTGTGTACCCCATTTGCTCTGCGGGCTGACCTTGGACAGACCGCTCCGCTGGGTCATCCACGGGTTCTGCAGCTTTTGGTGCATTTTTTGTGGGCGCTGGCGTATTCCCAAGGGGAGAGGAGATGTTTTGTGTGGGCGTTGGCAGGTTTTCGGGGGTTGCTGGCAGGCTTTCCCTGGGGCTTGGCCCCATCCCAGTGGGCACTGGCACGCTCTGGGGAGGCACTGGCCCACTTTCTGTGGGTGTTGGCACCCTTTCTGGGAGCTCGGGCACGCTCTCGGTGGGCTTTGGCAGGCTCTCGGTGGGCGTTGAGTTTCCAGTGGGTGCTGGCAGGCTCCCAGTGGCCACTGGTGGGCTCCCAGTGGTTGCTGGTGGGCTCGTGCTGGGCTGCTCACAGCCATTCCCAGCCTCTGGCTGTGGGGTGAGAGGTGAGGAAAGCTCTGGCACCAGGGTGGCATTGCACGTTTGAGCCCCACAGGTCTCCAGATTGTCTCTGCTGGTGCTTGGGAGGGATTCCTCCACCTTGTGGGACATCCTGAAGGCTTCGGCCAGCTCCTTCAGCATGCTCTCGTCGGCAGCGCGCAGCTCGATGCCCGCCTGCTCAGAGGAGGAAGGACCTGCATCAGCATCCTCTTCTTCCTCTAAGATGCTGTTTCCATTCACCTCTTCAGGGAACTGTGCTTGCTTTATTTTTTTGTACAGTTCATTCCTCTCCTCCTGCAGAGCCCGGCAAAGGTTCTCTAGCCTCTGGATTTTCAGCGCGAAGCACTCATATTCCTTGGACCTCAAGGCTTTCTGTGGTCAAAGACATCAGACAAAGGTGCCGGAGTGAGTGTGGGTGCACACAATTAATTGCTGGAACTGACAATTAGGAAGCAATTTGACATCTAGGCAGCCCTCAGGACTCTGCCAGGTAGCTGGCTTTCACCAACTGCTCTACAGTAACTGTGGTCTTTTGTACTGGAGTTTCAAGAGGAAATTTAACAAGAGTAACAAGTATACTCTTGTTACTGTAGTATATTAACATTCTCCATAGAGATTCAGATCAATTTCCCTCAAAAATATTTGCAGGGATACCTGTTGATGATCTGTAGAGATGGAAGACATAGTGGATGTCTATAAAGATAAGCTTCCAAAAACCTACCTGGCCTTCTGGTGAGCATGGGTGTGAATTTTGGGGAAAATGAGCTGTATTATATTTTTCTTTTGTTTATTTTGCTTCTAGGCTCCATGAGAGCAGCCTGAACTGGAACATTTTCTTGCTTCTACACCCAGTGAGGAAACCAGAGATACGGAAACCCGTAGAAATACCAATAGCACAGAGCTACAAAGCTAACCAAAAAGCCCTGGTCCAAGGGCAATGTGAGTTTAGGGTGAAACTTCAGGCAGCCTCTTATCTCATTTGAATGAGTTCCAACACGCTTATGAATTTCCTCTGCAATGCCCCTGTGACAGCATATTTGAAACTATGGTGACCCACAGCCGCTTGCTTTTGGCTCTTAGAGTTTGCCTACGCAGGAAGTCAACAAAAGGCATGAATTTAAAGTTCATTAGCTAGAGCACATTAATTCCCTGGGTGGATGCTCTTATGTAGAAAGAAAGTAGCGTGAAGTGAACTAATGCCAATTTCCTTCTATGGGAGAGCATTAACAATCACACATTTTTAGAGCACTTAAAATTCACAGTTACATAATTCAGTTTCTCGTGGACGTAATGAATGTCTCTGCACAATCTAAAAGTCCTAGAATTTGGGGGGTTTGTCTTTTTTCTTTTTTTTTAAAGACATCTAATTATCAAGATGGCTTGAAAAAAAGACCTTTTGATTCAAGAACAATTTTTTTATTGACTTTTGCTGGTTTCAAGTCATCTCGTCTCCTTGTTAAAGCCTTATGTGGGGGAAGAGGTGCATCCTGAGACAAAAAAAGACCACTCACCTCTTCAATCATGTCCAGTAACGCTCTGTTGCAGTTCTCAAACCTGGATTTCCAGGTAGCGGTATCCTTTTCCAACTTCTTTATTTTCTTTGTCATCTACAGAAGCAGGAGGAAAAGCTGAATCACACCAGGAATTTCATGCTGCAGATTAAATTAGGGCAGCCCTTTTATTTAGGTCTTTGGCTGTACTGATGACGCTGCTACCAGCGGCTCTAGTGGCTCTGCTAAGTAATAATTTATGTTAAAGGCTGCATTTGGTTTTAAGTAGCTGCCATATAACTTTCAGCCTCCAGCCTGTACTCATAAAGTTGATTACGTGTGCAGAAGTACAGACAGCTCCCAGAGTACAAACTGTCACAGAAACAAAAGGCAAAGAAAAGATGACATTATTCTGTTTATCTCTTTACAAAGACCACAGTGTTGTGTTGCTGGGAAGTTAAAGACGGGCTTGTATCTTCTGAGTCAGCACCGTCAAGGAAGTTCCCCCTGGATTAGTCACCTCTATACCTCCCCCAACACACAGTGCTAGCTGTAGAGCACCATCTTCCCCTTTGGTTTTCTGCTAGCTGAACCCCGTGTAGATCACTAGAGGTTGCTTAGATCAGAGCACCAGGATTTTTGGGCCCTAGTGGCAGAGCAGAACACTGTTTATTATAAAAGCAGGTGTGTTTGGTTTTTGATTCCCATTCATTACAGGAAATAAGCACACCAGCTGCAAGGGGACAGCCACTTAGGCTTAACGATGGGAAGGTGGTGGGCTTCAGCTCTGCCCACACACGCCAGCGGGAAGACTTGTAGCCTCTGTCAATCTTTCTGTACCAGTGTCAGTCATGCAGAGGACTCTCCTGGAGACACGGGCTGATAAATCCAGCTCCAGACTCCCCCTTTGGTATCTCTGAGGTTTCTCTACCCAAACACCACATTAAGTTCTAGGTAAATTGTTTGTTCTTCAAGGCAATTTCAGTTTTAGCTGAAAGGAAGAATTCAGCTCGAGGTGCTGAAGTCTAAGCTGCTGTCAGCTGTGGCCAAGTGTGCCCCAGATCTTACTTGGATGTTGATTAAATTGTTCTCCAAAATGTGCAGCACTGTCCCCATCCCAGATAAAGTTATTGCAGTGAGAAATATAAAAATCTAAAAGGAGAGTCTCAAGCAGGGAGTTCAGGTATGAGCTGCTACTCACTTTCTCCATCTCCTGTTTGAATGTGGCAAACACTTCATTGCTTTTGGTCAGTGTTTTCTGAAATTCTTCAAACCTTTCGGAGTAGAGCGTGATCTGCATTAACAGGGGAAAAAAAAACCCCACAGTAATTTCAGTCTGCAGGATGGTGAACTTCTACTTTGGAAGAAGATAATAAAATAAGCATTGTGTTTGGACATGGAAATTAGATTCTGTTTGGAGACCGTAAAGCACAAACATCAGGGAACTGAAACACTCTGAATCTTTTAAAGATGGCAAACTATTATGATTCCCCTGTTGCAGAAAGGTAAACTGAGGAAGAATAGAAAGACCCAGGCCAGTCACTTTAAAAAGACATGGGAATTATGAGTGCCATATTCTCCTGAATGTTGCAACTATGGTGTCTCTATACAGGGTGCCCAGAAGCGAAAGAATTCCCTAAAAGTGGAGACTTCTGAAAACATTTCCCTAGGTAACTCCATGGAGATTTCAAGAGGACAGCATTAAAGCCTACAAAGATGTCCAGTCCCTGCCTTTCCTCACAAGCCCTGTATACTTCTTTTCTATATACCATTGTGGCTGACACCTACAGGAAAGGACTCCTAGGATGACCTACAGAATGGAAAATGGTGAAGTGATCCCTGGGCCACCTCTTTGGGCAGGGACTGACCTAAGTTGGTCCAACCACTGATGCTGTGCAGGACCAGGCAGTGAGATTAAGCCAAGGGGAGAGCCAGCGTGGTCAGAACTGTGCCTGAGCTCTAAGCCTTGCTTGGGCATTGCCAAACCCCAACTTTAACCTGAGGGATAAACTCTGGCAGGCTTTCATGGAGCTCAGTACATCCCAGCTGCCCAGCTGTTTACTTGCCTTCTTGATTACTCAACAAGCTGGGAGCTGGGTGCTTTGGGTGCTCAGGCTGTGGCCAGGAGCTGCACCAGGCAGAACTTGATGTGCTTTACTGGTCTCCACCGCCGAAGAGGAGCATCACTGCTCCCTCCTGTGATTCTATGGTTCCTGTGTTATCTGGCACTCGGGGCAGCCCCATCACTGGGCAAAGGCCACCCTTCGCTTCACTCCACCGTGACCTGGAGTCCTTCAAGCTGCATCCCAGCATCCTGGCTGGAGAGAGCTGAGAAGGCACCTTGTCAGCTCTGCTTTGTAGCCTATGTGTGGACTGCAGCTGCGGGCAAGGTCGGCAAAGGCAGAGAAAAGAATGCCCTGCCAGCCTCTTCTGCCAGCTTCACTTCACTTCGTGATGCAGAGCAGAAGAAGGATCTGTTGCAGCCTGTCAGCTTTTAAGACTATTAGGGCTCCATATTTTGCTCCATATCAGTTTACACCTGGTAGCCACGAGAAAGTCCATCTGTGGCTGCAGTTTGTCAGTAAGACATATTCTTATATCTAAAATCTGTGGATGCCTTTTGAAAAAAAAATTCTAAAGATCTGAGGTTAATTTTTATGTAAGAATATCTCGGTTTCTGCTTTTTCTCTCTTTTTTTTTTTTTTTTCTGGGTGGAAAAAAGCACTTTCAAAGCTCCAAAATCATGCAGAATGCTACAGAGATAAAGCACCGTTGTCTTCTCTTGGGAAAAGAAGACCAGCTCCAACTCAGCCGTTTCCTTCTGGAGCCAGAGCACCCCCAGCAGTGTTTAGGTGATCGGACATTTCATCCATCCAGCCTGATGGCTCTCATAAGGAAAAGAGATATTGGCATAGGGCATAGTGGCTGAGGTGGGGTGGCAGCAGGGCAATGGGAAGCTCTAAGCCTTGCTTGGGCATTGCCAAACCCCAACTTTAACCTGAGGGATAAACTCTGGCAGGCTTTCATGGAGCTCAGTACATCCCAGCTGCCCAGCTGTTTACTTGCCTTCTTGATTACTCAACAAGCTGGGAGCTGGGTGCTTTGGGTGCTCAGGCTGTGGCCAGGAGCTGCACCAGGCAGCACTTGATGTGCTTTACTGGTCTCCACCGTTGAAGAGGAGCATCACTGCTCCCTCCTATGATTCCTGTGTTATCTGGCACTCGGGATAGCCCTAGCACTGGGCAAAGGCCACCCTTCGCTTCACACCACCGTGACCTGGAGTCCTTCAAGCTGCATCCCAGCATCCTGGCTGGAGAGAGCTGAGAAGGCACCTTGTCAGCTCTGCTTTGTAGCCTATGTGTGGACTGCAGCTGCGGGCAAGGTCAGCAAAGGCAGAGAAAAGAATCCCCTGCCAGCCTCTTCTGCCAGCTTCACTTCACTTCGTGATGCAGAGCAGAAGAAGGATCTGTTGCAGTCTGTCAGCTTTTAAGAATATTAGGTCTCCATATTTTACTCCATATCAGTTTACACCTGGTAGCCACGAGGAAGACCATCTGTGGCTGCAGTTTGTCAGTAAGACTTATTCTTATATCTAAAATCTGTGAATGCTTCTTGAAAAAAAATTCTAAAGATCTGAGGTTAATTTTTATGTAAGAATATCTCGGTTTCTGCTTTTTCTCTCTTTTTTTTTTTTTTTTTCTGGGTGGAAAAAAGCACTTTCAAAGCTCCAAAATCATGCAGAATGCTACAGAGATAAAGCACCGTTGTCTTCTCTTGGGAAAAGAAGACCAGCTCCAACTCAGCCGTTTCCTTCTGGAGCCAGAGCACCCCCAGCAGTGTTTAGGTGATCGGACATTTCATCCGTCCAGCCTGGTGGATCTCATAAAGAAAAGAGATATTGGCATAGGGCATAGTGGCTGAGGTGGGGTGGCAGCAGGGCAATGGGAGGTTCAGGAGCAGCCTGCAGGATTCAGGCATCTGTCTGGAGGCTGGTTGCCCTCTCTGCACTGCCAGGGAGCTGGCTAAATGATTAGCTGGGAGCTTTTATTCTGTGTGGTGCCAGCCAACATGCACCCTCCCCTGACACTACTCTTCAGTTACTGAGGAAAAGAAGATTTAGAAAACATTGCTAGTAGCAGGATGGATTTAATATGGTTATATTATGATTCGTGTTCAATCCCAGCATCCTGGCTGGAGAGAGCTGAGAAGGCACCTTGTCAGCTCTGCTTTGTAGCCTATGTGTGGACTGCAGCTGCGGGCAAGGTCGGCAAAGGCAGAGAAAAGAATGCCCTGCCAGCCTCTTCTGCCAGCTTCACTTCACTTCGTGATGCAGAGCAGAAGAAGGATCTGTTGCAGTCTGTCAGCTTTTAAGAATATTAGGTCTCCATATTTTACTCCATATCAGTTTACACCTGGTAGCCACGAGGAAGACCATCTGTGGCTGCAGTTTGTCAGTAAGACTTATTCTTATATCTAAAATCTGTGAATGCTTCTTGAAAAAAAATTCTAAAGATCTGAGGTTAATTTTTATGTAAGAATATATCGGTTTCTGCTTTTTCTCTCTCTTTTTTTTTTTTTTTTACAGAGATAAAGCACCGTTGTCTTCTCTTGGGAAAAGAAGACCAGCTCCAACTCAGCCGTTTCCTTCTGGAGCCAGAGCACCCCCAGCAGTGTTTAGGTGATCGGACATTTCATCCATCCAGCCTGATGGCTCTCATAAAGAAAAGAGATATTGGCATAGGGCATAGTGGCTGAGGTGGGGTGGCAGCAGGGCAATGGGAGGTTCAGGAGCAGCCTGCAGGATTCAGGCATCTGTCTGGAGGCTGGTTGCCCTCTCTGCACTGCCAGGGAGCTGGCTAAATGATTAGCTGGGAGCTTTTATTCTGTGTGGTGCCAGCCAACATGCACCCTCCCCTGACACTACTCTTCAGTTACTGAGGAAAAGAAGATTTAGAAAATGTTGCTACTAGCAGGATGGATTTAATATGGTTATATTATGATTCGTGTTCATTCTGGTTAGTTGCTATGATGCCCCTTAGAAAATGTAGTCCTCATCCCAGGAAAAAAGGACATGGACCTGTTGGAGCAGGTCCAGAGGAGGCCATAAAGATGATGAGAGGGCTGGAGCACCTCTCCTGTGAAGACAGGCTGAGGGAGCTGGGGTTCCTCAGCCTGGAGAAAAGGAGGCTCCGGGGAGACCTTCTAGCAGCCTTCCAATATCTGAAGGGAGCCTACAGGAGAGATGGAGAGGGACTCCTTGTCAGGGAGTGTAGTGACAGGACAAGGGGTAATGGTTTTAAATTGGAAGAGGGGAGATTTAGATTAGATCTCAGGAAGAAATTCTTTCCTGTGAGGGTGGTGAGACACTGGAAGAGGTTGCCCAGAGAAGCTGTGGCTGCCCCATCCCTGGAGGGGTTCAAGGCCAGGCTGGATGGGGCTTGGAGCAACCTGGTCTGGTGGGAGGTGTCCCTGCCCAGGGCAGGGGGTTGGAACTCAATGATCTTTAAGGTCCCTTACAACTCAAACCATTCTATGATTCTATGAAAATGCCTCAATTCTCTGTCTCTGCTTTTCCCTTCCAATGCTTCAATTCTCTGTCTCTGCTTTTCCCTTCCAACTTCTGCCTATTATTTAATTAGATTAAAAATCTTTCACATTTGAACAAGGTAAGCTCTGATCTCAGCTGGGGCCCTAGGCAGTGCCACAGCACCAAGAATAGCTTCTGCAATTTAAATTTGAATAATAAATGAATGTTTTCATAGTGGCTGGGAACAGGCTGTGGGTGCTGTCTCCCACCAGCAGCATGTACTCATGTTCCTCAGTTCTGGAGACGAGGACCCCCTTGCTGCTGCCTACCAGTGTGGGCAGGGAGAGTGGAAGCACAACTGATGCCAGGCTAGAACTTAAAAGTGCAAGGATTCTGGAAATGAGGGCATCTCGCCATCGCCACGCCATATGGTAAGGACACCCCTTCAGCCCTGTTACGTTCTCCTCAGATGCTGTAGCCCAATGGTTGCACCATGCCAGCTACTAAAAATCAAAGGCCTCAGTTGACTTGAATCTTCTGACTTTGTTTCCAAGCATGGACCTAAAAAAGTCTGCCTAAACAACATGCCTGGGGAGGGTGTGCAGTGTCTTGGGGAGCACCACCGCAGCTTGGGTGTGTTCTCTCAGCTGGTGCCAGATCCCTGTCACCATTTGGAGATGCAGATTGGGCCATCTCAGGCACACTGTGCCACCCAGAGACAGGCTGGCACGAAGCTGATGTCCCCTGATTCCTGCCAGCTCAAGAAAGCAATGGGGGCTCATCACCTCCTCTAAAACGTGTCTCACATGGTATAGCAGGCAGTGAGGCCTATATTACGGCTTCTCCTTGTCTCATTGACCAATATCTTCTCATAATGTCTTCTGTTAATATCTATTTGTTGTTTTGTGCGGTTTACATCAAGAAACTCTTCCTGCTCTTTCTGTTCTGGGCTTGCACAATGCCTTGCACCATGGCATCTGGTCCATGAGGGGAGGCCCTTCAGTGCTACCATACTGCTACCACCACTACTACTAACAACAACAGCAGCAATGGTATTGTTCCCAGTAATTCCAAATGGAGAGTGCTGTGTAAGGGACAGAGCTCTCACACTTGAGCAGAATACCCAACTGCATGTTTCATTTCAGCAAGTGAATCACTTAATTTTCTTCTACACAAGGCTGTGAGGGGCACATGCATTATCAGTGCCTTTGCAGGCTTGTTTGACTGGATTTTTCAAAAAAGTTTTACTGTTTCAAATGTATGCTTAATATAACCTAGCTTTTATTAATACCTTCAGTTTCATTAAACTGGCTACCAAGGTCTGGCTGGGCGCACAACTCTTTCTGGTCGAGCATAAAAGTTTAATTAAAACCACTCAGAGAAAATTGGGAGCAGGTTTGCAGTTGGGACAGGCTCAGCTGGAGGCCTTTGAGGTTTGATTGCAAAACCTGTCAAACTGGTGTCAGCAACTGTTTATGTGATATTCTTAGCCTTTGAAGAAACACTTGAAGGACCAAACCCCTCTTAGTGTGCTTCCAAGTTACCGGTTTAATGCCAGCCTTTCTTGACTCCTCAACAGGTAGGAATTAGATCATCCACAAGGGCAGAGCTGGGACAACTCACCAGTATGATTAACTGTGAATATGGGCTGGGGAGGGGACTTCTTGATGGGTGAGGAGATGGGCAGCTGCAGAAGGACTGACACCCTCCACCAAAGCTCTGCTTGGGGGGACCTTTCTCACAGACAGGTCGAAGAAGATAAATCTGCATGACTGTTTCTGTAAGTCTAGGAAAATCTACCGATGCTGTCTCTTTTTGATGTGGAAGTTCCAGCATGTCATCTAGTGTTCTCACTCGTATTCAAGGTCCATTACTGCATTGCTCTCAAAGCACAGTATATACTGCCTGCTTGTTCTTGTTACTGCCTTTCTCTCCAGACTGACTCTTAGTGTAATTTTGGCAAGCAATTTTATTTTATTGAATGTTTCAAATTCCAACTAAACACTGAAATCCTAGAGACCCCTTTGTATAAGCCCTTAGTAGGCAGAAATCCTGCTAAAGTTAATGAGAACACTGCCTTCACATCCCAGTCCACAAAAGCACGTGAGGACCTGGATATTAGGAAAAATTTTTTCACTGAAAGAGTTATCAGCCATTGGAATGGGCTGCCCAGGGAGGTGGTTGAGGCACCATCCCTGGAGGTGTTCAAAAGACGGGTTGATGTAGTGCTGGGAGGTATGGTTTAGTGATGGTGTTGCTTTTTGTTTGTTGTGCGGGTGTCTATTTTTGTCAAAGTTAGGTTGATGGTTTGAAAAGGTGATCTTTAAGGTCCCTTCCAACCTAGAAGATTCTGTGATTCTGTGACTTCAGCTCCAGTTTGCTAAACATGTGTTGTGGTATGTATGTGTTCCCATGCTTTGCTGGGTTAGAAACTGGCCTGAAGGGTAGTTATGGTGAATAATTAAGCCAAGGCACACATTGTTGTGTGGTTGAATATTGTGAATACTCATAAATCATAGTAGCATAGAATGGTTTGGGTTGGGAGGGACTTTTAAAGATCATCTAGTCCCACCCCCTTGCCTTGGGCAGAGACATCTTTCACTACATCAGGTTGCTCAAAGCCCTGTCCAACCTGACCTTGAATGTTTCCAATGATGGAGCATCTACAACTTCTCTGGGCAACCTGTTCCAGTGTCCCACCACCCCGACAGTAAAGAATTTCTTCCTTATATCCAATCTGAATCTATCCTCTTTTAGGTTAAAACTATTACTCCTTGGCCTGTAACTACAGGCCCTGGTAAAAAAGGTTGTCTCCATCTTTCCCTTTAAGTCCTGAAAAGCAACACACAAGAAGGTCTCCCCGGAGCCTTTCTTCTCCAGGCTAAACACCCTACATGCCATGGTATGATCTGCAGTATGGGCATTACCTTACAGTTTAGTTTGAATACTTTATCCAGAACATGCCTCATGGGTTAGAAACTGGGACACAAAAACACACCATGCAACCGCCTCCCCTACATCACCTGTGCCTGCAGGACAGTCTCTTGCTCCTTCAACATTTTGGCCTGGAGCTTCCATTCTGCAGCTTGGTTCAGGAGCTGTGTTTTGGGCAACAGAGAGAAAATTGTTAGGTGCCTAGTTTATCAGTTAGAAAGCCTTACCCTCCAGCTACCTGTGCTTCTGCCATTGCTATCTTGATAAAGAGTGATCTAGCTTTCAGGTGAATGTAGTTAGAGCAGTCAGGCAAGACAGAGTATTTAGTGCTATCCAGGGATGTGGGATGGGCCATTTGGTTTGCAAAGGCATACCTGATCAGGAGTTCAGAACCTACTTGGAAGTAAGTGTGGAGTACAGCCAGCTCTAAAAAGTGTGGTATTTCACCATATCTTCGCTAGATTTCTAGGGAGTCCTTATGATACTTTCTGGCATTTTCATTTCAGTACAGCTCCATCCAAATTCCTGCTCTCCAGTGAATGGCAAACTCCCTTTTGCTTTAATGATCAGGACTGAGCATGAGGTATGGCCACAGTCAGGCGTGCCTCAAAAAAATCTGTAAGCTTTCAGGAAGGCAATGCATGGTAAATGTCAAACGTTTACTAGTGTCTGTTATCTTCGGGCTCCATCTGCATTGATGTGCCATCAGCAGAGGATCCCATCCTGGGGTGATAAATGCCTCACTCACATCAAGGAGGCAGCCTGGAAAGAGCTTGATGGCAACTTCATCCCAGGCTGCTCCCGGGGAGATGCGATTCCCTACTTCGAGGTGTTCCCCAAAATGACATTCTGAGGTCTGGCTGCAGACGGGAGGGTTTGGTGGAGGTTGAATGAATTGTAGGAATGAGGTGGACGGAGATTTTTCCAGGCTGCAGTTCTGAGTCTGCACTTCCAAAGTGTGTGGTAATATTCCAGCAATTGGTTTAATCTGAAGGCAGGAAACACTTACTCAAGTGTTAAAAAAAATGTGCTTACGGCCTACCAAACACTTATAAAACATTTCACTGGTTAGGCCAAATATATTTTAGAAAAAGAATGCTAATGATAGGTTGAAAAATGACATATAAACAAGTTAGTTCACTACAGGACTTTTTTTTCTGTTGGATTAAATTCTACTGTTTAAAATAGCACAGTTGGGCTCTGAAAATATATTGAAAATAAAAGTACTGTGTAAGTCCATAGATCTTACTCTCATATTGGAAGTGAGAGGTGAGTAGAACCATGTGCAGAAAATGTATTTGATCCCTAGTAAAAACTTTTATTCGAACCATTTTGTTGGAAATAACACATGTAAACTACTTGAATACCACCTGGCAAAGAGCTGAAGATGTAGCCCACAAAAGCTGATTGAACAACATAATGAATTCCCTCCCTGTCTCCAGCTATTCATGGCACAAAGACCATCTGAATTAGACTTTGACTTTTTGCCCACATACATACATATATATATATGTAAGATCTAGAAAAATATTTCTTCCATCAGTTTGCCCTTTTGATTTGGATCCACTGAATTCTTACCATCTACAATTTCCTAGGCAAGAATGTTTTACAGCTCAGCTCAAGTCTGCATTGTACGAAGAAATACCGTGTTCTGTTTGTTTTATTCCTGCCTCTTAGTATTTATTTTGATGTTTGGTTCAATGGATATTAGTCAAATTCGTGACTTTAGATCTTGTTGACTAAAATTTCAAGGAGGTTGTGTCATAGCCAGTAAAAAGAGATGGTGTGAGTAGGCCTAGGTTAAATGAGCCTCAGTTCATGCATTTGTTTTCTTGGAAGAGGTATGTTCTATACACACAAAAATAATTAATTTTTAAAAGTTTGGATGAAATCTGGATTTTTAAGTTTCGTGTTTCTTCAACATCTACTTGTTTAGGTTTGGGGGTTTCTTTTTAGGAATTATAGGGTGAATGATTTAAGAAATCATGTGAATGATTTAAATCATGTGAATGATTTAAGAAAAAGTTCTTTGGAAATCTTCAGAGCTCCCCAGTCTCTAGGCCAGTCATCATTTCCAAGAACTGGGCTTTTGTCTGTACTGCTTAAATCTCAGCTAGAGTTACCTTTGTACCCACTGTGCCTGGGACAATGAAAAGGTCCCACCTCCCGCGCCATGTCTTCTGCCACAGCATAAGAGATGGACGGAGGATGCTGCTTCTTTTGCCTGTTAATAAAATCCTTCTTCTCTCCTACTGACCCACATAGCTTCTGCAGCCAGTAAAAATCTGAGAGTTAATAAACTCTTCCGTAGTGGAAGCAAGCCACAGAGAGCTTTGCTCAAATTAGCACGCGGTTTTATGCAGCCTGAGGTCATCTGCAAACACCAAGCTGGGAGAAAACGAATCAGGAGGACTGATACATTTATTAATAGGCTATGAAGTGGTAACAAGGAGGGTGAAGTATAAAGAAATGAATAAATATTGCATGTGGTGTTTACAAAGCAGCACTTCAGTGGAGTGTGGTGATGTTATACCGTATTATTAGAGCTGTGAGAGCTGCTGGAGGCCCAGACAGTCACATCGTGCTTAGGAGTAAAAAAGCCAGCCCCCAAGAACATTCATTCCCATTTAATGACATGGATCTAGGGACTGACTTAATGAAAATTAAGCTCCCCTTTTTGCTGCCAGACTCTGCAAATTCCAATTACGTAGAAATCTGATCAATACCTTCCAGTCATATACTTGAAAGCCACAGAGGCTTTAAACTGCAATTAATTGCACATCAAAGTTTGTATTACAAGTGCTAAAAATACAAGGTATGGGGGGGAAGTTCAAGTAGCACTGACCAGTTATGTGATGATAGTAAAATTACATCCTTAGGTGAAGTTGACCCTTTGGGAAGGCCACACAGTTTGAACCATTGCTCCTTATAGGGAGCACTTATAGAGTATCACTTTCTTAGTTGCACGTGTTGGTTGAATTGTACCAGCAATGACATGACCTGCCCACTGAGATGCGGTGTACAGAGGCTGCAGGAGGGGACACCTCTCCTTGCCTGAGATAAAGAAGTTTTGTACAGGGCAAAGATTCCTACATGGAAGAACTCCATAGGAAGACATCAAAGTGAGCCTTCGAGGAGTAATCGAATTGATAAAAGAATATAAAAACAATAAATTTAAAGCCATTTTCAAAATCCTGCTGCAAAAGTCATGCACAGGGATGTAAAAAATGGTATGGAGAGAATCAACATATAGTTCTGAAAGCCTTTCCCTCAAATGACAGGATGTTGGAATGCAGCACTGCTCTGACTTTGCACATTGCTGAGCTGGAGAGAGATACAGGCAAAGGAGAGGACTCCATCAAAACCACCTTGATTTCATACGTGCTTATATATACACTACTCCCACAGACACTAGCACAATAGTTGTGGGTGGGTGGGACTAAGCACTCAGTAGGCCTGAGGTGGGAGACGAGTGTGGGCCAGCAAGCTGGGTGCTGGGCTACCTGTGATGAATCACGACGTGCTAATTGTGCCTTGACTCACTGCATGGCTTTTATCTGGTCACCTAAGTTCTTCAGCTCAGTCTACCTCGCTCTGAGGTGATGTTAGCAATACAGCACCAGCCTACTTCCAAGGCAGGAGTTTTAAGCATTAGTTTGGACGGTGTGAGAAATATTCTTCGCACACGGTGCATATCATTATACACCCACTTCCTAAGGGCTTTGTAGCTTGGTTTCAAAACCTGTTATTTCATAGGTGCTAGTCACACGCACAGCAAAGCCACAAAGAAAATCTCCCACTCCCAAATGTAGACAGCGATGACTTTCGCTGCTTTGAAAGGAATGAAAATAACAAACCCGTGCATATCAGTTCTGGATAAAACACACAAAGAAGGTCTGGCTAGAAACAGGGCCACTCACAGGCAAGAGGCAGCCCCAAAACTCATGTTCTGTGAGGCACAGCAAGAAAGGTCATTGATATAAGGCTACATATGTTCAGTTTTCCACAGAGCCAATACCCTGTCTTTCACATCTTGTTCTTTTTTTTTTTTTTTCCTTTTCTTTTTCAGTATCTGAAATCTGGTACTTGGTAGCGAAACTCACAGTGAATGCAGTAAAGTGAGCCCAAATTTGCTTTGTCGTTGTAAGGGATTTCTTGGCAGTGTTTCCTGGGGTTTGAATCTGCCAAGAATTAGCTGTCATGAATGAAATTTTGGGGTTTTGGCTTTATGTGGGCCTCACAGTGAAAGGGAATAACTCAGCTGGACCACAAATTGTCATGCAGTGACATGCAGAGGTGCACACGGAGAGGCCCCAGCTCCTCTTCCCCCTCAGTCCTTTGCTGGGAGTGCAGCTGAGCAGGAGAGGCTGTCCCACCACTGGATCGGTGCAGAGAAAGAGGATAAATGCTCTTCTGGGCAATTTTTGGTAAGAGGTGTTTGTGGAAACACGCAGAGGTCTGTGTTTCCCTCGTGCTCTATCCACAGGGCTTAGAGCCCTGCATTTTCATCCATATTTTATGATACTTTGACCAGGCTTGTGCTAATGTATCTGCTTCCAGGTACGGGGAGGGGATAAATATCATATCTTTAGAGCTCTCTCATTCTGCCTCTAAGGTAGCTGGGGGGCTGGTGAAAACCAAAGCTTTCTTCCAGCTGATGAGAGCCTGTCACTCCCCTTGAGTAATCTCAGCTGCTGCCACTGCAGTGAAGAGGGATGAGATGTCAGCTTTGAACCCCCATCCTTTTTGGGTGTTAGGATTGCTGTGAAACTGCCAGGCAGCCTGAGAAAATTAATTTTGGTCTGATTGAGTTGCAAATGTACAAGACCAGGGAGGAGTGCCCTCCTCCCATCCCAGCTGTGCCTGTGGGGGGACATCCCTCTTGCTCTTTGCTGTCCCCCTGCTAGGGGTGTCCCCTCAGCCAGGTTGGGAGGAACGGCAGAGGAGGATGTTGAATGGCCCCAGACCCTTCCTGCCTCAGAGAGGCCCTGGTAGACCAACCTGGGGAGGGGAACCTCTGCAAAAGAGAAAAGGAGGCTCCATCACAGCAAGCAGCCCCTGTGGCCTCCTCTGCTGGCAAAACCGGCCCCACAGGAGGATGTCTGGGGAGGCTCTGAGCCTGGGGGGATACCGGTCTTCTTTAATCCTATGTTCCTGCTCTCTCTGACTGCTTAAATGTGCTCATTTATCATGTGAGGAGACGGAGTATCAAATATCTGAGCTGTTTGAAAACCAATGGCATCACCTGCCCTGACGTCAGGATGAATCAACTGTGAGGGAGCTCAGAGCAGCCTGTGCTCGAGCCTCCTGCTCTGCAGTTTGCCTCAAAAGCTGTAAATGCCAATGAAAGCAGCCTTTCAGGGGCTGTTCCTTTACATCAAGCATTGACAGTAGCAATAAAAATGTCTCTGCTACCGCACCCCAGCTCGGACCTGAAGAATCAATATATTAGTGAAACAGCATGCGGGGCTCGTTTTGACCTAAAGTTAGATAAAAGAGATATTAGAAGGATAGGTACGTATTCCTTTTCTTTCTGGTGTCGCTCCTCGGCTTCCTTCATCATTTCCTGCGACTGCTCCAACTTGGCGTCCACCAGCTTCTGCTGAAGTTCTCTGTGCTTAAATATTTTATCAAGGTGCTGCAAGAAAATTGAATTCTGCTGAATGCACAGGTTTGATGGCGTACAAAGACCTTCATGCTCATGCATGTACAGCGATCCCCTGGAACACTTGTGGGACAAAAACATTGTGAAGCAGGAAGACACCCAACCTACTGTAACGACTGAAAAACTCCAGTGCTGACAAGAACAGAATGTGCCAGAATTTTCATGTGAAGGGAAACCTGTTTCTGTTATCTATTTTGATTTATTATAACAAAAAAAAAGAATTCAAAAAAAGGGCTTTAGCATCTTTGCCAGTTCTATGGTCTACATATAAAGTCATCCAGTATAACTGCTGATCAAATAATTGCTCATCAATAATAAATATACAGGGGGACACAATTTTTTGGAGCTGTTAAGTGGCCGGCAGGTCTGAGACACTGTGAAGATAAATGTGTAAAGGTACATTGCGCCTGCAGTACTTGGGAGCATGAGCACAGCTCGTGGCATCCTCTCTATAAACACAAGCTCCCTGCAGCCCTTTGGCACAACGTGGGTTTGGGTGAAAGCACGTGAGGAGGGACCTGGATTAGATGAGACCAGATGAACCAGACGTAAATCATCTGACTCCATGGTGACCTTCTGGAGGTAAATGTTGCCGAGAGCCCCCTTCACTCCTGCTTCATCTAGATAAAATTCAGAGGAGTGAATATTCTGAATACATGCCTCTGCTTTACGTTATCTTCTCATAGAAACCACAAGACAGGAACGTACATTTCCTCCGCTCAGCATAAGACCTCGTACAGGATGTGACAGATTTGGAAGTGCATGTGTCGTATCGGGCCTTCCAGATTGCAAGGACAGATTACTTATGTTTTATTCAGTATGATAATGCTGCCTGGTTGCACTGAGGCTCACAATATACGCATTTAGAAACCATATAAAGACCCATTGTGATATTTGTTAGCGTTTGTCATAAAATTAAAAAAAAAAGGGGGGGGGGGAGTTTGGGATTTTACTGGAGGGGGTTTTTATGTCAGAATTTTATGACCAACTCTAATGTTTACAAAAAGAATCATTTCCCATCTGTCTATTATCTGCTAGATCTTATGGTCAGCACTGTGCCTGCAAAGAAGGATCTATTCCAATGCAAAGAAGGGCCTCCTTTATCTGTCCTCTTCATGTTCTGCTTCTGCAGAAGGGTCAAAGCACTTACTTCAGAAGTTTGGGATTTTACTGGAGGGTTTTTTTGTGTCAGAATTTTATGACCAACTCTAATGTTTACAAAAAGAATCATTTCCCATCTGTCTATTATCTGCTAGATCTTATGGTCAGCACTGTGCCTGCAAAGAAGGATCTATTCCAATGCAAAGAAGGGCCTCCTTTATCTGTCCTCTTCATGTTCTGCTTCTGCAGAAGGGTCAAAGCACTTACTTCAGAGCAGCCTGTGTCTGGAGGGAAAAAAAGTATATTTTCTGTCACCAGCGGGGCGGACTGCCCAAAAAGATGAGAGCTGGGAGGTGCTCGGTGGGGACTTGGGGTGGGGTGGGAAAAGGAAAGGGGTGCTGGGGGGCTCCCTGGGGATTTGTGGGAGCTGTGTGGAGGCCAGGGGGCAGATTGGGACAGCAGCTGGCACATCTGACGCTGCACAAAAAGATGGGAGCTGGGAGGTGCTTGGTGGGGACTTGGGGTGCGGTGGGGAGGGAAGGAAAGGGGTGCTGGGGGGCTCCCTGGGGATTTGGGGGAGCTGTTCTGAGGCCAGGGGGCAGATTGGGACAGCAGCTGGCACATCTGGCTGCTCAGGCTCCTCAACCCCTCTCCCCAGGTGGCTGGCACAACTCCTTGCCCATAGAATTTGCCAGGTGGAGTCTGGTGGGCTCGCTGCATACATGGTGGGGTGCTACCCCACCGTGCATGTAGTGGGGGCTACCCTTGTTATCTCCTCTGGACACCCCAAACAACAGCTGATGGGGAGGACAGGTTGGCCACGTTCTCTGCATTCCCCCCAAGGTGCTGCTCTCACCTCTTCCCGCAGCTCGTACTGGTCGATGATGCTCTGGAGCTTCTCCGCCAGCTCCGTGTTCTCCTGGCAGAGCTTCATGTTCCTCTCTCCTTGCTGCTCGATCTGAGCCTGGATTTCACTCAGCGTGCCCTGGAAATGATTAGCTATTTCTTTCCTCTTCTCCTCTTCCTCCCGTGCCCGCTGAATTGTTTCCTCCTGTTGTTAAATGGGAGAGAACGGTGTCATGTTAAGAGAGATGCATAATAAGTGGTTCCAGAGTGATACTGTTTCAGAGTAGCATAAGGCTTCCCTTTGAAGGATTATACGTGTTTGCATTCCTCTTTGGAGATTTTCTTGCTTTCATCTGCTCCAGCATTAGGCATGATTCTAAATTTACAGAGCAAATTACACAGTGGCCTTGAAAAAAAAAATTAGGGAAGTAAGAATTTGCATTTACAAAGATGGATGTAAAGCAGAGTTTCAGATCAAAGCAAGCATGGAAAAGGGGACACACACGCATGTCTTGTTTCATGATACTGCAGCACAGCTTTTGCTTTGGAAGAAGAATTTAGTGGAAGTAGTCAAAAGCTCTTTAATTGAAATTCTTTTTGATCGAATTAAAAAATCACCCTTTAAAATGCCTCCTTTTAACTAGGAATCCTCATATCAAATTTATAGTCTTTGGGACTTTCATTTTCAAAAGAAATCCATCACTTTCTGCAGAATCCCTCCCAATTCCTCAATTTTCCTTCCCTAATTTTTTAACTTATGTCAACATTTGCACTGATTTATTAGGTAGAAGGAGAGCCTGTGGGCTGCTTCTTACAGAATCAAAACAGAGAACCAGAATTTTGCCTGGAGAAAGATTGATGGACTTTATTTATTGGTTTTTTTTCTACCATTACTGCAATTCTGGTTTGGATTTGTTTATGTAAAAGACAATGCAGAAAGAATCTGGATTAATTTCTTTGGATCCAGAAATATGGACTGTTTTGATTCCCTACTCCTTTGCTTCCAGGGCAGTCTGCCCTTCTGGGGAACGTAATCCTGATGTACAGTGCCTAGGACCAGATCTGCTGTAGTTACAAACCATGCCAGAACCACCTCAAGAACCCACTCCACAGCATGCAAATGGCATACTCTAATAAGGTTTCAACTAGCATAGTAATTTACATAAAAATCTCTGATAACACTGCATATGGATATTTTCTATAAATACACTTGAATAAAGCCTTAGCTGACTCTAATGAGGTATAATTTATTTCATGAATGTGACATAAAAGGTGTTGATTCAGACCTTGCTCTTAAAGTAAGATGAATACCAAATGACCCAATTTCTACTCAGCAGGCACACCATGAGCCTGATTTTGGACAACTGCTGTTTAAGGTAGGGGATGTTTGTCCTTCTGCTGACCGAGGAGTCACAGAGATGACAAAGCCTTGGGTGGTGGGAGGAAAGTCTTGCAGCCATTAGTGCTAATAATACCATAGTGCACAGAAATCACCACGAAGCCCTGCTGTTTACACAAGAACACATGCGTGCACTCACAAATGCAGTAAAGAAAAGCGTGAGCCCAGAAGAGGAAAGCCCCCTCTTAAAAGGAAAAGAGAATTACAGATGGAGCTGGGCCAATATCTTGGGGGGGTCCTGGTTCCATACCTGGGTTGGAAATTGGACACATGAAAAATTTGCAGCAAGATGAAAGAAAAGCTCTATAATTATATATTTTTTATTTGGTGAGAATGGTTTTGAATTAGCCTGAAACATTTTGCTTGACGAGACACTGAGCTGTGTTCTGTTTGTACTTACTTTTTGTTTAACTCTTTTTAGGATAATTTTGAAACAGGAATGCTCTTCCAAAGGAGAGTTTAAAATGCTACTCAGAAAGTGTTTTAGATCAACTGCTTTCGTATTCCTAAAATGAAACATTCCATTTTCTTTTGAAAGGGGATGTTTACAAGCAATGTCATCCTTTTTATTTTTGTTCGAAACTTTGCCAAATTTAACTTGAATGCCTAGCTAGTTTGGGTCAAGTCAGAACTCCATTTTATCTTTAACAGACTGTTTTAAAAACTGCTCATGCCTCTTTGCTCTCCATTGTAGAGTTGTAACGCTGTGCAGGGAGAAGAGTCACTTAAGAAGTCAAAGACAGAGTGAGAAATTGAACTTACATGTCTGGACTCCTATTTATATAGCTTCGAAACATCCTTCCTCAAAAATACTTTATTGTTTCAGTGGCCCAAATGGTGTTATAACATATCACTGCTGTGATTTATAGCTCTCTGGAGTAATAAATCCAGCTGAATATAAAACAAAAAAAACCCCAGTGGCTTGTGCATCAGTCACACTGCACAGTTCTGTTGCAAGGTGAAATGAGACATCCTGAGAGTACCAATCATGAAAATGGAAAAAAAAATTCAAAAAATCCTGTGTTACTCAGAGGATCTTATTTTCTGCTCATCCTCTATTCAGAGGTAGAATAATTATACAGAGCACAGAGACAACACAAAGATTCATGGATAAAGACACCGAGCCAAGGAAGCATTTAGTTGCAGGGCATGGTATTTCTCTTCTGCTTCGGAGAAAAACATATTTGAGGAGGATATTTGCCTGAGAAGGGGGGGGAGCTGGGGTGTGTCCCAGGGAGCTCCTCAGAGTCCCTCATAAAATGGCAGTGATTTGTTAAATCCTTGAGATAGTGATGGGTCTTTGGAAGTGTCTGCTTTGAACCCAAGCCTTTACTAGCTGTAAAAGCCCATGGCTGAAGCTGCACCAGCCCTGGAGCCAGGGAGGTTGCTGGGTGCCCATGGTGCCACCAGCAGAACCTGTCAGGTTCTGCCTGGGGGCTGTGGGACCAGCTTCCCTTCACCCATCTTGCCTGGTCAGGCACAGTCTGGTAAACCCCAAACCATTGGCATCACCCAGGTTTTATTATCACAAGCCCCAGCTCTTTGTTTATACCTGTGCCTGTAACCTGAGAAAATGCACTTTTTTCCAAAAGATTCCTTAGTCCTTCCCATTTTAAGACCCCCAAGGTGTAAAGTGAGATCCTTAATTTTTCCCCCCAACTGGAGGCTTGAAGACTGACTTCTGTTTTGTGTTACTGCTGTTGCAGCTGAAGTAGGCGACTGGAGTCCAGAGCTCCTGGCTTGCTTGGTTGTAGGGAGCAGAGCAGAGGGTGTTTGGGGTGGTGACTTCTCAGCATCATCAAGGTGAATTCATAACATGGAAACCATGCTTGACCTTGTCAGCTGCCTCAATCTATACTTATTCTTTTAATAAGCATGGGGAGACCTTATTGCTCTCTACAACTCCCTGAAAGGAGGGTGTAGAGAGGTGGGGGTCGGTCTCTTCTCCCAAGTCACAGGCGACAGGACGAGAGGAAATGGCCTCAAGTTGCGCCAGGGGAGGTTCAGGCTGGATATTAGGAAAAAATTTTTCACTGAAAGGGTTATCAGCCATTGGAATGGGCTGCCCAGGGAGGTGGTTGAGGCACCATCCCTGGAGGTGTTCAAAAGACAGGTTGATGTAGTGCTGGGAGGTATGGTTTAGTGATGATGCTCCTTGTTTGTTGTGTGAGTGTCTATTTTTGTCAAAGTTAGGTTGATGGTTGGACAAGATGATCTTTAAGGTCCCTTCCAACCTAGAAGATTCTGTGATTCTGTAATAGTTTTAAGTGTTCGGTTTTAGTGAGAAAAACAAAGCATCGTAAATTGTTTTTAGATTTCCATTTGTGGAAGACTAAAGTCCAGACAGAAAATATTGTTCCTTTTCCTCTGCCCTTTCCTAAATCTTTGTGCTTCATATCGACTCTATCAAAGATATATTCTCGCTGTCCTACTGCAATCCCGCTGTCACTCTCATGATTTACTGCTAAAAATGTAAGAACGCACAGAATGAAGACTTGTGAAATTAAGACAAGGATATTTGGCAGTTTGGGATTTATCACTGGATAATTTGCAAGGGCGGGATTGTCTCTGGTCCTTGTCCTTCTCTGGGGTGACTCCAGAAGACTGTGGGTGTGCTGAAGTCCTATCAGCCGAGCGAGGACTCCTCATTTTCAATGAACCATTCTCTTCATTCCCAGGCACCACGGTCTGAGCCAATTTGGAGCCGAGCCCATACTCGAAGCTGTTGACTTTGTATGAAAGTCATTGCTTAACGCCTGGTAGAGGGAAGGACAAGGGACCTGAGACGTTCATGTCACTACAAGCCGCTAAGTAGCCACCAAGCTGTCAGGATAATTGGCAGAACACGAACACCACGCAGAGAAGTGAGTTGCTGTTGGTCTTAGCAGAGCTGCTCTCCGTTGCAGTGGGAGCACGTTCTGCTATTTCACGAGCATTTATTCTGCTTTTCTTGGAGGGAGAACTAAACATCTGTTTTCTGCCGTGAAGTACAACTGCAAGGAAATAATCTGAATAGCTTGGACTGTGAGTGAGTCAGATTTTGAGGCTGGTATCCAATACTAACCAGAAATTTCTCTTCCCTGACCTGCCCTGTGGATTTTCAGCGCGGCTCCGTGTTGCATATTCATCACCACTTGGCTGCACCCATCTCCAATTAATGGGAATTCCACATACCAGATGAGTGAAGATGACATTTACATGACGTGATGCGCATATAATGTACCACATGGTAACTCAGAGGAGGTTCATGATCTGGACAGGCCAGGTTTCTCCTTTGCTATTGAAATGACACAATTTCCTACAGTTTTTTTTTTTTTTTTTTTTTTTTCCACGCTTTGGGACATAATCAGAAGTGTTAATCCCAAGTGCTAAAAAATTATGAATCAGCTTCTCTGTCCTGCCAAAACCAAAATAAAAATTACTTAAGCAGGAGATTTTAAAAGTAACATTTGATAGATTCTCCTGCTTCGGTCCCCCTTAGTACAGTCATAAGCAGAAGCAAATTGCACTCATTTAAATAAATAGAAGATGAGATTGTGGAGATTCACAGTTCTCCAGGAGCTAAATCTTAAAGGCAAATATCCCAAGAATTATGTTAAAACTCTTAGAGAGACAAAACCAGATCAAGATATTGAATGCCTTTATTAATTTAATCTTCATTCATTCTGCGAGTGTATTTTTTCTTACTGTCTTATTTAACTTTGGTTTTTTTACACTGAAAGTGCAGGAACCAGAGGAAAGCTGGTATTCTGGGTTTCTTAAAAAGTCTCCAGATTCTTAGAAAGAAAAATCTGAACACTTCTTCCTACTACAAGATCAGCTCAGGCACCTTTCCTGGCTCACCTGGCACAGGTAGAGGATAAAAATCAGAATTGAGTCTGAAATTGATAGGTTTATCTAGGAAACCTTGTCCCAGAGTAAAACATTCCAACAAGTGGAAAGATGTCGGAAAGAGACTTTCCTAAATGTAAAGATTCAATGTGTAACAAAGTATTTATATGCTCTCTGATAGTGAGATTAATAAGCATATGGGAGCTGGGAAATAATGTGAGGAATTCGACAATACCTGTTCCAAAAATGTTTTCCAAATATAATTAGTTTTTCTCTACACCCCAGCTTTCACTGATTTGTTCCGCTGATATGATTTGTTTGTTTTAGAAATCTCAGTTAAATCTTTGTGAAGCCCTGTACGCTGTACTCTTAAATCACTTGAAAATTGGCTCGTATTTCTGCTGAAAGATTTTGCCCGGTAAATCAGTGTGGATCAATATCGAGGCATATAGCTTAGGTCTGGTACAAATGACAGGCAAATTTAATTGGTTCTACCAGTTTTGAGCTGCAGCATCCAGAGATTTGCTTCTAGTTTTCCTAATTAGCTGTTAAACTGCTTTTGTCCTTCCACTAGTGCTCAATTTGAGCATATAGGTGGCTGTTCCCCCTCCCAGAGATATTCTCACCAAAATGCAACAAAAGTCAGAGCCAGACCCTGAAGGCCCCACTCTTGAGCTGGGGAAAATTAATGAAAATCCATTACAGTTAGTAGAGGTTATAGCAGGTGAAGTTCTTGCTGCTGAGAATTCCTATCTGTAATTCTATACATAGCTATATCCCCATAAAGAAGGATTTCAAATAGATCAGAGCAGACTTTTTGTATAATAATAACATCACCATCACTAACATGTCCTCAGAAAAAAAAAAAAAAAAGGAAGATCACAACAGAAATATATGTCTTGAACCTAAAATTTTTCAAAAAGCATTAATCATATTATAAATTTCACATTTAAATGGTGTGATGCACCAAGCAATAGGCAGACATGGCATATGGATCCCCGCCTTTTGACGCTCCTGAAAATTTCCTTCTTGAACCCTTTTGACTCTCATAATCCAAACGACTCCCACAAACAGCGTTGGCATTCTTCCTGTCTTGAGGTTTGACATCTTGAGGCAAATATCCTGAATTGCTAACCCTCACAGATCACGTGAAAATGCCCAAATGCTCAAATTATGTGAAAACACCTGGAGCAAAGCTGGTGTTCCTATTCTCCTGTCCATGCAGATGTATTCCCATCTGCAGTCTCAGGGACCTGAGCTGTTGGTGCCACTGGTTTTCTCTGTGCTGAGCTCCCCGATAACACAAAGAGAGGGCTTACAACTAATGTGGGCAAACTCAATGTCCAAGAGCACTCGGATATTTCCAAACGAGGAATAATTATGCATTGCACGTGCAGATGCAAATGCCTCTTTGATTTGGAGCCAGAGCAAGACGGGGAGGCATCGGTCATTAGGAGAGGGTTCTTCACTGTGAGGGTGGTGGAGCACTGGAACAGGTTGCCCAGGGAGGTGGTTGAGGCCCCTTCCCTGGAGATATTCAAGGTGAGGCTCGACCAGGCCCTGGGCAACCTGGTCTAGTTGGGGGTGTCCCTGCTGACTGCGGGGACGTCAGACTAGATGGCCTTTGGAGGTCCCTTCCGGCCTGGGCAATTCTATGATTCTATGATTCTATGATCTTCTTCCCACCTATGGGTACCTTGGTAAGGCCACCACTCACCTTGAGGTTCTTGTTGTGCCTCTGGAGCTCCCGGCAGAGGCTCTCGAGCTTGCTGCGGGCAAGGATGGCTCGGCTGTGCTCGCTCTGCAGCTGGTCCTTCTCCTTGGTGATCTGGGCCTGCCTCTTCTGCAGGTACTTGAGCTTTTTCTGCTCGGCACGATGTTCTTCGTGCTGGGCAGGGAACAGGGATTAAAATAAAAGAAAGAGGGACAGGGAAAAAAGAGAATTAGCACTTTTGGTTTGGGGAAAGTCATCACAATTTCTTAACCTCTTAGGAAATGTTTTATGTTTATCAGCACCAATGGGAGAGGTGTGAGCGACCTGGAGGGAGTGCCAAGCTTTCTTGCTGCAACAGTCCCAAGTGTGCTGTGGTGTGGATGGGTGAACATAATTTTTAATCCTCTTGTCACACCATTTCAGCCCTTCCTTCTCTGGTTTGAATTTCTTTGAAGGGCAGCTGTGAGGTTTTTATTTTTGTTTCAGTGTTGGGAAGTAGAGCAGCCGGTAGCGCTTTACATGGTGAGATTTCTCCAGATCATGAGATAATGCAATAGCTGCTCATTCTGTTTTGCAGCTTCCTGAAAAAGAAACGGCTTCCTAGATACCTAGGAACCTGCTGGAAAAAACAGCAGCAAAAGAATCACTGGAGACCAGGGATGCTGTCTGTGTGGGGGCTTTGCTGCTGGTGGAGGAGAATGCTCTTCAGGGAAGAATTGCCTAAACCAATAATTGGGCACCTCCTCTTGCTCGTGAGTGCACATGGGGCCACCCATCAGTTGTGTTTCTGGAGGTCCCATCATCAATGGGGGTGGGTGGCAGGGAATCAAACCTTTTTTTGGCTCTTCATCTCCATGTAATTATTGACTAACATATGGACAGTCCCTGATGTTCACTTGGGAACTTCTCTAGAGGGATGGTGGTGAGGAGGGTGTATTTGGAGGGGGGGGAGGATGAAGGGCAACCAAAGAATTGCGAATAGCAGTCCCTACACAAACTGGTCATTTCTTCTGACACCTACCTATTAATGGCTGCTTTGAAAAAAATTCCTGCACTGCAAATTAGCACCGTAACAGAGGTGTCAATGAAGCATTTCACCTCTGAAGCTTTTAAAGATTTCACCTCCCCTTCCAACACCCAGCAGCCCTCCCCTCCTCGCTGTACCACGGGCGTGCATATATTGCAAAATATTACTGAAGACCAGATGTTTTCTGCTTGAAAAACAGCAGCATGTGAGCTGCAATGTGCAAACCTTAATAATAATAGCTGTTTTTATTCCTAGATTATCTAATAATATGGTACCACTAGTATTAATTATTAACCCCAGTATGATTGGGAAAGTTGGTGAGTGCAAGGGAATGATGTGCAGCTCAAACAAGGCAGTCAACAGGCATCATATTTTACACTTTCTCTGCCCGAGGATCTGTTTTCTGCAGATGTTCTGTAATTTATGCCTACAGTAGAGAGCTCTATGTATTATCAGTCAAGTCACAGCCAGGCATACCACAAAACAATGCAATCACCAGCTTGGAGTATATTTACAGTTTATGCCCAAATTTCAGCATGTGGATTGTGTGTTTTTACCCCAGCAGATCAAAATAGGGGCTTTTGCATCAATCAAGCTGCACTCTCTTAAATAATTTTTCTAGTATTGTAGGGGAAAAAATAGCCTCTCTGTAATTAAGGCTGAGATTTATTTTCCTTTATAAGCTTGATTTTGGCCCCTTCCCCTTCCCTCTTAAAAACACAAAAAAGGTTCTTTTTGCTTTACATTTTGCATGCACAGCCTGTGCTGAGCGGATAATGATTTATCCAAATTTTAGATGATTCAACTCAATCTGTGCTTGAGATGGGGGACTTAGAATAAAATAGGTCTTAATTGTGATATAAGAAGTCTTACAAGCTTTTTGCTCTTTCTTTTTTTTTCCATAAAAATGACTTGTGCTAAAAACTTATATTTCAAAGTTCTCAGGGATGTCTAAGACATGGTGTTATTTTTGCACCGAAGAAGGGAATTTACTGGTAAATAGGAATGACAAAAGGGCTGCCAATGATAAATTTTTATGATTAGTTAATAAGATATTAGCTAAAATCAACTACAAATAGAAGGAATTATGGTTTTGGAAGGCTGCCCTAGAGAGACAAACTCTCAATTTAGGAAAAAAAAATGTTTTATCTTGACCCCACTGCAGACAATGGCAATACTTATATTTATTTACTAGTGTATAGCTCTTGCACCCAGCACTTGTGACACCCTCAGGACCTCTAAATACAAACTGGTCACAAGCAATTCTGCAACAGGTGTTTGTAGTCAAAAGCTGAAGTAAAGCACAGTCTGCTTTACTAACCCAAATCACTCTGTCTACACCAGTATTAGTGAATATGTTCTTTGATTGCAAGTAGCATGGCACGGTTTGTGCCCAAATGCCTATGCTGCCTTGGTTCCACATCTCCACAGGCTTCCTTCACACCAGCCCATGCCCTTAGACTCATAGAATCATAGAATGTGTTGGGTTGGAAGGGACCTTTAAAGGTCCCTCTTCCCTGATGCCTTCTGTTTCCTGGTGTACTCATCACCATGGACTGTCCCAGGGCATGTTCTAACAGTTAAATAGCGTATAGATGGCTGTGGGGAAGTGCTGGTGCTCCATAGGGTCCCCAACCGGCTCCATACAGGCAACCTCTTAAGATGGAGCCAGCAGCAGATCTATCTGATGGAGCTGAAGACATCGCCAGCCCCCAGCTCAACTTGGAGTCTGGCTGCACCTTCCCCTGAGCCGTGCTGCAGCAAGTCCTTGTGTCACCCAGGGAGATGATCTGGCTGGAAAAAACAACTCAGCAAAAGCAAAAAGTGACCTAAGTGTGTGACTGGGGATGGACAAGAGGGAGCAGAGAGAGTGGTGACTGCTACTGCTGGTTGCTGACAGGCTATTCATCACGCTACACCCCTCAGCCCTGCTTTGCTCCAACGAGCTTTTGGTTGTATTTATTCAATGATTTATTTTAGTGACATCGCCCAGGGTGTCAAAAACGAAGGCTCAGTGTTTGGGTTTTAGCACATTTTGTCCTGCATGGGTTGCTGGAGATATGGACCCCTGTTCTATACAGTGGTCCCATGAGCTGTCCAGATCACGAACCTCCTGTGGGTTACCATGTGGTACACTACAGAGGAAGAAGACCTATTCCAGTTAAGTCTTGGGCATGAAGTCCCTTTAAGCATGAGCTAAACAGCCTGAGGCCAATTTATGAAATCAGAGGATTTTACATGAAAAAAAAAAAAGGAAAGCTGAATTTCACATTAGGATGAGACATGGACACATCTGTGCATAAAGCCAATTACAAAGTCAATGTTCTGCTTGGCACATTTTTCAGCGCTCCACAAACTGTAAAATGCTGCAGCCTTTTCATTTGCAAGATTTCCCCAGCTTATGGCCATACAGCCCTTTAACTACTTAGAAGAAAACACTTCACCCCAAAATAACCCATCAAAAGTATGGAAAGAACAGAGCCAGGAAGCTGGCTTTGTTACAGGGGTAACGTTATGGTGCCAGGGGCTTCGACTCTTCATTTCACTGTGCTGTGGTGTCTCTCACAATTAGCCTCAGCACTCTGTTTTCTGATTTTCTGCTTCCTAACATTTTATACTAAGCCCTGTATTATTTTCATTTGGATTAAATCACTGACACATAACTTAAAGCAGCGCTCACATACAGAGGTGTGCAAAACTCCACGCAGAAGGGAAAGGTGGGAGCCCAGACACTAGTCCCCAGTGTGGGTCAGATTGGTAGATTTGCCTTTAAGTACAAATATTCTGCCTCTTCAGCTTTTTAATTCAAAGTCCAGCTTGTTTTCCTCACTTTTTACTTCTTTTCTCCTTCTCACCCATAATTGATTATTTAACCCTGGCAATTATTTTAGGATTCACTTATCCGGAAGGACACTATGGTGACATGAGGTTTGACCGTGCTGCATGGTCATATGCTTTTTATACCTTCCTATACAGACAGTTTGCACAGAAGACAACCAATGCTCTACTAACCAGTTCAGCATACTTCTTAAATAACAGGTCCATCTTCTCCTCTGGAGTATTCAGCTTGTTCAAGCTTTGCACCAGTAGGGTGGCTTCCTTCCCTTGAAAAAGAAAAAGAAGCAGAGATTTGATGGTAGATGTAGTTTGTAACTGATGTGCTGCTGTGAAATGGACATTAGGAAAAAATTCTTCACAGAAAGAGTGGTCAGACACTGGAATAGGCTGCCCGGGGAGGTGGTTGAGCCACCATCCCTGGCTGTGTTTAAGAGTCGTTTAGATGCGGTGTTGGGGGATATGGTGTAGGGGAGAACTTTGTAGAGTAGAGTTGATGGTTGGACTCCATGATCCCAAGGGTCTCTTCCAACCTGAATGTTGGTTGGTTGGTTGATGCATGGATCTGTAAAAACTCTGGGAGAAATGAGGCATTTTGGATGGAAGAGAATAACTTTTTCTATGAATTTCTGTGTTTTCCTTCTCCCTGTAAGAACAAACATGCTTGAATTTTCCTCCATTTCAGACCTCAGGAATGTGCTGTCTTCTAGCAAAAGCATTAGCTGTGAAATGCTTTTTTCCTGTATAATTTGATTTTCCTTTAATGTTTTTGCAACATGACTGGGTCACATATATAATACATTTAATCGAAATAGGATGGAAAGGGCCTGAACCTTGAGGACTCAGAAGCCGAAGCTCTTTGCAAGTGAAAACTGATCAAAACTGGTGTAAACCATCAGAGAGCAGTGGGTACTGCCAGCCAAGTCTGGGCAACACGATTGTGGTGTAAATCAGTTCCCTGACTTGGTGAAGAGAGTATGGATACCAGAGACAAAGCATTCACAGTCTAGTAACTATCTGGGCGTGCGTAGCTAATTCACTGTGTAGCTCTTTATGTATTGCTTCTCTTCTGATACCTCCTGGCATTTATGTCAGCCCTGAGTATGAGCTGGAGCTTGAACAATGTTTGTTCATGGAATACAAAATGTCCCTGGCATCCCTGGAGATAAGGATGGCTGCGGTGCCAGGGGCTTGGCTGTGCTTTTCCAAATGCTCCGCTTTCCCGAGGCTGTGAGACCAAATTTGCTTTCTGCTTTAGGCTGGACTTTTTCTACTGCAAGTCTAGTGCAGTCCGGCAGTGATGCCTGCAGGGAAAATCCACTATTTCACATTAAGCGAATTCTCTCTACAACACTAGTACAAATATGTTGAAGAGAGCCAAAATCAAATCCTGGAGTGAAAATTGTTGCAACTGCAGCTGAAGAACTGTGCTTTGGTAGGGTTTTCATAGAATCGTCTAGGTTGGAAGGGATCGCTACGATCATCTAGTCCAACCATCAACCTAACTCTGATTAAAAAACAAAAGAAAACTATACACACACCCCCACACATCCTCCCATCACTAAACTATGTCTCTAAGCACTACGTCAACCCATCTTTTGAAAATCTCTAGAGATAGTGCCTCGACCACTTCCCTGGGCAGCCCATTCCTAATAATGTTTAATAACCCTTTCAGTGTAAAAATTTTTCCTAATATCCAATCTGAAATCATCGACCAGTCACCTCAGGACCCAACTCCTCCACACACCCCCCCATCACTAAACTATGTCTCTAAGCACTATGTCAACCCATCTTTTGAAAATCTCTAGGGATAGTGCCTCCACCACTTCCCTGGGCAGCCCATTCCTAATAATGTTTAATAACCCTTTCAGTGTAAAAATTTTTCCTAATATCCAATCTGAAATCATTGACCTGTCACCTCAGGACCCACAGAGGTATCTCATCAAGTCCCATGAATTTGTATCCTGGTTATTTCACTGGTCTTGGAGACATACCAATAACTGCGCCAAAGCTGAGGCAATAGAAACTGAGGAACTTTCTTTCTCCTGGAAGTTCAAGGAATTGTGGAGGAAAATATCCCCTGTCTGTCCTCTGTTCAGTCCCTTGTCTGTAAGCATGTCCTGCAGTGATTTTTCTACAGGCTTAGCCCACGGTTGGGTTTGGGTTCTCATGCAAAGGAGGGGCTTGAAGATTGGCGGGAGTTAAGTGTAGGAAGGGAAATAAATTACATGTTGGGATTGCAGGTTGGGATGGGACTACATTGCTCTCTAGTGGCTGCCCAGCAGAAAGGACATATTTTGTAAAGACTTAGATAAAATCAGTGTATGGGCTTATTTCATACAGTCTGTGATAAGCCTGGAGGTCTGCTAGATGAAAAATAACCTGGGCATGATGGTGAATTTGTTCTGCAGATTCCCACTCCACATAGTAGCCCCATTAACACTATTGTGACCGCTGAGAACTCATACCTGAGGAAGCAGGGGAGGAAAAAGATTTACTGAGGCACAAAGGAGAGGCCAGGTTCTCCTTTGGCCAAGCAGCAACTTTCCGCAGTGTGTCGTCAGACTCACAGCTTTGTGTGGCCCAATAGTACATCAGGATTGTGTGATATAATCCTAAACTTTTGTCTTTTTAGAAGAACTAATACCTGATACAGCCTACTTGTATCGGTCAGGTAATTGCTGAAAAGAATTGTCAGTGAAATTAAAGTTGTAACAGTCACCGTAAATTTTAGTGATAACTAGAGATCCCTGTCATCCACGGCAGAGGCTTAACTTGGGAGAGAGGGAGGACCATCTCCTCAAGATATCGAGGTGCTGGAGCGAGTGCAGAGGAGGGCAACGAAACTAGTGAAGGGCCTGGAAGACAAATCATATGAAGAGCGGCTGAAGGAGCTGGGGCTGTTTAGTTTGAGGAAGAGGAGGGTGAGGGGAGACCTCATCACTCTCTACAACTACTTGAAAGGACACTGTAGAGAGGTTGGGGCTGGTCTCTTCTCACAGGTAATTAACGACAGAACGAGAGGGAACGGCTTCAAGCTCCAACAGGGTAGGTTTAGACTGAACATTAGGAAGGAATTTTTCACAGAGAGAGTGGTCGGGCATTGGAATAGGCTGCCCAGGGAGGGGGTTGAGTCACCATCCCTGGATGTGTTTAAAGGACGTTTAGATGAAGTACTGAGGGATATGGTGTAGGGGAGAACTTTGTAGAGTAGGGTAGATGGTTGGACTTGATGATCCCAAGGGTCTCTTCCAACCTGAATGATTCTATGATTCTATGACCAGGGAGGTTTCACTTCTGTTCACAGAAGAGCTGTGTAAGTACATAAGTACTTAGGGAGGTTTCACTTCTGTTAACAGAAGAGCTGTGTAAGTACATAAGTACTTGCCTAGTCCCTTCAGGAGCTTCTTCTCCAGCTTTTGCTCCTTGCTGCCGCCGGGCTCCTTTGCTCTGGAAGCATCCCCAGATGCCAGCTTCTCTTTCTCACCCTCCTCAGTTGGATCTTCATACTCCGCATCCTCCACGCTGCCCGACTCTCCCTTCTCCGCCCTGTCGGTTCCTGTAGCAGCACTTTCCTTCTCCATCAGGCTGGCTGCAGACCCGTAGGTTTTAATAATGTCCTCCAGCTGCCTGCTCAGCTCCTCGGAGATGTCACACACGGCTGCTTCGGGTTGGGGGCTTGGCTGCTCCACGGGGGCTGGAGTTGTGGGCTGCGAGCTGGGGACAGGATTGTCCCCACTCTGCCCCTGGATGTCCTGCCCGGGCGAGGTGGGAGACTGGTTGTTCTCCATGCTTGGTGCAGTACCTGACAGCAAACAAATGGAGGGTTAATGTAAAAGCACACGAAATTAGTCTTCTAACTGTTCCCAGAGCTCAGCCAGCACCTGAGTAATTTTGTACGCAATTTGGGACGGCAGCTCATCCGTCGGTTCTGGCTTGATAAATATGTCACACTTAAATGAACAACCAAGGTGATTTACCTGCGGGGAGAAAAGCAAATTATATTTCCAAGAGGAAAGGCCTGCACAAACCTAATACTTAAAAAAATCAAAACCTCTTACTCATGTTGCCAGCGATAAAATGCGAATTGGCACCTGAGTCATTTACACCACTTCCCTCCCTGAGCACGCTATTTGTAAAGTGGAGAGGGACTTTTTATAAGGGCATGTGGTGATAGGACAAGGGGTAATACTTTCCAAGAGGAAAAGCCTGCACAAACCTAATACTTAAAAAAATCAAAACCTCTTACTCATGTTGCCAGCGATAAAATGCGAATTGGCACCTGAGTCATTTACACCACTTCCCTCCCTGAGCACGCTATTTGTAAAGTGGAGAGGGACTTTTTATAAGGGCATGTGGTGATAGGACAAGGGGTAATGGCTCCAAAGTGGAAGGGGGGAGATTTAGATTAGATATTAGGAAGCAATTTTTCACTCTGAGAGTGATGAGACAGCGGCCCAGGTCGCCCAGAGAAGCTGTGGCTGCCCCATCCCTGGAGGGGTTCAAGGCCAGGCTGGATGGGGCTTGGAGCAACCTGGTCTGGTGGGAGGTGTCCCTGCCCAGGGCAGGGGGTTGGAACTGGATGATCTTTAAGGTCCCTTCCAACCCAAACCGCTCCATGATTCTATGATTTCATTTGCCACATGTTTACTTTTCTTGATCTGTTTACCTGCAACACTGGCTCTCGATATGGGCAGCTTCACTTCAGAGCTACGTAAGTTTCATTTCCTATTTCTCCCCCATCATCACATCTAAAGTCAATAACCACAAAAAACAAATGCTTTAAATGAAACCAGTACACCAAAAATTGCACTGTGCTTTTGGAGAGCCCGGGGTGGTGCTTGATCTGCAAGAGGCCTGGCTTGGTACTGTCACCATAATGGCAAAGAATAAGATAAACAGGTATAAACCACTCTTTTCTTGCACTTGCTGCATGTTGTCAACAGAGTGTTTGACAAAGTACAAAATACAGAATAAATCACAGCGAAGTAAAACTGACCAGGCGTAACACGGGCTGATAGTCCATGGTGTTTTCTGAGGCAAATTTCAGCTAATTTTCTCCCAGTTTACAAAGAGAAGCTTTTGTTTTCTTATGTCTTTGAGCTGCTGCACTCAGCCAGGTGAATCCAGAGCCCCCGAGGGGTCTGTGTTCCTCCGGAGGCTGCTTCAGTTTACCAAGGACCTGGCAAGGGGGGTGTCAGCGAGAGCATCCCAGGCATCTGCTCCCAGCTCCTGCAAGGTGTGGGCCAGCAGAAACAGCATCTCTGACTGTTTTTGGCTGGAAAACTCAGTGTAGAGCAGGTTCCTTCTTTCTTAGAGTGCCAGCAGAGCTGCTGTCACCTCTGCATTGCCCTCGTGAAGTAGTGCAGGGGTGCGAGGTGCACAGCTGGGTCTCACACTGCAACTGGCCCTCACTTCTGCTTGACTACAGACTCCATCCCCTTTGTAGCCATGAGTCCTTTTTCAGGCTGATTTTTGTTCCTCCCTGGTCTTGGTGGGGAACTACGAGAGGAAGAAGTTTGCTTTCTCGGTTCTTTTCTAGCACCTGAGGTGGTTGCTTTTTTTTTTTTAAAAAGACAGCTTGCTTTGAAAACACGGAGCAAAGGGAGAAGCATTTTGTGCCCTGTTCGGTTGGCTGTAACGTATATCTTCTATGGTGTCTACATTTCTACAGCTTTCAAAATCATAAACTAACTCGGCCAAAGGCAGTCCATGATAAGAGAGATGTAATTTATTGTAATACATGGCTTGCTGTTCATTATTAACTCTCCCCAGTCACAGTGGTGTTTGGAAGTGCAGTGACGGCCATCGCTAGGGCAACATTTTTCAAGATTTAATTGTCTAGCTATTTGTCTGGGCTTACAGATAAGATAGTCAACTATTGTGGTTTATCGTCTCTCAAGCAATTACTTGTGGGTCTCTAATTGAAAGCTGTGAGTGGGGCTCAGGATGTGCTTTGAAAACCGTTCAGCTACAAAGCCATGCCCCTGCAATCCTCCTGCAGGTACAACCCACCAGCAGGAACGGCTCGGGAAGGTGGCTGGACCTGGTCCCAAGGACTCTGTCAGACAGATGTTTTTTTCCTTCCTACTTGTGGCGTGGTCATTAAATCACTGCAAAGCGATTGTAACATTATATCTGTCTGATTTGATTTCATAGTGAGTGGAAAGAGCAGGCCCTACATGTGCAATTTAGGTAAATAATTCCAGGTAGCATGAATGTTAGACTGCAGCTTGTGAGCTTGTTTTAACTAGAGTTGACTGACTGCCAATTAATTCAAGGTCGGTAAGATTATTGTAAAAGCTAAGCTAGAAGCTCCACAAAATATGTGTTTATTTCTGACACGTTTAGGCTAGGGTTTACAATTGTATTCGTTAATTTGAGCTAATTGGCAATTGGTGATCAATCAGCTGGAAAACCCAGGATCACCCACTCCCGTCTAGACGGAACGAAAGTCTCACAAAGTACATCCTGGATTTAAAGTAGTTATTTTTGTCATGCATTCATCACAGAAGGAGAACTGGAAGGCTAAGTGCTCTGCTCCCAAATGCGAATTTCCCTTTTGCCCACCTCCCCCTCTTTGAAAGGAGGCACAAGTCGATGTGGTCCTCCCTCCAACCCTGACTCCCTCCCTCGGCTGCCTCCCGCCTCCCGGCTGCGTCGCTCACGGAGCAACACCCTCCTGCTAAAGGTTTCCTCCTACGTCAATTATCAAGCACTCCTGGAAACACAGAGGGCTTTACATCAACGGCGGCGATGGATTTACGCACAGAGCTTCTCGGTAACAAGGGAAACACACGGGGGAATGGGAGAGGAACTGGATGTTTGGAATCGAGGACAGGAGGAGATGTTTAAAAGCTGGCCTCGCAGGAAACCTTCCCCAACGTACGTTCCTGGCTGGAAAGGGGTTAGTAATTATCAAGTCTCTGAAACCTTGGCAGTTCACATCTGTCGAGGTTCAGGCCACCTGGAGGTGGAACCACAGAAACACTCAGCGACGAACCCTTAACCCAAGGATGCCCACCTGACGGATCCTACTGGGGATAGCATTTCCACACACAAGTAAACATTTTAATGCTTTATTCCATTCTCCTTCGGGCTAAACCAGAGGTCTGATAACTTCTCTGAGCACAAACACGAGACTTCTGCACCTTGTTTTGTGTAAGAGCTTTCCCAGCCTCAGGGAGTTTATATTTGGGGAGAGAAGGCAGGTGTCATCTGCTGACAGCAGCCCCCCTACAGCCTTTGATGCTGGGAGATTTTACTGAGGTTGGCCCCGGTCCTACTCGTGCTCCAGCCTGTTTAGCCTTGATGTGCATCAGGAATTCCTCCTTATCAGGCCATAAAAGACTTTTGGTGCCAACCGCAGCAAGACCCAAAGTGTTTACATTATGCACTATCTTAGACACAGTGATGCCTAAAAATTAGGTGGCTGAGCCCAGAAGAGAAATTCCTTGGTTCTTCAAGGAATTTTAGACTTGCCTGATTTTAGACGACCCACCTCTTGAGTTTTGTGACTCCTACTACTATTACTGCTGCCTCCAGGGCACCTGAATTTCCAACAGGGCTTTATCCTGGTTTATGGTGAAGGGGAGGACTGACCAGTTTTCTGGCCGAGTCTGAGCATTGCATCTTGTTTACCCTTTTCCTCTTGCTGTCCCAAATCCTGGAACTGTTCCACAGCCCTGAGATGAGTATCTTTCATGGCTCTGGTGTTTTGGGTGGAAGCTTGAGCACTTGTGGTTGATGCCTACAGATAGTCATCCTGGTCCTCCTCTTCTCCAGTGGGAAACACCCCCAAGAAACAGAGGGTGCTACTGCCTCCCTACTGTGGGAGAGGCTTTTCTCCATTCTCCTCCTTCCTCTGTTAAAAGCTTGGAGCAACCCCGGAGAACAATGGAGCTCCTTGGGGCATTGGTCTCTGTTAGACCATCTTTCATACCGTCGCAGAGTCTTGTTTATCTTTTTTTAAACAGAGCGCTTGCTTCCCTTTCCTTCTCATGGGAATTGCTTCCTCCTGGCCTTCTTGCAGCTCAAACTTCTGGAGGGTTTACAAACGGGTCTATATTTAGCTCTTGCGTCCCCACTTATCCAGCAGAAGGACACATGGCACCTGCTCTGCAGCCAGGAGTTATTTTAAGCACTTCTAAAATGGGCAACGGCATTTAGCTCTTTATGCTCAAAATTGACATGCACACACACACAAACAATTCTCTAAAACAAAGTGTTCCATATACTCACACCAGCCAGCATATGCCGAGAAAAATCAGAATTTTTACCCCGACATAACACCAGATTGAACTACAGCAACACCTCAAAGCAGCATGTATTAAACTCTGGAATGGCCCACACTACTGCAGCTCCAATTACCCTCCAGAAAAATATGAGTGCCTTATTATAGCCTAGACACTGCCCTATGTATTACTTCAGAAAGCGCTGACAAAAATCAGCTTTATCAACCACACGCTACATTTGAACAGCTTTATGATTTATGCATCATTTTCTAGTACAAAACTGAACGAAAGTTTGGAGGCTTCGTGGCTGGTTTCCATACGAGCATGGAAAGAACCAGATTTGGAGACTTTCTGAAGTCTCATGCGGCACTTGAGTCTTGACCTCTTATTGTGGTAGCAAACCAGCCATGGCCCCTAGAATCACTTAAAGGCAAGTTTGACCAAAGTCAACTTAATTTTTATCACTCTTTAGAGAAGCATTTCTTACTTTCACCAACAGCCTTAGATACTTGACTGTTTTCCACACACATCATACGGTGCCCAGGATTTAAAAGCAATTCCTAGAAAACGTGGGCTGACAGTCCCGAAGGGAAGAACTTAGACTAAAGCCCTTGCACTGTGCCACCAAGCAGGGAGAGCAAGGAAACTGTTTGTCAGACTTACCGGAGGAAAGAGAAGAGCTGAGTGGAGGGAAAAAAACCCCACAGTCGGGCAGAAAGCTCAGAGAAGGGCACGCCGGCAGCAGGACACTGGTACTGTAACCCTGCCACCGAGAGAAGAGGGATGGGATGACCAAGGGAAGGGGGGGGAAGGACAGAATGACACAGCAGGAGCAAACACCACGGAGACTGACCGGGGGGGACCGGCTCTGATAGGCGAGCAGGGAGGCTGCCTGCTGGCTGGCAGTGTAAACCAGATATGTTGGCTATTCCCTGCCCCCGACAGAGATAGCACCAGATCAGGCCCTCAGAAAGAGAAAACCCAGGAAGGATTCACACACAGCTGCTACCCTTGAAAATTAAGTCTTAATGACTTGACAGGCTCTGCGTGAAATTTGTCTATATTGACTACGGATTGGTCAAACTAAAGTCTGTTTTTTTGTGTCTACGCTACGGCTTTCCACAATGGGAGCTCGCAGCTGTGACTGCCCTTTGCAGCCTGGGATTTGGTCAGGATTTGTTAAAAACCAGACTGATGCTTAATCATGACTAACTGGCTGGAAGGGACCACAGGAGGTCTTTAGTTCAACCTCTTGCTCAAAGCAAGCTCAGCTGTGAGCTTTGACCAGGTCTCTCAAGGGCTTTATATTAGTCTTAAAAACCTCTGAGGATGGAGAGTGCATAGTTTCTTTGGAAACCTGTTCTCCTGCCTGCCTGTCCTCGTGGTGAAAAAGTTTCTCCTTATACCTAGCCTGAACTTCCCTCATTTCAGCTTCTGCCCATTGCCTCTTGTCCTCCCACCTTACACCCCTATGAAGCGCCAGGCCCTGTCTTCTTGATGATCTCCTCGTAGGTGCTGTGGGGCTGGAGTTAGGGACCCCCAGAGTTGTCTCTTCTCCAGCTGAACATCTCACTTCCCCCAATCTCTCCTCATGGGACGAGTGCTCCAGCCATTGTGGTGCCCCTCCAGTGAATTGACCAGCTTCTTCCATGGGGGCACCGAGACTAATGGAGGTGGCTGGTGTAGCTCTCCTGCTGATCCCAGGAGCTTTCAAACAAATAGTGATAGGATGAAAGGTAACAGTTTTAAACTGAGAGAGTAGAGATTTAGATTAGATCTTAGGAACAAATTGTTTCCTGTGGGGATGGTGGGAGACCGGAACAGGTTGCCCAGAGAAGCTGTGGCGGATCTTAGGAACAAATTGTTTCCTGTAGGGACAGTGGGAGACCAGAACAGGTAGTCCAGAAAAGTTGTGGGTGTCCCATCCCTGGAGGTGTTCAAGGCCAGGCTGGATGAGGCTTTGAGCAACCTGGTCTGGGGGGTCGGAACTCGATGATCTTTAAGGTCCCTTCCAACCCAAACTATTCTATGATTCTATGAAATGTTCTTGTTGCTGCCAAGGTACTTCCATGAAATGTTCTTGTTGCTGCCAAGGTAACCATATGCTGGCTCACATTGGCCCAAAGTTGTTTATACAAAAAGCAGAGGACTCCCCAGAGAGCTCAGCTGCATGGTGTTTGTCCAGTGACCAACATCTCCCACTGCTGTGACCCACAAGCCACTCAGGCAGCATCTTGAGATGCCAGATGGCCCCAGGACCGTCTGCTGCCCACTCTCTAGGGAGAGATGTAGGTCAGTTTAACGCACAAATATGCAAACGACTGAGAAGCAATAGGCTGGTACTGGAAGTGGCAGCCAGTGCTTTGAGAAGTGGGACTTTGGCTCCAGTGAAAAATAATAAGGCTCACAACAACATTAGGAGGAGAAACACATGTGTGGTACAATGTTTTGGAGTAAGCCCTCAAATGGACCCATTGTTGTGTGGGACTAGAGAATCCAGAAGTGTTTTGCACCTGATTTATGAGGGATATAAGAGAAAACAGTACTGGGCAGCTCAGTATCAAGAAGTACTGGCTCAGAAATAGTCCATATGTTAGCAGCATCCCAGGCTGTCACTGGAAAGGGCTAAAGGTCCTGCTATATGTGTGAAGATAGTGTCTGTGGGGCAGAGGGAACATACTTGGAGCAGTTCCTCATTAATCTTATTTATCTACTTTGAAAAGGCAGCTCATATTATCTGGGAATGCCTGGGTAGAGTGGCTTAAGGAAAAATCAGTTCTTTGAATCTTCTCCAGGCACCGGTGGTGGCTCAGTAGTGCTCCTAAGAAAGTCATAGATTTAAGCATAATGAAAGGCAGCTTGCAAGGTGGTGGGATCCTTCTGCAAATCTTTTGGATGGAGTTGGAAACCTGCTGGACGTGTTTTGAGAGAAGATAAAGCTCTGGGGTTGTTTGTGACAGGGCAGAGCGAGCCAGCAGAATACCAGTGAAGATAAGAGTGCTTGTGTGGGCTCCTCGTGCTCCTCCTGTTTTGACTGGAGAATTCTCCCGTTCCAGTCCCCTGTTCATTTTTTCTTTTGAAAGAAAATCAGCTCCAGGGTTTCCGAGATCAAAATGCACAAGTGAGCTACCAAGGAGCTAAGCAGCAGCTGAGTCGCAGAAAATTACTCCGGCGTATCCTGGCTCCTTGGCAAACACAAGGCAAGACCATGTTCAGCTTCGCCCTCTTTTCAGCGGGGTTAAAGCTATTATGTGTTAGCTCCTTTCTGCCACAGACTGACAGCAGGCACACGGACCCTCATGGCAGCTCAAATGACACGCAAGGGTTCACTCGGCGGTGGGAATCTGCTCACGTCCTTGAGACACCAGGACGTACTGATAACAGCAAATTAGCTGGGGTCATCCTTATAAAAATTAGCTACAAGATATCCAAAGCTCCATGTTCTGAATTGTAAAGAAAACAGTCTTCTGGTCCAGTTCAGGGGTCACAAAGGAGCAGATAAAATCAGTGTTCCTGAGTACGTGGGGGGGTGCGTGTGTGTAGCTCCACAGAGGATTTTAAGGGATCTGCTGGATTTTGGCCAGTGAATTGAAACAACCACCTTAAGAATGGAAAGGGAAACTCTGAGAAATTTAGAGCAGAGTGTTGAATTTGCATGCAGAGGACGGGTGACAGACTGGCATTCGGACTCTGCATGCTGGGATGGTTGCATCTGGTGAGCCGAGGAGAGAGCTGGCTGAAAACACCCTCTGTGAAACCTGAACCACTTCTGAGGCTTCTGCTTTTGAAGTGCTTTGAGCATTTCACGTCCATATTTAGGGGAAAAGAAAGAAACACTTCCTCTAATCCACGAGAAAGAGGATAAAAGTAGTTTTGCCTTTTTTTTAAAATTATTTTTTTACCAGAGTTAGGTTGATGGTTGGACTAGACGATCTTAAAGGTCCCTCCCAACCTAGACAATTCTATGGGTCTATGATTCCTTATAGACGGGATAGACCACTCCTTGAGGATTTGCTGTCACAAGGCTGGAGTTATTTTTCGGTTGTGAGCTGGATTACACAGCCACAACCCTGCACCCTCTTTGTTGTACAGTGGCATTTCCACTTGTCATTGGTAATGTTACACAGAAATTGCCTGTTTCTGGCTTAAATATAATCACCATCAGCATACATCTATTGAAGACATAGGCTTCCTGGGGAAAAAAAAAATAGAAGATAATGAGTAAATTTCTACCTATACTTATCATTTGCTTTATATGATATTCTACACATTCAGCCTTACCAAACAGAAGGACAAGTTCATTATTAAGTCAATGCTTTTGGGGTTTCTTCCTATCTTTTTCTGACATATTTTTTCCTTTCTTTCCCCAAACCATTTTCCTCAACTGCAACATGCAGCTCTCACCTGCTCTTCTCCCCTCATCCAGTGCTCATGTCATTAGCTTGAAACAGTTGCTTTTGGGGTTTTTGTGTATTCTTTTTGTGTGTCATGAGAAGGTTTAGGTGAAAGACTGCCAGTTCAAGTTCAGAGTCTCTCTCTCAAACGCTCAAGGGCTTTAAAAAAACGCAGACTGTGTCTGAAGGCAACGCTGTGTTGGTTGACATTACTTTTAAAAGTTTTGAGGGTTTCTTTTTCAGCCCAAGCAATGGCAAGCCTTAATTCCTCTTCCACCTAAATGAAAGCTCAGTTTCTGCAGAAGCCCTAATATCCCCTGGAAGCCACACAGACTGATTTGGCCTGCAGGGCAGTCCCCTAGCAGAAGGTGAAGAGGCTGGGGAGGGCCTCCTGCCTCTGCACGGGCCAGAAAAGAACTGTCTGCACCCCTTGGCAAATTGCAGCTCCTCTGCCCCATGAGATCCCACTGGACAGCAGCACAAGAAAATCTGGAGACAACCATTCCTGGTCTTCTCATACATGGGGATGGAGAGGGCAGTGGACTGCCATGGTCTGCCACTTCAGTGTCAGATCCCTATCAGTGAGAGCATCATTTTTGGATTTTAGCAGGGAAACCCTACTAAGAAGCTGGACGAGTTCTTCAGGGCTTTCCTGCTGAACAGATTTTGGTTTATTTTTGGGAAGATACAAGTCTTTCAAGTTATGTTGTACCTGGGCAGAACCAATTTCCGTAATACCATTATTTCAGTCAATTATATTGGAAATAAAATTGATCCATTCTGCTTAAATACGTACCATAATATGTTTATTCCAATACATAATTATATAATATAACATGATAATCATAGACTGGTTAGAGTTGGAAGGGACCTTAAAGATCATTCAGTTCCAACCCCCCTGCCCTGGGCAGGGACACCTCCCACCAGACCAGGTTGCTCCAAGCCCCATCCAGCCTGGCCTTGAACCCCTCCAGGGATGGGGCAGCCACAAGCAGGCATGTTAAGACACATAGTGAAAGTATAGCATTTATTAAGAACTTTAAAATGCCTGTAATGTAAAATGTATAATTACAATTTAGAAAGAGCCCTCATAAAGGTGTTGAGACACAGAACCATGGATGTGTGTGAGCAGTGGTCAAAAAGTCAGAAGATGCTGAGTCTGGCAGCATTTCCCAGCTGGGGGCAGCTGAACCAGTGTTGGGAGGAGTCCTGAGAGGTCCCAATGCAAGGTCTGTCAAGACGGGTCTCCACTGGGTTTAATTTTCTCCTATAGAAGTATCATAAACACCTGGATCAATCAGAAATTTTGCAAGGTGACCTCTTGGGAATCATTTCTCTCTTGCTTAGACCTGTGTCAATGAAAAAGAAAAGGGGAAAAAAAAAAAAAACCCACACCATATTTGCATTTATTTGCATACACAAAGCAGGTGTGCCACACTGCATCAATTTTCTACAGATTTCCTAGCTCCAGATCAATCTCAAAAGGGTTGGGAAGTTATGATTTGCCTTCTAATAAGATTTTATGGCCTGAAGGGTTTGTCATATAGCTCAGGTTTGCCAGGTTTTTTTCTTCTACAGCTCAAAGATCCTGGCTACCAATGGCAGTTAATAACACAGCCAAATTAGCTGACACAGAAAATCCCAATAGGCAACAGGCTTAACTATTTTAAGCAAATAATTTAATTCTTAATCTACATCACTAAGACTATAATTTCTGAATTTTAGCAAGGAAACCACTCTAAGAATCTGGAGGAATTCCCCACGGTTTGCTGCTGAACAGTTTTTGATTTATTCTTGGAAAGATTCGAGTCTTTTGAAACCTTAAGAGCAAGCAAAATCAATTATCAGGGTTTCAATTTTCTCCAGGCAATTTCCACCGCTTCAGCTTGCCCAAGAGATAGACTCTCCATAAATACATTATACTATGTGTTATTTGAAGAATTTGGCAAAGTGGAGAATAGCTCCACTTGAAAAATCACACATAAAGGTAAAGGAATCCCTCAGGTGAAGCATGTAGTCACACCTGAATGCATCTCTGCAGTGTGGAAACAGCTCTTCTCCAATATATACAGGTAATTTATTGGGAAGGAGAAGAGCATTATTAGCTGTTCCCAGTTATTCTGGTACTGCAGCGAAGTTACTGCTGATTTACACCATTACAAGCTAACATAAAATCTAGCATGAAACTTCAGAAAGGTACTGAAACCTGAAACATTCTATTTCTAATTTAATTTAATTTTTAAATGGTTTTCTTCTAGCTAGAAATGATCTTCTGTCAACAGCCTGTGGGAAGACAGTTGGGCCAAGTCAACTGTCAACCCAGGACATTTTGTGAACCTGTCACGAGAAATCTCTGGGCCCAGCTCGGATGCGATCACGCTGTAAATCACATATCAGGCATAATTTGGAAGTCTTTTAAATGCCAATGGTACATGGGTCAAGGGTGAGTTGTAGAGAAGAAATTATCTATTCCAGTAAGACAATGTAAACTGACCTGTTTCGCATAACATAGCTTTTTGCAATTTCATTATTGATACGCAACTTTTTCTTTTTTCTTTTTTAGATTGCTTTTAGAACAGGCTTGTAAAAATGAGAAATGGAAAAGCCTTATTAAAGGCTTGGTCCCGCAGCAGCTGCGTGTGTGGAACTGCCATTGATTTCCCAAGCAGCACCTGCTGGTGGGCAGCACCCAGAATAAAGCAAATTAGAAATTAGAAAGTCGAAGGCTGGCTCCTCTCTCAGCTGTACAAGCTGTGCATAGGTGGTAAAGCCTAGAATCATAGAATCACTGCATGGTTAGAGTTGGAAGGGACATTAAACATCTTTTCTTTTTTAGATTGCTTTTAGAACAGGCTTGTAAAAATGAGAAATGGAAAAGCCTTATTAAAGGCTTGGTCCCGCAGCAGCTGCGTGTGTGGAACTGCCATTGATTTCCCAAGCAGCACCTGCTGGTGGGCAGCACCCAGAATAAAGCAAATTAGAAATTAGAAAGTCGAAGGCTGGCTCCTCTCTCAGCTGTACAAGCTGTGCATAGGTGGTAAAGCCTAGAATCATAGAATCACTGCATGGTTAGAGTTGGAAGGGACATTAAACATCATCCAGTTCCAACCTCCTGCCCTGGGCAGGGACACCTCCAACTAGACCAGGTTGCTCCAAGCCCCATCCAGCCTGGTCTTGGTCACCTCCACGGACGGGGCATCCACAGCTTCTCTGGGCAACCTCTTCCAGTGTCTCACCACCCTCACAGGAAAGAATTTCTTTCTGGTATCTAATCTAAATCTCCAATCTAATTTCTTCCAATCTAATTTCTTCCAATTTAAAACCATTACCCCTTGTCCTGTCATTACACTTCCTGACAATGAGTCCCTCTCCAGCTATCCTGTAGGCTCCCTTCAGATATTAGAAGGAATCATAGAATTGTCTAGGTTGGGAGGGACCTTTAAGATCATCTAATCCAAACATCAACCTAACTGTGACAAAAAAATCAAAAGAAAACCATGCAAAAAAACCCCCCACATCACTAAACTGTGTCTCTAAGAACTATATCAACCCATCTTTTGAACACCTCCAGGGATGGTGCCTCAACCACTTCCCTGGGCAGCCCATTCCAATGCTGGATAACCCTTCCAGCACAAAAATTTTTCCTAATATCCAATCTGAACCCCCCTGGTGCAACTTGAGGCCATTTCTTCTTGTCCTAAATCTCGTAATTGGAGCCAAATATCTTTCTCTGGGAAGGACAAGGTCCAGATTCTGCTGACAATCATAAGTAAGCTGAGGGGGGCATGGGGGGGCTGAGCAATGCTGAGGTTATGACTGACCTAAGAGTACAAGGGGGGAAGAACAGGGACCGACGCAAGGGGAATGACACAGATTGAGAGAACACTTCATGCTGATAAATCAGGAGAATATTTGTGGTGAAAGATAAAGGCCTGTTGAAAACACGGGGGGGAGGGGGGGGAAAATAACAGCGACAGTGACGGTGAAATAAATCCTAATGAGAATCTTATTTTGCAGGATAATGACAGGGTGGCTGATGAACTGTTAGTTCAGAAGGAGCCACGTGGTGATCTGCAGAGCTGGCAGCGCTCCTGCGTGATGTCTGAAACTGCTGCTGATGTAAACACCAGTGACCTATTTTAAGACATGCGTGGAGAGAGAATCACTACACGGAAAACGTGGAAGGATGCAAAAGGTATATTGGCATTAACAGATCAGAACTGGGAAATTGCATGTGTTGTTAATTGCAGGTGTGGATAAGGCTTTTCTAGCTGTCTGGGTAGAATCGTCTTATTAAAGATAACATGCTTGGAGGACCAGATGAGTAAGGAAGTAAATAAACCCCCAGAGATGAAAGAATGACTAAAGAAAAGAGAGTGACTTTCGTATTTCACTGAGCTGAAAAGAGGTGGCACCAATGTCACCAATTGTTTAAAATATAGTAAACCTTCATTTTGTGTACATAAAAAGCCTATATAAGCCATATTTACTGGGAAAGGCAAATTGGTCTTTAATTCAAATTCTGGACTTTAGAGTATATTAGGATATATCCCTAATATTTCGTCTTAAATATCTTCATGTGTGTCAATAAAACTCTACTACTACTTCTATGAATTTTAAAAGGTTTTTTTTTTTCCCTCTAACAGCACTCTAAACGAGAGGATGGGTTAGATCACGGTGCTTCTCGATAGCCTCAGAGCAATTATGCCATTTGGAGATTCCCAAACCAGTTGGAGTACGGAGAATTGCTGAAACAGGGAAAAATCAATTATTCAGCACCCCCCTTGGAATCAGAGAGAACAATTCTAGTTCACTCAGATCCTCTGAAATCATCATCAGCCAATCTGTAATATTGTCTGTGCTCCTACAGCACTGGAAGACACATCACTACTTACTGTTTACCTTATTATTTTTTTTCCTTTGGCTACTAGTAATGTTTTCCAAGCTCAAAATGTATTTTGCTACAATCATGGTTATCTGGGATTAAAATATTTAAATCAAACTTTTAGAGTTAAAGATACAGGAAGAAACTTCTGGGGCAGTGGTTTCCAGTTGTGTAGCAGCTCGCATGCAAGGATCTAATATAATCTATTAAGCAAGTTCAACATCAAGCAGCAACGAACTGCGAAAAGCACATTGTACTCATTATGGGAGAGGGTAAACTGAGACATAAAGTGTTACATGTTAATACACAATAAATAATGACTTGCCCAAGGTCACGCAGATGGGAACAAGATGTGCTCAGAGCCTTTTCTGCTTTAATTGTGGCGTGCTGGCTTTATACACGAGGGCTGGAGCTGCATGCTCAGAGTGAGGAGGTGTCCACCTCACAAAAATGTTCAGTGTCTTTATGCACTTTATGTGCTTCCATTTTCTGCAAAGGGTTTGCATCGGTTGTGAAATTCAGAGTTGGCTTCAGTAAAGATGGTCTAAAAACCCCACTGCTTTGCACAAAAGGAGGACTAAATTAGGTAAATTATAGGACCAGAAGGCCTAAATGTCAGCCAGTATAAAGGAATCTTCCTCACACGAAGGAACCTTACTTCACATGACCACGGAAAATTGAAATTCTGATTTTCATTAAATTTTTAAGACATCTGCAAGATCTCTCAGCCAATTTCAGGGGTTGTGACTATGATAACCCACACAGGACAACGGAAATAAAATCCCCGGGCTGTCATATTGCCATTCTAATGACTAATAAATACTACATTTTCTCAGTTTGTGTTCTTTTTTTCTCATCATTTGGTCTCCCACCTACCTTATAAGATCGCCGGTGGGTACCTTCCTGCTCTCTGGTTGCACCTCCAGGTTCTTTAGTGTTTGCTGCTGTGCCATAATTTTTCCTCACCAGGAGATCCTTTAGGAAGGACAGTCACTGTTAGTAAGATTGGGACTTTTTTGCCAAGCGGAGAATGGGAAAACTAAAGTCTGCCTTTAGTCCTATTCTTCTTTCTCATTTATCTGCTGTTGGGGGGCACACTGGGCAGCAAGCACCCCAGGAACCTCCTAGGTGCCAGCCAACAGCAAACAAGGAGAAGATACAGCTCTGTCAAACCTGGCTTGCTCTATCTTCTCTCCTATGTATGTCACCAACTAACGTTTGACTAGCTAGGTTCTTCCAACCCTTTATCATTTTCAAAGCCCTCTTCTGTCATCCTGTTCCATCCTAGACTGTCAGGTGTCAAGGATACCCACAAGTCACCAATCTTCCAGGTGACAGTCATCAAAAAAGTGGAGGAAGAGAGAAATGCAGCAGTTTGGCATCATCATCCATCTCGGGCAACAACTGCTGAGGAATTATGAACCTGGTAAGTGCTGGCACAAGCAGGCATAAGCTGGAAACTTGCCTTTCTAAAGGCAAGTATGAAACACCCCCTGACAAGGATGGATGCTTTACCAGCAGCCTGAATTGGCTGGGACATTAAATACTATACACATCTATTTCTTCCCTGTTTTAGGAGAACAACCAGAAAGAGAAAAGTGTCTATACCCCTAGGACACGACACACATGAAAGTGAAGAACTCATCATGAGTGTATTTAGGTTTCCTTAAAAAGTAACATTCAATTTCCTCACAGTGAAAGAGGCTGGCGAAAGCCACCGACCAAAAGCAGTTTGGAGCTCTTCATTTTTGTGGGGGAGGAAAAAAAAATTAGGAAAACATTAGTCGATCAGATTCAGCAGAAAACATCTAACTCAGCTTTCCATCTACCTTCCTTTTCTTTTCAGTAGGTAAAGGCCACTTGCTACCAGGGGGATGCAAAAAAGTCCCCCAAAGCTAAGAAAGAAGGTATTTTCAGGTTATTTCACCTTATGCTGGTGAAAAGGTCATCTTAAAGTCCCACTAAATCATTATTAGAACGGTTATAATGGTAACAATAAGCTAATGTCAGAGGAATTCAGCCATTGGAATGGGCTGCCCAGGGAGGTGGTTGAGGCACCATCCCTGGAGGTGTTCAAAAGACGGGTTGATGTAGTGCTGGGAGGTATGGTTTAGTGATGATGCTCCTTGTTTGTTGTGTGTGTCATATTGCCATTCTAATGACTAATAAATACTACATTTTCTCAGTTTGTGTTCTTTTTTTCTCATCATTTGGTCTCCCACCTACCTTATAAGATCGCCGGTGGGTACCTTCCTGCTCTCTGGTTGCACCTCCAGGTTCTTTAGTGTTTGCTGCTGTGCCATAATTTTTCCTCACCAGGAGATCCTTTAGGAAGGACAGTCACTGTTAGTAAGATTGGGACTTTTTTGCCAAGCGGAGAATGGGAAAACTAAAGTCTGCCTTTAGTCCTATTCTTCTTTCTCATTTATCTGCTGTTGGGGGGCACACTGGGCAGCAAGCACCCCAGGAACCTCCTAGGTGCCAGCCAACAGCAAACAAGGAGAAGATACAGCTCTGCGTCATATTGCCATTCTAATGACTACATTTTCTCAGTTTGTGTTCTTTTTTTCTCATCATTTGGTCTCCCACCTACCTTATAAGATCGCCGGTGGGTACCTTCCTGCTCTCTGGTTGCACCTCCAGGTTCTTTAGTGTTTGCTGCTGTGCCATAATTTTTCCTCACCAGGAGATCCTTTAGGAAGGACAGTCACTGTTAGTAAGATTGGGACTTTTTTGCCAAGCGGAGAATGGGAAAACTAAAGTCTGCCTTTAGTCCTATTCTTCTTTCTCATTTATCTGCTGTTGGGGGGCACACTGGGCAGCAAGCACCCCAGGAACCTCCTAGGTGCCAGCCAACAGCAAACAAGGAGAAGATACAGCTCTGTCAAACCTGGCTTGCTCTATCTTCTCTCCTATGTATGTCACCAACTAACGTTTGACTAGCTAGGTTCTTCCAACCCTTTATCATTTTCAAAGCCCTCTTCTGTCATCCTGTTCCATCCTAGACTGTCAGGTGTCAAGGATACCCACAAGTCACCAATCTTCCAGGTGACAGTCATCAAAAAAGTGGAGGAAGAGAGAAATGCAGCAGTTTGGCATCATCATCCATCTCGGGCAACAACTGCTGAGGAATTATGAACCTGGTAAGTGCTGGCACAAGCAGGCATAAGCTGGAAACTTGCCTTTCTAAAGGCAAGTATGAAACACCCCCTGACAAGGATGGATGCTTTACCAGCAGCCTGAATTGGTTGGGACATTAAATACTACACACATCTATTTCTTCCCTGTTTTAGGAGAACAACCAGAAAGAGAAAAGTGTCTATACCCCTAGGACACGACACACATGAAAGTGAAGAACTCATCATGAGTGTATTTAGGTTTCCTTAAAAAGTAACATTCAATTTCCTCACAGTGAAAGAGGCTGGCGAAAGCCACCGACCAAAAGCAGTTTGGAGCTCTTCATTTTTGTGGGGGAGGAAAAAAAAATTAGGAAAACATTAGTCGATCAGATTCAGCAGAAAACATCTAACTCAGCTTTCCATCTGCCTTCCTTTTCTTTTCAGTAGGTAAAGGCCACTTGCTACCAGGGGGATGCAAAAAAGTCCCCCAAAGCTAAGAAAGAAGGTATTTTCAGGTTATTTCACCTTATGCTGGTGAAAAGGTCATCTTAAAGTCCCACTAAATCATTATTAGAACGGTTATAATGGTAACAATAAGCTAATGTCAGAGGAATTCAGCCATTGGAATGGGCTGCCCAGGGAGGTGGTTGAGGCCCCATCCCTGGAGGTGTTCAAAAGACGGGTTGATGTAGTGCTGGGAGGTATGGTTTAGTGATGGTGCTCCTTGTTTGTTGTGTGGGTGTCTATTTTTGTCAGTTAGGTTGACGGTTGGACAAGATGATCTTTAAGGTCCCTTCCAATCTAGAAGATTCTGTGTTTCTGTGAAAATGGGGATCAGAAAATCCACTAATCCACTCCAAGCCTAAACAGCACATTATGAATACTCTCAAATACGTGGTTATAACTGAATTAAGTTAATAAGGGCCTCAGATAGGTTCCTGGTCATCACACTGATGGTGAATCCTGACTTAATGCCATCGTAACATGAGGTGTTGGAGTTGCAGAGGATGGTTTATGTCTGCACCTACACTGCTGTGCTCATGCAACGCTTTACCTGGTCAGGCTGGGACTCCAGAAACACCACTCCAGAGTCTCGTGCTTTAACCTGCTCAGGCAGGGACTCCAGAAACACCACTCCAGAGTCTCGAGAAGGACTTGAAAGACCTGAGACTGATTTGATGTAAATCAGTGGTGTACACTGGCCAAGCACTGCATGGTCCTCCTCAAACAAATAATGTGTTCAGAGCACTTTTAGGCCCACTGACACCAGTGGGTGACTTAGGAGGAAACTGAAATAACTGCGTTAGACTTAGAATGTGCAATGCAGTTTTGGCATAAAGTACTGCCTGCACCCCAAAAGGGACCCCAAGGGTATGGCTATACGGGGTAAGCTGGGAATCAAGCCTTGATTTTTGACTTGGACACTGTTGGCCAAGCAGTTACCTCCATCAGAACTAGACCTGGAGCACCAGCGATCTAGGTTCTGGTGATGAAGCATACCAGAGAAAATCACAGGAGGATAACAATCTTAATTCCTGCTAATCTTCACAATTCATATCTCAAGATCGCTGCCTTTTGAAAGCTGACTATAAAAAAAAAAAAAAAAAAAAGAAGAAAAAAATGGGGAATGAAATTCCTGAATTTGCCAGGTCTTTCCTTGTTTTGCCTTATTTCCAGTCAAAGAGAAGAGGATATAACAAAGGACAGTGGACACGATGAGGACATAAGATAGCTGTTATGTACAGAAAGAACTAGAGAGATATAAAGGTGAGGCAAGGAAGCAAAGTGTTCTCCCTTTCTTCCTTAGGCCAAAACACTATCTGAGAGTTCAGCTTTGGGATTTAGAAGTGCCTCTGCTTCACTGGTTTCTGTGGAGCCAGGCACAGCCCTGGGTAATAGAGCCTGGGGGGAAAAACACACAACCAAACCCAAGCCCTCTAATAGCTTTCTATGGAGAAGACCTTATTGCTTCTGATATTTACATGTCAAATAAATGATGTCAAAAAGACCCCTGGACTAGAAGGTCTGGACTAGAAGGAACCCTGAGGACATTAACCTGTTTTCCTGCTGGCATTGTGGAATTGCCAAGATGCAGTTCTTGCATTAGGTGAAGGCTCTACTCCATAAGCATCCATCACTACTCACTCTTGAGTTAAAACGTGTACGATAAATCAAATTAAAAGGCTGCTCTTTCAGAGGCTGTAATCAATAAGAAAGGCAGGGCTTCAGCTACATCTAGTGGAGATGCTGGGGCTACTGCAGCCCTTCTGCAGCCACCAGGGTTTCCCTGGCTGCTTAAATTACTCCTGCTCCCTTTCAAGAGATAAACTGCCAATTGAAACTAACCCCCTCCAAGTAAGCAACAACAATTTAAACAGATCCTTTAAAAAAAAAAACCAACCACGAAACTTTATGTGGTTCTCCTTGCTCTGCTGTCTCATTTAAAAAAAGAAAAAAAACAAAACACAAAACTTTATGTGGTTCTCCTTGCTCTGCTGTCTTTTCATGTAATGTGCTTGATTGAAGAGTCGGGCAAGAGAACCCCATCCTACAAGGCAAGAGACAAGAAATAGATAAAGAAAGAGATGCAGGGGGATGACAGGCTGCCCCTCAGCAGGTCCCTATCTGCAAAGCCCAGGACGGGGGCGAGAAGCCCATCAGACTTTGCTCTTGTCCTTATAGGGCAAAGTCATGCACAAGGTGACCTGTGCCAGAGCAGCTGTCACCCTCCCCTCCCATCCCAGGGCATTGGCTGCAATGAACCCCCCCACGCACCCCAAAGCACAGAGGCTAGCAAAGCCCAGGACGGGGGCGAGAAGCCCATCAGACTTTGCTCTTGTCCTTATAGGGCAAAGTCATGCACAAGGTGACCTGTGCCAGAGCAGCTGTCACCCTCCCCTCCCATCCCAGGGCATTGGCTGCAATGAACCCCCCCCCCACGCACCCCAAAGCACAGAGGCTGCCACCTCCGATGCTTTCAATGGCTTGTTCTTGCCCTGCTTCAACTCAAGGGAGGGCAGGAGAAAGCACAGTGGCCTGTGGTGGCCACCAGAAGAGAATCCCACCAGACAGGGCTGAGATCTGAGATTTAGAAAGAGAGGAGGTGGTTTTCAGAAGCAGGGCTGAGCACGGGCTTCAAGTCCATGTTTTCCAGTGGGGTGGCTGACTGGGAATGGGACTGCTCCCTGCCTGTCTTCCAGGAGCAAGGACATGGATCCCACGTGTATCTTCAGAGCTTCATCGGCTCCATCCGACAGCAGCTTTGCTCACTGATACCCAGAGCAAATCCAGTTTTATGTTGTAAATACTGCTCTGAGGAGAAAGCGACCACCTCACGTTTCCTCCAAGTTCTCCACTTCTCCTGTGTACAACGTTGTGCCCTGTCAGACACAAACAAAACCAAGCTGTCCCCATCACTCCAGAGACGGGCACCTGCTTATAGCTCGTGGGTTAGGGCTGGTTTTCAGACCCGTCCCCTAAAACTTTCTCTGTGATGGTCGTAACTAAGATTATTTTTTTTTCTGCCTGCTACTTAGAAAGGCTTTATATTCATCTCCATTCCTGTGTTTGAACCTTGCCCTTCACCTCCTTGTCAGGTCACACGCTAGCCTTAGTGCAGCCTGCTAATAAATAACCCAGAAGCAACCCAAAATATAACCAGTAATCCTGTAAACGACCTAAAATGCAACTATTTAGCTTCTGTACAAAGCAGACCTGGGCAGAGGCTCGGTGACGTTTCCTATTGCTGGAAAAACCCAGGAATCCATCCCTGCTTTCAAATACCTTCTTCATACAAAGTTGAGGGAGGACAGGTGATGGATGAGGTTTGTCGACAGAGGTAATGTCAATTACCAGACCAAATAATGTAGCTGGAAGAAAACAGAAAAGATTTTGAGTAACAAGCCTTTAAATACTTATCCCAGCAGGGAGAGAGAGATGGGAAATTGTGTAACTTGTGTTTGAACAGCAGCAGGTAAGATGTTTTACAGACTTTCAGGAACTTTGCCCTCTCCCACGCAGTGATATGCAGCAGAAAACTCACAGCGCAATCGTTAGGAGGCTTTTGGTCAAACCTGCACCTTCAGCATCTTATTGGGACAAGCGTCTGCTCAATATTCAGCTCTCCAGCTTAAGAAATGCTGTGTAAGAAATGCTGTGTGCTCACACCAGTAACTTCAGCCTAAAACTCCCTAAACTTTGGCTCAGGAGCCTAAAACTAAAAAAGTTCTGTTTTAGGAGCTGGACAATTCTGAAAGTTTCTTTCCTTTCACTTTGTTGCAAATAAAATAGGGACTATCTTCCCAAATAAACACGCCAATAGACAAGAGACAACAAAATGTCCCAGTGAAGGAAAAAGGCGAGAAAAGTGGCCAGCACTTTACGAAGCCTGACAAACTGGAAAAATCTTTTGCTTATTTTTAATATGGTAAATATGTGCCTTTCAAAAATCTGTTTCAGGCTTGCGATGAAATTGCCCCTCTGTAATTTTTTAAGAGGGAGGGAGAAGGGCACAGCAGAAGGGGAGGGACTGCAATACCTACTGATCCATCTCTGTTAAAAACCCGGTGTTGCAAATTCCTTTCTAAAATGAGGCAAAGAGAACAACAGAGAACCTACCGTAACAGCGGCTCATCTGTTCAGGCATTTGATGTATCTCGTTATTGTTGCAGTTATCAGGACTCTGCTTTATCTTGTGCACGAGCACAATAGTGGCACCATATTGAAACCTGTAAATCTATTTTCAGAAACTCTGTAAAACACCTCCTCTGTTCTGACAAACCGATGCCCTCGGAATACGTGAAACCCCAAGAAAACGCTGCCGCCTTGGGTTCCAAATTCCTTTGATTCCTCATCCTAGTTCCGTTGCACACGCAGTGCTATCTGACAAATATATTTGCCCATCTAAAAAATACTTTGTCTTATCATTTTAAACAGCTCCTGCCAATGTTAGTGAGTCCTTGTTCACGCTGCCATCCCTGGGAGTGACGATACAGAAATAGATCAGGTTAAGGTCGGTGTGTGTAGCCCAGATCCGTAACGTCGGCATTTCTTATTCCTGTCTGTAGTAGAGGGTGTTCTGGAGGAAATAAGGGTCATCAGACATTGGAATGGGCTGCTCAGGGAGGTGGTTGAGGCACCATCCCTGGAGGTGTTCAAAAGACGGGTTGATGTAGTGCTGGGAGGTATGGTTTAGTGATGATGCTCCTTGTTTGTTGTGTGGGTGTCTATTTTTGTCAGTTAGGTTGACGGTTGGACAAGATGATCTTTAAGGTCCCTTCCAACCTAGAAGATTCTGTGATTCTGTGAAATGAAGGCTTCAAAAAGGATAGCTCTAGGGTCAGGGACAAGAACTGGTGGGGTTTTTTTGCCTACACTTCCCTCCCCTCCATGCCTGTGCCCACCCCAGTGTTGCTGTGGTTTCTCATAGGAGAGGGTATTGGTCATCAGTCCTTTGGGTACCAGGTCCCACATTCAGCCAGGAGGGAGCAGAGGCAGAGGGCAGGAGGGACAGGATGGCTCCTACGGCCAGATGACGCAGAGGCCACCCATGCCCTGAAGAAGTATTACCACGTGGCTCCACGGACACACGCCGTAGCCTTTGGCCAAAGACCAGCGATCCGCCGGGGGCTTCACATCCAACTTCTCTAGCGGATCTGGAGCGTGGAAAACATCTCCTGGGGGAAAAAAGTTTAAAAAAAAAAATAATTAAAAAAAAAAAAAAACAAAGGAAAAAGTAAAAAAAAAAAAAAAAAGAAACAAATGAACTCTGCAAATCCAGATGTTGGAATTTTCCAATCCCCCTAGCAAGACAAGATAAGCAGGGGATAATCCTCCTTTATATAACTTTAAAAAAAACCGAAACACCACAAAACAAAAAAAACCAACCCCAAACCTGAGACCAACAGGCGTGTTTTCACAAGGTTTTTATCGCTCGCTCTCCAAAACCCACGTCGAGGAAATTTCGGGAGGCCCCCCCCGGACCTGGGAACCCACCGTCCCTTACCGGGTGTGGGGCAGCTCCGCTCGCCCACCGGACCCCCCGGGCCACCTCGGGTAGAGCCCTGCCAGCCGCCGCGGGGATCCGCGTTGGGATGCACGCCCGGGGTCCGCACCCGGGCCTCCCCGACCCTCACCCCCCCTCGGTTGTGGGGCAGCCGACCCCCTCCCCACCCGTGAATTCTTTAGTCCTGGGGAGGGGGGTGGGAATCGGCCCCTAATTTATTCCGCCGTGCGCCGGGCGGCTTTTGGGGGCTGACCCCCAATTTCCCAATAAAGCAGGGGGTCTGTTTACGTGGCTTTTTTAAAGGAGAGCGGATCTCACCTGTGCGCCCTCTTGGAAGTTCTTCCAAACCAGCCCAAAAGTCCAGAGGTCAAGTTTCCTGCACCGGGACGCGAGATGGCAACGTCTTCCTTCAGGAGGACCTGGAAAACTGGGTCACTCTGCATTTTTTATTTTTCCATATTATTTTTTCAAATAATAAATTACTTCTCTTTCTAAACAGCGTGGAGGAGATCCTGAGAAGATCTAGTCGAAGGCCCGTTCCTGCCGTGGGAGCCGGCGGGAGCGTTGCCGAAGGGTTGACGATGGGAAGATGAGGGTCAGGCCCCCAATATTGCTTGGTGGATGCTATTATGAATAAGAAAATAACATAGCTGGGCTATCCGCAGGGAATCTGGCTCTTCATTCGAAATTAAGGGACAAGGTAGCCAATGGGATTCTTTTTTTGTGAATTTCCCCCGGGATCTGCTTTTTAAGAAGGTCGTAAAACTCCTTGGCGATGCCTTGCCCAAAGCCAGTGCTTTCAGAAGCTGCTGTTGTTTGGAGGCAGCAGCTCTGGGGGGTTTTACAAGGAGTAAATACACAAATAGACTCTTACCAATGTGCCCGTGAAACTGCCTATTCTTGGAAAAGCTGATATGGAAGGGTTTCATGTTGACAGACTTTAAGTAGTGATGTCTCAACTGTGGAGAATCTGTTGTTTAACCAACTTTATGAAGCCAAAGGGCTTATCATTAAAGGGAGGATATTCCCTTTTGTTTTAGGGGGATGGTGGAGGCTTTAAGCATCCATGCAATTTGGGATGCACATAATTTGGCAGTCTGTTTTATAAGAAGTTGATTAGAATCAGGGAAAAAAAAAAAAATCACCCTTCCAAACTCCAGCAAAAGAGGGCAATGCAACTTGTGCACATCAAACAGCCTGAAAATGGAAAAAAGGATTTATATAGTGGCAAGTTGGGCAATGGCTCTTAAAACTACAGCTGTATTCTTCTCAACACTCCCTCACGCTATTGGTGAGCTGGTAAGTTATGATTTGCTGCCACCTGACGTTAAATTTACTGTCACAAAACATTACCGATCACTGGCTGAAACCAGAAGGTTGTTTTTTTTTAAATTCTTGGGTGCTGAGAGTTGTCTAAGAACGGGCTGTTGCTGCCTGTGGAGAGTTTTCCCAGAAGTGTACGCTCCTTTCTACTTTTGCTAATACTTTAATACAAGCATTAATAGTCTTTTTTTTTTTTTACATTCATAAAACATACTAGCTGCTTCCCCTCTGTAAGGCAAAGAAGGCCAAATATCACTTTTCTCACCAGCTGGGACAATTTTAGCAATAGTAATCAGTTTAATTTCCCAGCTTGATTCAAACCACTGCTATTTACACTCCCATTGTGTGGTGATATCCTCCACCCTCCCACCCCACTCCCCGTTTACGTGCCCAGGTTTAAAATTTAACAACATCCACCATGCTGGTTGTGTTCCTAATAAATTCAGAAGACGTGGCTGGGGAAAAAAAATATAAATAAATTAGCAAAAAGAAAAGCAGAGTGGTATCATTCCTGTATCAAACCTGGGAACTGTGGCTAAATGGGATTACATGTATTATTAGGGTCCTGATCCCAGAGTCCTCACCGAAGCCATAACTTGTGCGGGAGCTTTGCCAAGGGCTGAGTGGGGGCAGGAGGCTGCAACAGTTGGCACTGAAGGAGCAAGGTGTCAATTGCCTTATAATAACGGGCGTTTTTCTCCCAAATATCTCAAGTAGAACCCGTAGGGATTGGTCTGTGGCTTTAGGTGGTGGCAGTTGCTGGGACAGAGGGGTCGGAGATGTCCAACGTACGTACGCCCCTTCTTCTAAGTCACTGGAGATGGAACACCATCAGGTCCTGGTGCCATGAAGACCTGGATGGAGGCAGCAATCTCCCACCTTAACCCTCTGAGGTGTGAGGGGTGGGACAACACCCACCACCCTCCCTTCCCAAAGTTCCAAAAACTTGCATTTTTAGGCACTCGGTGCTTTTTTTTTTAGGCGCTTACCTCTTCCAGCTGAGATAACAAATATACAAAAAGAACAAAGTCTACTATATAAATGAAAGCAGATTTATAAAATTACAAGTTTAATAGATAAATATAATAAATACTTTATGCATCATAACTCTGGACAACTACATTTAAAGCAAGTATGTTGGCAAGTCACAAGAAAAGTTGCGCCTCGGCAACTTTATTTTTCATAAAACCACACTGACAGGCATATTACAATGTTTACGTATGAGGCTTTATGCTGTTAATTATGTTCAAATCCCGCTCACCTACCGAGTTCACCATGACATAGATATGGGTGTAGTAGTGTACTTTCTATTTTTGGAATGTCTTTTTTTTGCACACCAACACGGTTGTACAGATAAGATGTTCCACTTTTTACCAGGGACGGTTGGGGAAGAGTTTCGAAGAAAAAAAATACTGGTAAATGACTTCTAGAAAAACTAAAGCATTTCTGAACTTTTTATTGACATTGGCAAATTAAAATAGAATAAATTAACAATATTTTCTCAAAAAAATGTTTTGTACAAAAATACTGTCAAAATTTCCTGAAAAGCTTTCAACACAGTAGTATCTTTTCATGTACTGAATAAACTATATTAGCACAGTGTCAAAATGCTGAAGACGGAAACAAAATAATAATTAAAAAAAAAAAAATAATAATCTGTGAAATGTTTGCCACTAGTCAACATTCCATCCACACCATATTATTGTCTGTACATATGGGGGAGGGGGAATGGGTAGCAGACTTTTTAAGTAACAGTATTACTTTTCCTGATCTGGAAAGGTTTGGCCCACATCTGTTAAGCTTCCAGTTTAGCATATTCCCCCCCAAAAAAAAAAAAAAAGAAAAAAATTAGTCTGCACTGCAATGCATAGTTAAAAATTAAGCAAGATGGCAGCATTTGTGCAGTAGTATCTGCCCTTCAAAGTTCATGCAACCAACTAATGCAATTTTTTTTTTTTTCTTCCCTGTTCACTCAGAATTTGAATGCAGTTCAAGTCATCGGAAAAAAAAATCATCGTTTACAAAATCCACAAGATTAAGCAATTTGCTGAGATTAATATCGAACAGTTCAGCACTGTGGGAATTATGGGCACGTTACTGCTGAGGAAATTAAAGAGGACGAGGAGGGGAGGGAGGGGGGGGTGGGCAACATAAAAAGGCAGAGTTCGCTAGAAATTATTACTACGGGAGGGGACGTGAATGTCAAAGCTACAAAAGAAAAAAAAAACCAAAACCAAACAAACAGTGGCAGCGATTTAAAGAGGGGAAAGAAAGAAAAAAAAAAAAAAAAAAAAATCAAATACCTTCAGCAGAACCCCAGGGAGCTGGAAGAGGATTATGATTTGGCGTGGAGATGAAATGATAGTTTGGGGGCTTGCCTTATGAATCACG
>NW_015090813.1:547507-550706 GCF_001431845.1 Calidris pugnax
TAAATTTACTGTCACAAAACATTACCGATCACTGGCTGAAACCAGAAGGTTGTTTTTTTTTAAATTCTTGGGTGCTGAGAGTTGTCTAAGAACGGGCTGTTGCTGCCTGTGGAGAGTTTTCCCAGAAGTGTACGCTCCTTTCTACTTTTGCTAATACTTTAATACAAGCATTAATAGTCTTTTTTTTTTTTTACATTCATAAAACATACTAGCTGCTTCCCCTCTGTAAGGCAAAGAAGGCCAAATATCACTTTTCTCACCAGCTGGGACAATTTTAGCAATAGTAATCAGTTTAATTTCCCAGCTTGATTCAAACCACTGCTATTTACACTCCCATTGTGTGGTGATATCCTCCACCCTCCCACCCCACTCCCCGTTTACGTGCCCAGGTTTAAAATTTAACAACATCCACCATGCTGGTTGTGTTCCTAATAAATTCAGAAGACGTGGCTGGGGAAAAAAAATATAAATAAATTAGCAAAAAGAAAAGCAGAGTGGTATCATTCCTGTATCAAACCTGGGAACTGTGGCTAAATGGGATTACATGTATTATTAGGGTCCTGATCCCAGAGTCCTCACCGAAGCCATAACTTGTGCGGGAGCTTTGCCAAGGGCTGAGTGGGGGCAGGAGGCTGCAACAGTTGGCACTGAAGGAGCAAGGTGTCAATTGCCTTATAATAACGGGCGTTTTTCTCCCAAATATCTCAAGTAGAACCCGTAGGGATTGGTCTGTGGCTTTAGGTGGTGGCAGTTGCTGGGACAGAGGGGTCGGAGATGTCCAACGTACGTACGCCCCTTCTTCTAAGTCACTGGAGATGGAACACCATCAGGTCCTGGTGCCATGAAGACCTGGATGGAGGCAGCAATCTCCCACCTTAACCCTCTGAGGTGTGAGGGGTGGGACAACACCCACCACCCTCCCTTCCCAAAGTTCCAAAAACTTGCATTTTTAGGCACTCGGTGCTTTTTTTTTTAGGCGCTTACCTCTTCCAGCTGAGATAACAAATATACAAAAAGAACAAAGTCTACTATATAAATGAAAGCAGATTTATAAAATTACAAGTTTAATAGATAAATATAATAAATACTTTATGCATCATAACTCTGGACAACTACATTTAAAGCAAGTATGTTGGCAAGTCACAAGAAAAGTTGCGCCTCGGCAACTTTATTTTTCATAAAACCACACTGACAGGCATATTACAATGTTTACGTATGAGGCTTTATGCTGTTAATTATGTTCAAATCCCGCTCACCTACCGAGTTCACCATGACATAGATATGGGTGTAGTAGTGTACTTTCTATTTTTGGAATGTCTTTTTTTTGCACACCAACACGGTTGTACAGATAAGATGTTCCACTTTTTACCAGGGACGGTTGGGGAAGAGTTTCGAAGAAAAAAAATACTGGTAAATGACTTCTAGAAAAACTAAAGCATTTCTGAACTTTTTATTGACATTGGCAAATTAAAATAGAATAAATTAACAATATTTTCTCAAAAAAATGTTTTGTACAAAAATACTGTCAAAATTTCCTGAAAAGCTTTCAACACAGTAGTATCTTTTCATGTACTGAATAAACTATATTAGCACAGTGTCAAAATGCTGAAGACGGAAACAAAATAATAATTAAAAAAAAAAAAATAATAATCTGTGAAATGTTTGCCACTAGTCAACATTCCATCCACACCATATTATTGTCTGTACATATGGGGGAGGGGGAATGGGTAGCAGACTTTTTAAGTAACAGTATTACTTTTCCTGATCTGGAAAGGTTTGGCCCACATCTGTTAAGCTTCCAGTTTAGCATATTCCCAAAAAAAAAAAAAAAAAAGAAAAAAATTAGTCTGCACTGCAATGCATAGTTAAAAATTAAGCAAGATGGCAGCATTTGTGCAGTAGTATCTGCCCTTCAAAGTTCATGCAACCAACTAATGCAATTTTTTTTTTTTTCTTCCCTGTTCACTCAGAATTTGAATGCAGTTCAAGTCATCGGAAAAAAAAATCATCGTTTACAAAATCCACAAGATTAAGCAATTTGCTGAGATTAATATCGAACAGTTCAGCACTGTGGGAATTATGGGCACGTTACTGCTGAGGAAAGCCTCTAAAAGTGTTAATATCTGATATATATGAAAATGAAGCATGTTCTGCCAACAATAATTTAAAAAAAAAACCAAAACCAAAAAAACAGGGGGAGGGATTTAAAAAGGGGAAAAAAAAAAAAAAAAAAAAAAAAGAATTTATACAAGCGCATAGTTGACTCTTGCTTTCCAGATTCTCACCTTTTCAAGCCCTGAAAAAGTGAGACACCGTGTCTAGGGGAATGTTTTCATTCGCACCGATAGAAAAGTCCTTTGTTTGTTTTCAATGAATCAGCAGCTCACCCTGCTGGGCTGCTGTTTGCAAACGAAGTCTGTCATGAAGTCAAACTCGTTCTGTCCCAACCACAGCTCGGGCAGCTCCTTGATGCGATCCAACCCCATTTCGATGACTAAGGACATGAGGACCTCCTCGTCGATGAAGTCAGTGTCTATGACATTGGGCGGCAGCATCGCCGCGGGGACGTGGGGGACGGCGGGGGGCAACCCGCTCCCACCTCCTCCTCCTCCGCCGCCACCGTGCTTGGGGTTGCAGTCCCTAAAATGCTGCTGTTGGCTACTACCGTTCAGCTGGTGGCTACCGGGGTGCAAGTCCGGCATGTAGTGGCTGTGGGGGTAAGGGTGGTGGCTGAAGTATTGGTTGTTGAGCTTCTGGAGCTGCATGCTGGCGCTCAGCTGCCCTCCCGGGCTGGCGACTGGGGGGGCCATGAATTGGGAACCGCTGAAACGGGCCGGGGGGGGCATGGTACCGGCGGGGTGCCCTCCGTTGACACCCCCCGGCCCCATAGCGTGTCTCACCCCACCGCCGGCGTTCATATTCCCTGCTCCGTAATGTATATGGTCGCCCATCAGGGCGCTGAAGGCGTGTTGTTGCTGCTGCTGCTGCTGCTGTTGCTGCGGCGGCGGCTGCTGGTGGTGGTGGTGGGGGGCGGGAAACTGCCCCATGCCCATCCGATGCGCTGGGTGGTGGTGGAGCCCACCGGTGCCGTCGGGGAATCGCCCGTGGTTCATGGCCATCATGTGGTCCGCCATCGCCTTTCCACCTGGAAAGTTAGCGTGGGAAAGAGCGCGTTATATCGGGGAAAGAAGAGAATTGG
>NW_015090813.1:551010-552493 GCF_001431845.1 Calidris pugnax
TGGGAAAGAGCCCTTTAATGGGGGAAAAAGAAGAACGGGGGGGGGGGGGGCATCCAACCGCCCTTCTACTCCCGGACCGGCCCCGGGAGAAACGACTTCGCCGGTGCCGCCGGTTCCTCCCTTTCTGGGGGGTGGAGAGGGAGGGGGGGGGGAAAAATATAAAAAATAAAAATAATAATCATAATGATAAAAAAAATCCCCAGCGTGGAGTACAAAGGGAAAATATATATAAAAAAGGGCAGCCTCCGGTAGGAAAATCCCAATCCCCTCCGCTAAATCCCACTCCCAAGTTGCGGGTACCCACCGGCGGGGAGGGAGCGCCGCGGGCGGCAACCGGCTCCTCCGCCCCGCACCTTCCCCGGGGCTCGGCACGAACCCCCTCACGCACACACACACACACACCCCTGCCCCGCAACACACACGCACACACACACACACCCCGGCTTCGCCCGGGAAGGCAGTGGCTTTTCCACGGCGCTTCCCCGCCAACTTGCGGGGAAAGGAGCGAAGAAGTCCCACCTAGCCGCTTGCCGGCAACTTTTTGGAATTAAGTCCTAATTATTTTGGGTAAAAAAATAAAAAATTAAGAAAAAAAAAATTTTAAAAAAATAAATAGGCAGCGGTGGACCGATGAGGAGGAGGTAAAGCCGGGAGGCTGAGAAAATAACCTTTCCTCGCGTGTTGAAAACCAGTCACATTTCATTATTTTATTTTTTTTTAATTTTTTTTTTTTCCTGTTGCACACAAAAGGGACACCCGGCAACCGGCTCCGAGAAGCGCCGCACTCACCTCCCGGCTTCTTTTCTTCTTTTGCTTCAAAAGGTTGAGCGGTGGAAGCAAGTCAGTTTAAAAGTCACCCAGCATAGAGAGGGCTTTCCCCCGGCTCTTTCTCCCTCCTCTTCCTCTCCCTCTTCCTCTCCCTCTCCCCCGGCCGCGATCGCTGCTGCCGCAGCCCCGGAGCTGTTTTTCACTCCTCGGCGAGGCTCATCGGCACTTGCCAACAATGAGCTGTGTTTCTTACCCAGCTTTGGCCACAGCTAATATAGGATTTCAGAAGGGAGGAGCAAAAACCCTCACAGGCAACCAGAAGTAAAACCTGGAGCAAGCCAGGGAAAAAAAAAAAAAAAAAAAAAAAAAAAAAAAAAAAAAATTCGGCTCACCAGTCTTTTTTTTTTCAGATCTAAAATTGATTAAAATAAACCCAGTGATCTGACTTAGCTGTTTCTATTTAGAACCTGAATAAAGACTTGTGAGCCCAAAAGCTTATCTGCTTTGGAGTTATTTTTTTTTTCCCCCCAACTGTACCAGTTGCTCTAATAAAAGATACAGCCTCCTCATGCCCACACCCTTCCACTGTCAAGTTTCCACCCGTGTAACTACCGTGACCATTGATTTCTCCTCTGGCTGGAGTGGGCACCGCGGTCCCCAACTGCCATCGTTCTTCAGAGGAGGGACAGGGTTACAACTCACCCAGCTGCCGCTT
>NW_015090813.1:553019-598836 GCF_001431845.1 Calidris pugnax
CCCCCCCACTCTTGCCCTTGGCGGGTTCGGTGGGGTTTATTAGCGTTATTTATGATTGTTTTCCTTGGAATGGCAAAGGAAAAGCAGAAGGTGCTGTGGAGGTTGAGGCTGGGTGGGGGCACGCTTTGCGAAGGAGGTGGTCCTGGCTTGGGCAAGTCCTCTTGTCACCCCCTTGCCCCAAGTCCTTGCAGCACTGCCTTGGTGGGGCCACGCGTGCGCAAGCCCCCCCAGATCCCTCCAGAGGTCTCCTCCTCCTCAGCCCTCCTTCCTGCCTCTTCCTCTAGATCCACCAGCTCCTCTCTGGAGGGTGCAGAAGGATCAGGGAAGCTCTGAGGGACCAGGGGAGGCCTGTCGCAGGGAAGCGTGGGGTGGTGGCCTATTTTCAACAGTGCCTTCACCTGGCCATCTGCTCCCCCTCTCCACTTTCCCCCTTCCAGTTGCCCATGGGCACGCCGAGGGGGCAACAGCACCAAGGCAGGACACTCACCCCGGCCACAAGGAATTTTGTGCTCTTCTGAGGTCAAAGTGGCCATCGTGTAGGTGGAGATGGGGTTTCTGCTGCTCCACAAGGACACGGCCACGCAGGAGATCTTCCCTGGGGAGGCACAGGGGAGGGCAAACGGGATGCTTCAAGATGCTGTCCATGTGGCCACCCTCTTGCCCCGTTTTGGGTGGGCTAGGCCCTTACTTGGCTGGAGTGAACTTATGAAGGTGAAAACCAGAGGAGGGTTAGCTCCACCTCGTCTGCCCCTGGGATGGAGGCAGAACTGGGTTCCCAGGTGCAGCGAGGTGTGACGGATGAGAAGAGAAGGGAAATGCCCTGCACGGCTGGTGGAATCCTTAGCAAAGCCACTGGGGCATGTTAGCAGTGGGTGGGCATGTACAAGACACCAAAAAATACCCAGCTGACATCCCAGCTGTGAGGGACAGCAAGGATGGAATCAAAGCCCTGGGAGGACAGGAAGCTTTACAAGTGTCAGAGTTACCTCGAGGAAGTGACCTCATCCTGCAGCTCCCTTTCCTGAAGCAATTAAGTAGGATGCCCATCACAGTTTCACCTTTTGGTCTTCAAATGCACTTCAGTAGGTGGACATCTAGGAGCTGCCGTTGAACCAGCACCTCCAGCACGGCCAGGGATGGTCAGAGAAGTGACAGTACCTTTCTGGAGATTTTTCCTTCTCGTGGCTGTGCAGGTTTTGCAGGGCAGAACAATGAATAATAAGAAGAAGATCCTGTTCCATTTGGCACGTAGTCAGCTGTGTATCATGACAAGTGGTTTGTTTAATGTCACATAACCATGGTGATACTGGTATGCCTTTTTGCTCTCCACTGCCTTAAGTTGGCCATCCCTTTTGAAAGCCAAGCACACATCATATCACTGCCCTGCAAATGCCCTTTCCTATTTTCGGCTTTCAGAGGCTGGCAGCTGCCAGTGAGTTACGGAGGATTGGCATGAGACCGCCAGGAGCAATAGTAGGGAAGTCACAGCCTCCATGGAACCTCATATCTCCAGGTATTTACAGCCCACACAACAAAGAATTAGGAGGGATGGAGCTTTCTTCATCAGGGCTTGCAGTGGGGTCCAGGCAGCGGTCAGCGGAGCGGTGCCAGAGGAGCCCAGTTTGTCCTTGTTTATGGCCACGGCAAAGTGGGAACACAATCAGTTGGTTGCTTTCCAGGAAATGGCTGTGGAGGACTGGTGACAGGCAGCTTAGGGGAACGGGGGACAAAGCATGAACCCATCACCAGTGAGCTAGCAGGGAGCCCCGAATCTCACCTCTTTGCTTCTCCTGCTCTAAGCCACGGTTATTTAAAGAAATCTTTTCACTCCTATTCTTCAAAGTCTTCCGCGTACCTGAGCTGGTTCTTCCTGGCCTGTATCAGAAACAGCGTGGCGAGTAGGGCCCGAGAGGTGATTGTCCCCCTGTACTCAGCACTGGTGAGGCCTCACCTTGAGTACTGTGTCCAGTTTTGGGCCCCCTACCATAAAAAAGACATTGAGGTGCTGGAGCGGGTCCAGAGAAGGGCGACAAAGATGGTGAGGGGTCTGGAGCACAAGTGTTAGGAGGAGAGGCTGAGGGAACTGGGGTTATTCAGCCTGGAGAAGAGGAGGCTGAGGGGAGACCTTATTGCTCTCTACAACTCCCTGAAAGGAGGGTGTAGAGAGGTGGGGGCCGGTCTCTTTTCTCAAGTCACAGGCGACAGGACAAGAGGAAATGGCCTCAAGTTACACCAGGGGAGGTTCAGGATGGATATTAGGAAAAATTTTTTCACTGAAAGGGTTATCAGGCATTGGAATGGGCTGCCCAGGGAGGTGGTTGAGGCACCATCCCTGGAGGTGTTCAAAAGACGGGTTGATGTAGTGCTGGGAGGTATGGTTTAGTGATGATGCTCCTTGTTTGTTGTGTGGGTGTCTATTTTTGTCAGTTTTGTCAGTTAGGTTGACGGTTGGACAAGATGATCTTTAAGGTCCCTTCCAACCTAGAAGATTCTGTGATTCTGTGATTCTGTGAAAGCAGGGCACTGCGTATCATGAGGATGCTGGAGATGGCCAGGGGTGGGAGTGAAAGCAGCAGGGTTCACAGAGGTGCTCCTCAGTGAAGGATCCGAGTAGAGTTGAAAGCAGAACGTGACTGCTGTGCCCATCTAGGAAGAATCACCCAGAAATATCAAACGCCACGACAGAAAAGAAGGGAAAAGATGGATCCTCGGTTGGGTGTTAACGTTTTGGATGGGAAGGTCAGGCAGGCACTCAGGGTGGGTTGCGGATGTGGCCCCGCTCACTCCTTCCAGGCTGGAACGTCTACGGAGTGCGGTGAAAGGAAGGAAAGGAAAATCAAAAAGGAGAATCCCAGATGGTGTTTTTCCAGGTATTTACTGGAAACGTTCAAGCTGGCTGAATGCTTGTAGTTCCAGGGATATATCACTGGAACAAGATACCCAGGGATTTCAGGGAGACTTGGATCTCTTAAGTCCTTTTTTTGCAACTCTGAAAATATAATCCCTAACTCTCTGTGACTTGTCTGTCCCAGATCTCCGTGGAGGTGAGTTTCTGTGTGTTCCCTCCCACGCTGACACAAAGCAGTCAGGAAAACCCAGTTCAGGACATCTGCTGGGGTTATCTGATAGGAAGTTTTATATTAGAATGATACCCTGGAAGACGTGCCCTTTCTGTAGAAATCATTAAGCTCTGCTATTGAGCGGACAAGCCGCGATTTTCTGGCTGCTCTCGCTGTTGACCTCCTCACAGCTTCCTCCCGTCCCACCCTTCCCCAGGGCACCTGGTGCTCAGGAGGGAACGGTGGTGCAGGAGGTCCCCAGCTTCTGCTTCCCTGGCGTTGAGCTGGATGGCCACCGCTGGTTTCACTGCCCACCCCGAGGAAAAACAATGAACATGACAAGTAGAGAGGTTGGTGCTGGTCTCTTCTCACAGGTAATTAACAATAGAACGAGAGGGAACAGCTTCAAGCTCCAACAGGGGAGGTTTAGATTGAACATGAGGAAGGAATTTTTCACTGAAAGAGTGGTCGGGCATTGGAATAGGCTGCCCAGGGAGGGGGTGGAGTCACCATCCCTGGCTGTGTTTAAGGGCCGTTTAGATGGGGTACTGAGGGATATGGTGTAGGGGAGGACTTTGTAGAGTAGGGTAGATGGTTGGACTCGATGATCCCAAGGGTCTCTTCCAACCTCAATGATTCTATGATTCTAAGTGTATTCCAGATGGGCATCCGGGTAGCAGAGAAATCTGTTTTGGTCTCTCAACATGCCATCTTTGTTTCCCCCTGGAATTCTCTTTGTGAGAGCAGTGTTTTGTTTTTTTTTACTTGTGGGGTGAAAACATGGGGGTTTCGACTACAAGGGAATTTGATTTACTGAGAGACCTATTACTCTTAAGTGATTGGGTGGGGGAAGAGTGGACACAAAAGATCTGGGCACGAGATCCTCTGATTATCCAGGTGGGAAGGGATCACCTTGGCAAATTTGGATGTTCGAACACCACCCAAGTTCAGACTGTGGCACAAAACCAACATTAACTTGGTCCACTTAGTTTGATGCCATCATGACTCCCCTCTGCTTGTCCAGACACCAGCCGGGGCATTCTCCAGAGCTGAGCATCTGCCCTCCCACATCAACAATCTGCTCTCCTGGGGAAGGCCACTGCCTGGTGAGGTAGCACACCCGACATACAGGTAGGCAGCCCAAGTGTGGAAAGGATGACCCACTTGGGGGTTTCTCTCAGTGGTGGCATGTGTTACCAGGAGTTCCTGGAGTGATGTCAAAGCAAATCTGGAGTGCGTTCCTCACAGCTGGCTCATGTGGGAATGTGGGGAGAGACAGAGCATGTTCCATCTCCATTTGTCACCCCAGGACTAATTTCTTCTTTGCTAGGTTTCACTTGGTGATCCATCCCTGTGTGATGGAAGAGGTGGCTGGAAGAGGTTGCTCTGCTGAGAATGGGGGTTACCAGTGCATTTGTTAGCAACACATCTTTACGAAAAGCAAAGAGTTACCCAGAAGCAAGGAACTTTTCCTGAAGGTATGTCCTACGGTTGGACAAGATGATCTTTAAGGTCCCTTCCAACCTAGAAGATTCTGTGATTCTGTATATTGGAGGGTTTCATGCGCTTGCATCGCTGGTTGGTGTGCCAGGAACCAAAGATGTACACATCAAAGCGCTCTTCTAAATTAAGGAACACGGGCTATGCAAATTGTGTTACCCTCTCCCCACCCACCTTTTCCTGTTTGTTTAGATGGCTCAAGATAGTAACATGCCGGTATATTTTATTTCGGTAATAATGAATGTGGTTTTGCACCCTTCATCTGCATCGTCTTATTCGTGTGAGAATGTCTTGGAGAGGGTGACAAGCTCCATCATTTTACCATTGTGCCCTCTCAGCACAGTTGTTTTGAGCTTGTGTGATCCCAACTCAGGTTCTTCCTTAAGTGTAGTTGCACTGCAAGGTGTTTTCCTTGCAAAAGTAACTCTAAAAATGGGAAAACTTGTCAAGATCATTATTTCTTGAAGATGCTCAAGAGGATGTAAAGGTACAAAAATAAACACGTACAGAAGTAAATCATTAATGAGGTATCGTTCCATTTGTATTGTGTCCCATGGAATCCCAACACGGACCTTCTCGCTACTCTTTACTTTGGAGGTGTCAGTAGGAACCAGAAATAATAAAAGGAAATTGTTCAGGTGCCTTTGAGAAAGTGGCAGGAGCTTCTGTAACGAACCAAATGACGCCAGGTCCAAATAGAGCACAGAGGTGGAAAGTGGTCACCAGCCAGGCTGTATCAACAAAATTTTGTCCCTTTGGAGACTGAGCCGAGTAATGACACCACTGCTTTGGGTCAACAAAGACTTTTAAAAAAAAAAATTCAGGTAGAATGAAATGTTTTATTTAATTAAAAATTATTAGAAACCAGAGTACATACTTCTAAGTATGTATTAGACCTGGATGATTACACCTAAAGTGTTCATTGCATACATTCTGTAATTAATTGAACTGGTAGTTGACAAGTAATTTATTTGAAGTCCACCAAATAATTGAAGCTTATTATTAGAATGAATTGGAATGCTCCAAAAAAGGAAAGATTTATGATTACAAATATAGGCCCCGATCCAGGATACATTTATACACACGATTAACAGTCACATTTTTTAGGCAGATTATTTCACACAATACCCTACTCTCTCATATCTGCATGCAAATATTCTATTTTAAATCAGTGAGGCTGCACAGGAAGTAAGATACTTCTCAGTATGAGTAAGATTGACAAAATCTTAACTTCCCAAACCACCAACTGATCAAATTGACACAACTTAAATCCAAAAAGTTCTGTTCTTGGGACTGGATTTCCAGGTGGTCGCATCTTTACTGCACAACAGTCCGCTTGAGACACTGATCTATGTGTCTAGCCTGGAATTTAATAATACCCAATCTCAAATGCAATTATATTATTCCATTGATTAAGTTCACATTTTCCCTTTGCAATTCCAATATTTCTGACATGAAGAAAATGTTAGTAAAATTAACACCATGGTTACATAAGAGGAGTGTTCTGCTGCTCTACTGAACATCAATTTAGACTTGGGTAAGGGCATACTTTGGACATGCTTATTGGACCCAACGGTATCGTATGCAGCAGAGTCTTTCTAAATCACACGAGAAATCCTGAATTCCATGGGACTCTGCAAGGGTTTGGTGTATAACAAATGGGTGTTTGCCAAAATAGTGGTGTAGTGTGTAAGAAAGCAGTTCTTTAATATAATCACAGTGGTCACTAAGGCTTCTCCAGCATCCTTGCCACTTTGAATTTTATTTAAATAAATGGGGAAGTAGTTTAATCCTCCTCATGATGATAAAGGGTTACAAGCAGCTGTGGTGTTGGTCACATGTCACATGTTGTCAGCAGACAGTTTCAGTTACATTTTCTCCTTTGATTTGATTATGTTTTTCTCCCAAATTAAATAATTATAATGTGTGTACTGCGTGGTAACGGCAGCAGCGTTCATTCCAGGCCTTTACAAATATGCTGTGGGTTCAGGAGAATTTGTAAGCAACAAACCACCTCATCTTCTTCAGCATTTTAGGCAACTTATTTCACGGACACCTTCTCCAGTGTGGTTTCCTTTTACAAGTATGAAGGATCTGGGCATTATTCCAGTCTGACCTGTCTTTTCAGTGGATTTTCACTGCATTTCTTCAGTTGAGAACCTTTTTTTTTTTTTTTTTTTTTTAAATTGCAAACCTCTGTTTTGAGGCTTTGTATTTCAAGCTGGGTCTCATCTCAATCTAGTACTTCACACGGTCTTTCTCTGGAAGACCGATAGGTTATCGTTGTTCTCTGTGGCAAAGGGTTAATCTCGCTCAGACAGGACATTCTCAGTGTCAGAAGATGCCTATCTCCACTTCTCCCTTTCTGAATGCTTGCTGCAGAGGAGCCTTGCTGCTGTCCCTCTCCGGATCAGTTACATGCTTTCTGTGTGGATTGCTTCCTGTTTTCCCTCAGCCTTTCATTTCGGTTGGCACCGGCGAGTGTTGTTTCCACTTGTGTAAGTAGCTGTTTCGTGGGCCATAGGATTCGGAAGCAACAGACACGATTTCAGCATGTTTCCAGTTTTGCTCGGAAATACGTACAGTAAAAGTCGGTCAGACCCCTGAAGAATAATGAACTGCAAACAAAGTAAATAGTTCAAAATAATTTATATTCCCTAAAACTAAACTTGTTAAGACTCAAGTTTTGTAGCCCCTTACTTGGTAACATAAAGATAACCCTTGTTTTCTTATCAGACATATCTTTGTGAGTGCTGCAAAATTATGATACACTGATTTTTTCGATTGATTACTTTTTGGTTTAAGCTGTTTTTAGGAAGGCACAGCAGATGCGTGTGATTTTTCACACTTTGCTGTTCTTGTGCGTCAGCCTGATGATATCATACTCAAGCACTAATAATACTACTACTTGCCTTTTACATAAATTAGCACTTTACAACTTCAGAGCATAACACCAACATTACCTAATTACTCCAGAATTGAGCATGCACTCTTTTCCTTTTAAAGTAGAAGCTGTTGGATTTAAATGGTGCCATGTAATCAGAAAGGAAAACAAGTCCTTTAACAGCCTGTGTAGTGGTCTCATCAACAGGCCAGGAGCCAGGGTATTTGTTCTCCCCCCTCTCCCAATTCCAGCAATGTAATGAAAATCAGATTTAAGCACGCAAATTCCTTTCTCCTTGTCAAAATCTCACAGAGACCTCAGCTTCTCTTTATATAAAATGGAAAGACCAATACTCTTCTCCTAGAAAATGCCTTGCAGAGATCTTTTTGTGTCAATAGCTAAGTATTGTGGCCGCAGATATTTGATGTCAAAAAGATTTTAAAGCTATCCTAGTTTTCTGTTTTTATTTTAGATCATGAGTGGGACCCTGGCCACCTTCAAGTCAGAAGAAATAGTCATTATTATCACTGACTTCAATGGAGGCAAGGTCCACCCTGGCACTTTTAATCTCACACAAAAGGTCACCCTTCCAAAAACCCCTTGGTGGTGGCTCCTTGCAGCGCTCATTCCCACCCAAGCAACAGGACGAAATGCTCCCATCTCTTCTCTGCCTTACCTGCATCCTAAATATTCCACTTACTTCTGCAAGACTCTTTGGAGGCTCTTGCTTCCTTTCTGCTCCAGGATGAATCATCCCTGCAAACTTTCAAAACTCATAGCTCTTGTCCAGGAAGATCGCTGCAATTTTCCTTCCAAATAGCCCATTTCCTGCATTTCCTGCACCTACGTGCAACACCCCCCACCAAATCTCTCTCACAGTGAATAGCAACGTATTATCCATCACAGTGGAGTTATGTTCTTGGACAACAACTTCTTTGTTGCATCCACTGCCTCTTTCTTCCCTTCGGACTCTGAGAACCCAATAACCAATTTCCATTCATGCAGAAAATGTTAAGTCCAACAACTTCTCTCACTGTAATGCCCATGCATGATAAAATATCCTGCGGTTTGCTCTGGTACAGAAGGTGTTCAGCAATGGCATGAATGTGTGTTAGGGCTCTTACATCCATCTGAAGTGGCCTTAAAGATATTTAGTAATATATTTCCTATAAGTGTGAGGTTGGCCTACCCTTCTACCTCCCCACCAGTCCCATGCCAGCGTAGGAAGAGGATTATTACTACTAATAAATATGTATATATAGCTTTTACCCCTCCAAGAGTTTGAGAAATATCCACTACTGTGTATTTTCATTTATAGAATTTCTAAAATTCTTCACATTTCAGGACAAAACTCCTGCCAGTTTGCAATGCTTTATGAGCATTTCATTCATTGTCTTTTGTGTATAAATTCTCAAGGCTAGTTGATTGCTCAAGAATATTGATGTTGCTTGCGGAATAAAACAAACAGCTCTGTGACTAATACTGGCTTACATTCAGTGTATCGCTCTGATTAATGCTATTTTTAACTGTAATATAAGGTTCATTGCTGCTCATGTATTATGGCTGGCTATCCCTGGCTCGATTTTTGTTAGCACAGCACAAGGGAACTTGATTTCAGAAAGAACAAATAGCTAAAAGGATATCTGAAATTCAGTCACACGTATTTTGCCTGAAGATAGGTATTCATAGCACAGAAAAAGCTGCTGGTACACTAAGTTCACTATCTGCCTACTAGCAGTGCCAACACTAACGTCCTCATGGCCGTACAACTGAGAAGACAAACCTCTAATAAAAAGCAGCTTGCCAGTTATATCATCACTGATGGAGACATAAATCTGAGGGATTTCTATCTTAACCCTGCCGAGTCTTGAACACTGGAAGTTGAAGGCTCTTGTCATTTTTATTTTCTGTACAACAACTGATGAAATGGTACCTCCCTGGCTTCTATAATCAGTTCTACTGATTGCAGCAGTTAATGGACTGGCTCAATTTACGTAAGATGAAAGACTGGGTTTAACAGTTTAAGACCAGTTTTCTACAGATTAGTTATACGCTGCATTGATAAGCTATGTCCTGTTGCATGTTTCCTTATTATTGAACAAGGTACATAAGCATGTCATGTGCCACGTCTGGTCTGTCCTTCATTATACAAACTTTCCTGTACTCTTTCTTTCAAAGCCATCATCCTGCTGAGATCCTAGGATGCACTGTAGTCAGTAACAGGGGAGATAACTTGGCACTTGTCAGGACTGACCTCTGCAAGGTCATTCAGTTTATTCCATAGGCAGGTTTCTCTTCCGCATCCTTCTAAGGTTGGCTAACTGAAACTTTCTATAGTATTACAATATTTTCGGTCATCCATTTTTTTTATTACAGCTTATTTTCTGGGTTTGACCACTGCGGCACACTGAGCAGACATCTTCATTAAGCTGTCCACACTGATGCCTCAATCTTTTTGTCGAAAGGTTACAATTAATTCAGAACCCATCTGTTTATACGAGTAGTTTAAATCATGCCTTCCAAGGCGCGTTACTCCCCACCGTATGCCCTCTGCTGACGCATTACTCAGTTGCTTAGCATTGTCAAGGCTTACTGAGGTGCCTCACGATCCACCAGCCTTGTCTTTTCTGCCACTTTTACATATCCAGCCTTTCTAGTAGGTCCTTGATAAGTAAATTAAACAATGCTGCTGTTTGTGTAGAGCCTCGAGGCACCACAACACTGGAATGCTGTGAAGAGAACTGAGCAATTATTCCTTCTCTGCCCCTGCCTGCTGTCCCCTAAGTGGATTTGCATCCACGACTGGCAGGATGTTGCCACCTCTTCTCCTCCTGGCAACTGACTTTCCTTAGTAGCCCTTTGTGAACCGTCTTTATTCAAAGCCTTTCGACTGTTTTAAGTAACTTCCTCCGGTTCCCCGTTGCCCTGCGTTTTGCTACTGCTTCACAAAATTGCTCAAAGTCCAAAGATGTGACATCAAAGCCTTCTTTCTTTTCACAGGCTTTGGTTTGTTGACCTGGAAGTTTTTATTGCTATGAGTGTTGTTATTTCAGTGTGGTTATTTTGGTGTCCCATCCTGGCAGGTGAGCTCCAGGCCTGTTCTACTGCAGTGCTGCTGCAATGGGGACATACTTTATAAACAAAATCCGTGGCTTTTGTAGAATAGGATTTGTTTCAGAAGCAATTCTCTCAGCCACTTGAGAGCTTCAAAACCAAAAGAAAAATGGAGGTCCAAGTACCCACATCCCAGTTTGGGCCTGACTAAGGGTTCACTGTGCAACTAAATTTAATACAGGCCAGTCAGCATCCATCACCTTCTCCCTTATGAGACTTTCTCTTGTTTTTGCTCCTCTCAGACACCATGCTTGCCAGCCAAGTGAGTCAGGGCTTCCCTTCCCCTCCAGAGCTCCTCCCTGCTGCCCCACAGCCATCTTTTCCTCCCCTCAGGCCTTATGCCCCTCTTTGGCCCTCAAGCAGATCACCCTCCCCTCCATGGCTGCCTCCCGCCATTCACCCCTCAGCAGCCCAGTGTCCCTGGCCGGGCAGAGGTGGCCCAGCACCTCCTGGCTTTGGGGATTTGGGGCAAGGTTGGCCTTTTCAGCCATTTCTGGCCATCCCTGTAAGCTGGGACCGACCGACTTGAAGACTCGGTGGTGGATTGGGGGCACAGCTCCTGTCAGAACTTGGGGAGCACCAACGGAGGTTAACTGGTGGCTGGTAAATTTAGCAAGGTGGCATCAGGCCACCAGGTCTTCATGGCAGCGTTGGAAATACGCAGGGATTAGGGAGCTTCACCCTCAGCCATGTGCCCAGCACCGCTGGTACTGATGGGGTCAGACTGGCCTTGTCAGTCCTGAGGGGCTCCAGGAAAAAATGCCGGTGTGGACAAGGCCGCTGTGCCTCGAAGGGCAGACACTGCAGTTTTTGAAGGTTGCCTTGTTTACTACTTGCTGGCTTTTGCTAGCGAAAAATAACAGGTTTAAATGTGCAAGACCAGCTGTGATTCTGGACGAGACATGACCAGCATGGGGCAGGAGGCAAAGATGGGGGTTCGGTGGCGTGTGGGGAAGGTTGAGCCGCCTGTTTGGCTGGTTTATACAATGCAGCGGCACGGCAGGACTGCAGATCCCCCCAGGTAATGTGCAGCCAGATACCTTTTTCATTATTCCAATATTTTATTACGCTCCTTCAGAAGGTGAAGCAGCAACTCATACCCTCAGCAACTTGTACCCCGATTCTGTTCCCTCAACAGAATATACCTTAGGGCACTATACATACTCTGTGGCTGGTCTTGTTGATATCACCTTGGTTTCCCAAAGCTTTCAGTTCATGGGATTCCAGTTAGGCAAATAAAAAGCTTAAAATATTTTTACATCCACTTTCACATTAACCTCGGAGTAGACCTGCCAAATCTGACATGCTGAAAATAAGTGATACTCATTTTGGATTAATTTTAAGGCACTCTTAAAAAGCATTACCCTTCCCCCCTTCTGATAAAAGAATTTTGCAGTTGGTTTCAATGATCCATTTAAAATCTCACTCTGCTTTTGAGGTTCTTTTTGTAATCTAATTTAAATTTCTACTGCTTGGAAGACCTGCTAAGAATTCTTAATTGGTATATGGAACAGTAAATATAAAAACAAATGGCAAAGAATAGTGGCAGAGAACAAAACACTTTGAATACAATAGAAACAAGGAGTGATTTTGTTGCCACTATTCCAGCAATGTAAACTTTTTCTTTTAACAGCGTGCTGAACATCAGCTCATTTCCATAACCTTTTACCCTCTTCTTACACATATAGGATGTTTTTTTTCTGAATTATTTTTGGAATCGTGGTTCTGCAAAATTTGATTTCCTCTTTTCACCCCCCTATTCCTCTCCCAACTTCCTTGAAACCAAGAAATTAATTTCTTTCTTTAATAATTGCAGTGTGGAATGGAGATTATATCATAGAAATTAGAGATGCAAATGGGCAAGTTAGGTCATTCAGCAGTGCATTTGCACTGCGTATGTATGATGACTCCCCACACTGTAATGTGTTCTCTAGTGTTTTGTCCAATCCAATTTTGTAAATTGGGTTGACTTCTATTTAAATTGGGAGGCTGTTCCATAATACAGAGAGATCACCAAGAGGAATGCCCTACATATGGCCCAGTTTAGGGATTATTATTTTTTTTTTTAAATCAAGCTTTTGCCATATAAGTTTTAAAAACATTTTGCTAACACTGGATGGGGAAATGTACAGAAACAATCTACAGAACACTGGAATGGCGATGCAGCTTGTAATCACTTTGAAGGAAAACTGAGGATTAATCTTGTCAATAAGTGCATTATGGGGACTGCTTCCACAGCAGCTCTTCCCACACAAGCGCCCATTGCCCCATATAGGAGCTGCTCAAGTGCAATAGCTGCAAAATCAATCCCACTTTATGTAGCATCCGTTGAATAACAAACTAAAAGTGCAGTGTATTATTAGTTTGGCTACAGTCTGAAAGGCGCTCAGTTGTTTTTGCATTTGAAGTGATGAAGTGCAAACTTATTATATAACTGCCTAAGCAGAGATCCATTAATCTAACCCCAGAAATTTTAAAACGATTTGCCCTAGTTTATTTGGTGGAGAAGGAGACAGGAGGCACAATGTTATTTAGGCACCTCACTGGGCTTGAGTGATTTCAGCGTGAGCTGGCCATCCACACAGCTGCTCGGTGCCTTAGACCTCTGTAGCTTTTGGCCTGAATATTTGGCCTCCATCTCCCTGCTCTAAACACTGCTTAGGACTTCTAATTCAGTAATTTGTCATAGGAGGCATTTGAAAGAACAGATGAAGCTTCAATATTTCTTCTGTGTGTGTGTTTGGGTTTTTTTAATTAATTGGCCATTGTTATGCAGCTTAATGTTATGTTTTTGTTTCCAAAGATAAACAGTCAGCGGGTACTGTTGGTGCTTGGCTGCTTTGGAAATCAAGATTCTTTTTTTCAGGTGCCTGAGGCTGTGCGTGGTGTTCCAGGCTGGAGGAGCAATGCAGTTTTGAAGTTAATTCCCCAATTGTCTGCACTTACCGAGCTCTGGTTTAGTTTGCAAAGTGGTTTTGGTATGTGCTAACTAAATTTTGTTTCCTTTCAGAGAAACTAAAGCAGAAGCTTCGCTCTGCTTCTCCACCAAAACCACTCTGACAGCTGGTGATGGTCCAAACCTGTAATGGGTGCCTTGAAGAACTTTGAATCGACTGGGGGAGCACACACTCAGTTCTGGGGACTGGACTAAGCCTGGTCTGCAGTAAGTTCCCCAAACTGCTTGAATTGCACATGCAGGGACCTCAGTACCAACAACTTTGATTGATTTATCTGCACCTATAGTGTCAAATTACTGGCTAATGATAAACTTAGCCTGAGATTTTAGGAATATAATTTTTGGCCCTTCCATCTGGCAGTTTGAGCCCTTGTGTGCAATAGGGACTCCCCACATGCCTCTTCCAATTCCACTGGAAGAATAAGTCATTTTTCTCTCTGGCTTAATCACTTGGAAACGACATCATCTTGAATTAAAATTGCTTTTTCCTATTTACAAAACCAGGAATGGTTTCTAAGAGCTCCGCTCCTCCCACATTGCTTTCTTTGCCTCTTTTCCAGCTGGGTCCAGCATGATTCCAGTGCTCAGATAACAAAGCACCATCCGCAGGGTGATGCGGGTGGAGGCGCATTGAGAGGGTGTAACTGCCCACCACACATTTAGATCTCTTTTCACAGAATCAGGTGAAAAAGATAGTACTTAATGCCTTTAAGAAAGGGCTGCCTGCGTGACAAGTACAAATTATACTTCATGTTCCTGTAATTTGACCAGTCAACACCTGGTCTAAAACAAGTGATATACTGTTAAAAGAGAATTCCAAAGCCACATCTAACACACAGACATATCATTTTCCCTATGAAATAAACAGGCAGTTAAACCCCCATCTGCACCCAGCCCTCCCCAGAAACCAGAAAACCTAAACACTCAAAACTTTAAAAATAAGATTTTAAAAAATGAAGAAAATGTAGGTAATAGCACACCAGTTTATATTTACAGAAGTGTTCCTTTTTTTTTCTTTCTTTCTTCAGTTTTTTTTTTTTTTTTTATTAATGGCTGTATAAATCAATTCTGAGGTTTTGAATCATAAAACCAGAAACATTTTAAGATAAAACCTGGAAAATAAAAATTCACCAGATAAGGTCTCTATCAAAATAAGTATATTTTATCTTGGCTAGTAAATTTAAGTACTACTTTAGTTTTCTGTATATAAATAAGAAAACTGGAGTGCTCAGATGACATTGGTTTAATAACTTCTGCTGAGAATTATTCTTTAAATTCTGTTCCCTGCCAGAACAGAGTGTAGGTGCCCAGCAGATCAAACAAAAACAAAAACAAAACAGTAAATAATTGTTCAAGAAAGTACTTTTGAATTGTGGCACTTGCAGTAATAACAGTTTGGCTCTCCATAATACAATATATAATTGAACCAGCTTGAGGGGAAAAAAAAAAAAAAGAAAGCAAACTTGCTGAGAAAGAGGGATGTCTCCATGCATCAGAAATATGTGGATAGAAAACAACTCGAGAGAGAATGAGAGCTTAAAACCAGGGCAAGGAAGGAAAGAGTCTGCAAGATTGAGTGGCTACCAAGAAAGAAAGGAGTTTGGGGGTTGGTAGTGAGGAAAAGTGAACCATAGTCTGCTTCAGGCAGGGTCAGCTGAGTGAGCTCAAACCCCCTTTCTTTGCTGCTTGACCAAAATCAGCAGCGCTTGAACAAGTTTGGGACTGACCCCTGCGAGCCCTCCAGTTCTGTGAGGGGAGGGATGTCTATTCAGAAGAGAGAGCAATTAGCAGAGAAAGTTTCCACACTTGTCTCCCAACTGAGCATCTGTCCACAGCGCTGGCTTTAAGAAAAGTACCCGGGATTGTGGTTAGGTCTATATTCTGAGGACATCTTATGGCTGGAGCCCTTGACTGACAGGTGTCCTACACTGTGTTACATTGCAAATATCTACCCCAAGAGGTGCTGGGCTTGGGCTATTCCTCCTGATCTTGTTAGAGTTCCTACTGTCAATGAGGGCTTGTCTACACTTAAAGCTATTTCTGATTAATGCCACATGTGGATGCTCTGGCCACACATGACATTAATCAAGAACAATTAATCAGGAACAACTCCATGTGTAGACAAGCCCAAATTTAATGTGAGGGTGGTCACCGAATGGCGCTCTGCACAAGAGAGACCTCAGAGCAGATGAGTAATAGCCTGTCCTTTCCATGTGGGTAATAACGCTCTTGGCAGGGAACGAATAGACATTTGAGAGTGATTTAATTTTTCATTACCAGGTACACACACATACGCCATTGTAAACAATACCCAGTCCCATGAACACCGGAGTGTGAATCACTGAAACGAGCATCTTGCGCTGTTGCTGCCTGGTACCTGCAGCATTAGACTTTGTGTGTGTTAGTGGATGTTTGCAAACGTAGCTGCCTTGGCCAAAGGTGCGAAGAAGTGCACTTATCCCTTTATCTTAGGAAAGGATAAGCGCACAGAACCCAAACCTTTGTCACTAAATGGCTTGTTTTGCTCAGGGCAAGCTTGGGTTAAAGTTTCTTGGTTACAACCAAATTATTACTGCTAGTGCAAGGCTGTCGACAAGTGCTTCTTGTGTGGGCAGCTTTTAAAGACTGGGATGGTTATCCTGGTACCACAGCATAACCTCTTCCTGTTTGCACCACGGGAGTTCCCTGAGTTGGGGCTGATAGGAAGCAAGAGGTGGGTTGGTGTGCTCAGGGAATATTTATCCACACCTGAGCTGGCTCCCAAACTGGCTGTTACAGTATTTTTATGCAAGCTGTTTCCTGTACCATTTTGTGAGGAGCCAGTTGCCCGTGCTTAGCTTGCTCTGGGTGTGACCAATGTGTCTTTGTCCTTTTCTTCTCCCTGCCTTTTGGTGCTCAGACTTGGTTGGGTTGGTAGGACCCCACTTCCACATTGCTGGGATGACATGCTTTTTCTACTTGGAATATTTAGTGGAGTTCACTCCAGTGTACCATTTCTCATGAAGCCAATGTGTCACAGGTTAGGACAGAGGAATTTTATTTTATTTTATTACTTTATTTTTTAATTTCTTTATATTTTATTTTATTTTATTACTTTATTTTATTTTATTTTATGAGGGAGAATGTGAAATAACAGGTCAGTATTCAGACCATGTTTGTATTTGGTCTGATTTGGAGCGACGTATGAGCACAGGTTTCCAATACTGGAAGCCATAGCATATTTTTTGGGCAAGTGTCTCCTGTTGAAGCTGCTCTACTTCATGGGGAAAGCGAGCCTGTGAGACTAACCTGCTAGTTAAAGCGGTCGTATGGGAGACCCAGATTCACGTGTGTGTTCCAAGAAATGTACAAATGTTTATACAAAGTGGAGCAGCTATAGCAGGACAGATTGAGACAGATTTTTTCAAAACACCGAATAGCTTTGACATTTGGCCGCCTCCCAGAGAAAGAAACAGGAGAACGGGTTCAAGATCATTCAATGAATCAGGCAGAGCGGAGACTTCGGAACGTATTTACCAATACACATGCGTGTGCCCTAATACTGACAGATGTGTGCCCTGACCCTGCTGCTCCCTCTTGCCTCCCCCCAAAATGCTGAATGTGAGATTTTCAGCAGGGATTAGGCAGGAGGGAGGGCAGCAAGCAGCTTCCCAGTCTGGCGTGTGCCTACCTGTTGATCTCCGGCTCTGCCCTCTCATGTAAGCAGTGATTGAAAAGGATCTGTAGGTTGTGGTAATGCTGAAATGTTAACCTGAGGTACCTAAAGGTGGAGTTAGGCACCCAAGCCATTTGTAGATTTAGTTCATAAAATCTAAAGTGAGGTATAGCTTAATAATTGGTTTCTATAATAAGCACTTAATTTTAGCAATAAAAATGTGTTTCATGTATGTATAAATTGGCATTTTTAATTACCCATTTTTCTAATACCCTTGTGAGGATATAATTTATATTGTAATGTCATGGCACTCAAATGTAATTCTAGGAATAGCATTTTTGGTATGAACAGATTTTTTTCTTGTTACATTTTACTGAACCGTTTAAAATTATAGTCAGCTGAGGGAGCGTGTGCAGCTTTTATTACAGATCCCTTCCTACATTGATTCTAGATGTCCACAAAGCTGAAAAATAGTGGCTTGGCATTTGTAACCTTTCCTTTCAGTAGATTTATGCTTTTAAAACCTCGTCATTAGCTCATGGCAAAATGCTCTTCGTGGAACCACACCTTAGAGGCTGCTGAAAGCTTCAGCTGGAGCAGAATGTGCATGTTCTCTTGTGTCCCCTACTCAAGGGTGCTGTGCGCCTGTTCTCTGGTCCGTGCTGCCTTTTGATACGTTTAGGGTTGTGAGATAAAGAGTTAGCTTTAAATCCCAAAGCCATAAATATGTTTTTCCTAGTTAACAAAAAGAACGTCTCCTCTCCATCTGTGGTAATACAGAATTGGAGATATCTGCAGAGCTTGGGCTAACAGATGAGGGGTTGGATACAGGGCACATCTGAGTCAGGAATCTATTACCATGGAATTTGCTTCCTCCATTTATTGCCAAAGCATGAATCTGTTGACCTTTAGGTCGTGCTGTCTCTTCTACTACATCTTCTCTGGGGAGGAGAAATGAGAGGATTGAAGACATGTTTCTTGGGAGACTTTTTTTTTTTACTTTAGGGGGGTGAAGTAGGAAAGTCTAAGTGTTTGGACATGAGTGCTGTTCATTAGGATGTCGTCTTAAATGGATGGAATACAGATATTTTGACTATGCTGAAATAAATAAACAATACCATAAGGGGATGCAGCCTTTAAAAATGTCAGCTGTCTAAAGTTACTGCAATTTTGGTCACTTAAAACTCCTGGAACTGGCATTCAGATGACAGATACCCAAGGTTTTGCTGACCTTGGGAACGTTACTGAGTAATCAGTCATTAAGTAAGCACGAAGTGTTCTTGAACAATTTAGTCAATGTCTTCAGCACTTAACATACTTTCCCTTGAAAGCACGCATCTTCTTGCTCCATCTTCTATTCCAGGACACAAATTTGTTCTAATTTAAAGGGAACACCATTCTTCATTTTCCTTGTTTGCTTTTTCCTGTCATATCTCTTCTTAATGGGAGTAACAGCCTTCTGTTCAAGTTTTGATTTTGCATATGTGTCTTGATAAAAGTATAATAAAACTTGAGTTTTACATCTTCGGAGAGCAACATGATCTTGAATGTAGAAGGGCTGAGTTCTGCCTTCAGATGAAAGAGCATAACTCCCATTGAAATAAGTGAAACTCAAGCATATAGAGAGAGAATAAAATTTGGATGTCAGGCTGTTCCTAGCAAAATCCTGTTAGGAAGGCGAGCAAAGCGTTATTATACCAATCTTTGCAGATAATCTGAGACAAAGAGGATTAATGAATTGTCGGGATCCATTGAAAGAATCATTAGTTAAAGCTATTACTGGCACTTCAGGAGTTTCTGGGCTCCCAGTGGTACGTGCAATCCATTTGGCCACGCTGCTGAAACTAAGGCACCCCAGGGTGGTGAATAACTCACACCACCGAGAGGTTACGTGAAAGGTTCTCCGACTTAGTGTGCAAACAACCAAATTGGTACTTGGACCCACACTCTACTTTGTGGTGGTATAGAAGCAAATCAGCAGCAAATAAAAGGCTCTGGAGGATCAGGTGGACCGTTTTGGGGTACCAGGGTGGCACTGCCGATACTCAGGCTAAATTAAACAAAAATGCATTAATTGATGTGATATCTCATCTTTTTAAAAGTGCCCATTATATATATATATATATCCATCTGCTTATTTTGTATGCATCATGACAATACTACTTTTGAGTATGTAGTCCAGGAATTAATGATTGCTTCTGCAACACAAACACATGTTTTAGCCATTGCTAATTTGGGTTTAACAATGTTTTAATGTTATAATTTGTGATAGATTGTAGCTAACAGCTTTATGGGAGGCTTTTTTCTCCAGTTTATACCTATGAGTGGTCCTCTCTGACATTCTTACCTGTTGTAATCACTATTACTTTAGGTGACCCATGGTGCAGTGAACAGCGCTTGAAGGCTTTTCCCTCCAGTTTATACCTATCTATGTCCTCTCTGACATTCTTACCTGTTGTAAAAACTATTACTTAGGTGACCCATGGTGCAGTGAACAGCGCTTGCTAGATTCAGTAACATGACTTTTGTAAAAGCCAGTAGTGATAATTGGAAGGAAAAATTAAAGCAAACCATGGGGACCTCCCATTTTATTCTCATATATAAATATTTATAGCTGGGAATTACCTCCCAGGCCTTTGATTAGCGGTATAGGAATCAGAATTGCTAGTTGAAGTACAACGAATTAAACCGATTCCTGAAAAAATAAAGGTTTGTACTGACTCCCACTGATATTAATATCAGATTTCAAATTGACTTTAATTAAAGCAGGATTGTGCCCTACATGAAAGCCATGATTTTCTAAGCATTATATCTTCTATTAGATGCAGTGGGCATCCCTTTCATGGCTGGAAATGGAATATATATGCTCACATTTTATCACCATCTTTATCTCCAGTGCAAAAGCTACACGGGGCCACCTGATTGAATGTTTTTTTTATTTGGAACTACTTAAGGGGACCCTCCTGGAATCTTAAAACTTCCTGGTTAGAAATGTGCACTTTCTGGTGAAGTGCACTTAACTAATATACTCTGAATTATTAAAAAAATATGGAAGTTTTTAATTCCCTGATGAAATGCATGAGATAGTTGAGTAAGGGAGAAATGAGAGCTTGAACATGCAAAACATGCCTATGCCAGTTTATCTAGGATGGGCGCATAATCGTATGTTAGAGACACAGATATATATTTCTCTGTTGTTTCTTTCAGTTGCAGTAGCCTTAAGTGTTATTTTCACTGTTGTGGATACCACATTTGATAGGCGTAACAAAAATGTGGTTTTCAAGCTGACCCTTTTAAGGCAGAATAGCCTGAAGGAAATGCACCCATTCTGCTTCAAAGAAGATCTGTCAGTAGGAAGGAGGAATAATATGCATGCATAAGTAATTAATAATGATCTGAAGCTTTGATATTTTGTAAGGCCCAGAAAATTACATTTTTACAGGATGTAATATATTGTTAGGTTAAAAACATATGGCTTAATTCCGTATCCTGTAACAAAATTTCTGTTGAGATAAATAGGAACTGAGCTTGAATAGGCACAGAAGTATCAAAAGCACTGGTTTCAGTGCTGTGTGTGTCCTTTTATTACACCAGTGAATACAGTTGTGGGTATCACTGCAATGCTTAATAGGATAATATGGATGAGAAAGATCTTCAATACGGAGTATAATGAGGTGCTCAAATAGCCTGACTTTTCACTTAATTTAAAGAATTCATTCCCCTGAAAAGCTTAATTTTTACGTACCTAATAGTACAACATGAAATTCAGAGGCCAAATCTCATTGACTAGATTTTGTTTGAATATGTTTTAAAACAGCTGCTTTGACTTCATTAGATATCTTTAATGTAGCCATTTGTAAAGTCCTTTTCTTCTATAATAGATTAACTTGCAGAGAGGAACCAGCTGATACAGCGATGCCTTTTGACAGTCCTATTTTTAGAAGCAGAGGGAGGTACAGTCAAATAAAACATGCTGCAACTAATAAGCTAGATATCAAGCACGGATCATTATGGGGAAACTCCCTTTGTATTTTAACAGCCTTCTGGGACTTCCTTCCCCTCTTATAACCACAGAGAATAGTACGAGCAATTTTTACCTGGTGAAAAAGTATCTGTGCACTTATCTATTCATCTGTACTAGGTATATATTTTCTTTTTCAAAAACCTGACTATCCACTTCCACTTCTGATTTATCTCTCCTCCCATATGTTGTTTCAGCTGGACATAAGGACACTGAACTAACAGGTAAACACCTTATTATCTGCCATGGCTCCAGCAATGCCACGCTGGTACATTACACAACAGTGACATATCACAGTTTGAAAGCTCAGGGAGTACGTTGTTATGATGTCTTTTGGAGTGGCTAAACTATCCGGGACCCAAATATTCAGTTATACAGAACCATGGAAACATCCAGGAGATTTAATACTAAACCTCAAAAGTTTTACTAAAAGGAAAATTGCCATTCTGAGGTCAAAGGAAATGGACTAAACACAATTTAGCTTTTGCTGCGCTATTAGCAGAGGATCCTTGTGCAGGGAAAATATCTTCCTAATGCCAGACTTGTGGGTTAGTTTAATTCTGTGCCTTAGACTTGACCGGCAGAGGTTAGATGTTGTGTTAATTAAAACATTACACATTTAGAAATTTGTGTAGCAAGCTGATGGAGTTCACAATAGAAAACATCTATGTATGGATAAACTGCTTTTTGTATGCAAATCAGGAACCGACTGCTGTAGTATTGCCAGAATATGGTTATTGCCATAGAACAACTTTTCAATGAATGTCTCTGCCCATTAAAGTTATCAGGAAGGAAATCTGGACTCCCCATTATAGGAATGAGCTCAAAGGAGGGCCATGAAGATGATGAGAGGGCTGGAGCCCCTCTTTGATGAGGACAGGCTGAGAGAGTTGGGGTTGGGCAGCCTGGAGAAGATAAGGCTCTCGGGAGACCTTATAGCAGCTTTCCAGTATCTGAAGGGGGCCTATAAGAACGTTGGAGAGAGACTTTTTACAAGGGCGTGTAGTGATAGAACAAGGGGTAATGGCTTCAAACTGGAAGAGGGGAGATGGACTAGATGATCTCTATGGTCCCTTCCAACTCTAGAAATTCAGTGAAATTCAGATTTAGATTAGATATCAGGAAGAGAATTTTCACTATGAGGGTGGTGAGGCATTGGAACAGGTTGCCCAGAGAAGCTGTGGCTGCCCCATCCCTGGAGGGGTTCAAGGCCAGGCTGGATGGGGCTTGGAGCAACCTGGTCTAGTGGGAGGTGTCCCTGCCCATGGCATGGGGGGTTGGAACTAGGTGATCTTTGAGGTCCCTTCCAGCCTAAACCATTCTATGGTTCTATGAAAACATTCAAACCTGGGCTTCCTTGAGTGGAAGCTTGGATTGGCAAGGTGAGGTTAGTTGACCTAATTTAGGAATGCATCCTCTTTGTTACATTGATAGGTGTCTGGTGAGAAAGGCTGAAGATCAAATCTATAAATGCAACTTCCCTGCAGGTCAGCTACACTCAAGTGCCTCTGTTCTTCCAGTGTACATTCCCCCTGCCTTTTCCCACAGATGCTTGGATAAATTGGCTCCCACCGATGCTGAGATAAATTTGCTGCACATTCCCACTGGGCACTGGAGAAGAATGTGACAAGCAGCTCAGGTTAATACAGGCAAATGGTGCAGGGGACGTGCTCCCTTCTAATGCATTGCATGGTGGCATTACCTTTGTCAATGCAGGTACTTCAATGCTATTTTGTAGTGTGGCTCCTTTAGCTCAAATGTGGCTACTGAAACATTCTCTAAGTATACGAGGCATTCATGATATTTCCAGTTACCACATATTTTTGGCCACATTCAAATAATACCTTTTGAGATCATTAATAGGGAGCTAAACAGGCATCCCTAAGGAAGCTAACTCCTGTCTTCTGCAATCCATTGTCAGCACATTGCCTTTTTGTTTACACCACTGGAACAGTTTGTTATCTAATTCTGTATACTTACATCCTACAAACAATTATCTATTCTAATGCTTAGTCTAGACAAAGACTTAAAGGTGTGATGTTAGCATCTGCAACCAACTTTAACCCATGCTAACCTGGTAGAGCCTAGGCTCCCTGTGAGTCTTTAAGACAGTTTATTTAGCGTGTGTTAAAGGTAATGCATCTTGTCTGAAGCTTAAGAAAGATATAGTTTGACAAAAGCTTTAGGAAGACAGCAGTGTACATTGCTAGTCTCTTTGTGTAGCAGTTTGATTCCATCCCCCCCCTTCAAGTTGGCATCGTATATTTTTGTAAAACAATGTGTCTTTGTTTTATTTATAAACCTGCCTATCACTTTTGCCTTTGTGGAAGACTCCACAGTTTTATCTTGGACTGACTGAAGCTCTGTTTGCAATGAGTTTTGAACTGATGTATTTGCAGTTGCATTTAATCTGCAGTGTGGACTTCCAGTTCTGTGCTGAGCTGGACAGTTAACCCTCAGAGTAAACTGTATTAATAATACTTGCTTTTTCACCAAGGCAGTATGTCTACATTAGGTAGTGTTGCCACAGTTGACCTGTATAATACAAGTTGTGCTGAATTATGTGGTCGAACTCAAGTGTCCTGTGCAATATACGTTGAATTCAGTTTTTCCAACAGCAGCCATCACGATAGGCATCCAGCTTTCTGAATATAGAAATTATTTGTATCTAGTTTGTCTGATTCCTCATTTATTAGAACACTTGATTGATGTGCAGAGTACTTCATTCTGAATCAAATAAAACATGTGCATAACTTTTCTCTCTTGGATTTCCGTATTTAAAATCTGACAGCTGAAACATGAGGGATTTTTATGAGTAACTGCTGTATGAGTATAGTAATGCAAAAAAAAAAAAAGAAAAAAAGAGAGAAAAAAGGACTCTAATGTCTTTTGACAACAGCCAAAGATTTGTCTCCCCTGTGTCGCCTTGATGTTTCTCATTTTCACGGTGTCATTGTTGTTTTTCACAGATAAGGTGAAAATAGGAGTAATTCTTTGATACACACCTTATGATAGCACATATTTCTTATTTGTGCTAATTCTTGATCGTTGAATATTGTCAGGTGTCACCCATTTAGGACCAACAGTATTCCAAGCTCTTATCCATTTAGACTCACTTATGTCTTTATTTTTTGAGTCTGATGGTGGCAGATACAGTACCACCATCTTTATCTCGTATTCTTTGATACACTTAAACCATATTTTAGGACATAATTCATTATCTACTCATTTTAATGCTGGCCTTTGTAAAAATCTAATTCAGATCCTCAGACATTCTTATGTCCTCTGTCAAGGTCTCTGCTAGTTCAGTTTTCAGTATTCCTACATCATATTATCTTGCACTGCCATGCCCTTTACGCATTTTGTCTCAGTGATTCTTCTTATACATGCCCTACATAACTCACTGAGACCAGTCTCCGTTTCATCCTCTCTCTGCTCTTTTGCTACCCCTCCACTTTTTATAGTGAATGTTTCTTTTTTTTTTGATAACATAATTTTCACCTCTGTGGTAAGCTGGTTTGTGTTCTTCCTTGCATTCTTAAAAACCAGGATAAACCTGCTCTGAGTGATAAGTAGAATCAAATTCAATACATCCTCTCATATCTTTATTCCCTGACCATTAAAATACTGCACTGTAGTTCCAGTTAAGCATTTTGAGCGTGTAGAGTAAGATCTTTGCTTTTACTTCACATTTGAGGAGTTCTGGAGTTTTGCCTGGCCTGTCCAGTGGCCAGAGCCACATTGTCATGAAAAGTGGTGGTGCTGCCAGGAGGTCCTCAAAATTCAGCATCCAGAGCAGGTCTGTGGGGTCAGTTAAGCAGCCCCAGGACACCTGCAGACCTGCAAGATATTGTTCTTTTCTCATAACTCAGTGAAATGGAAACACTGTCTTTTAATAATCCATACTCTGATAAATAGTATTCTTCGTTAGTGTTGGATTTATTAATGTATTTGATTTTATCAGGCAGCAGGATGATGAGCAGTCGTTCTGCCTCATAAATGTAACTAGCCCGGTGTCACAATCCGGTGTGAGTTACATGATCATTGTTCACACGTACGTTCTTTGGGGAGGATGTTGCATTTCAAATTCAGACAAAAGAAATCTGACACCGTTTTGACTTGATGAGGGAAGCGTGAAAGTGTCCTGTCACAGACTGGATACTAGACTTTGTGCATTAGCAAAGAGATACCGTTTCATCCATAATGCACACAAGCTGTTTTGAATGATAAGGCAGAACAAGAGACTCGCTAAAGGGTGGTCTGCTTTTGCCAAGGTGGGCATGAGACTCCTGCCTCAATATTGTTTGTCATTCCCCTGCCAACACATCAGCAATGAGGCAAGGAAAACACTTCAGAGCTTCATGTTATAAGATGCGGAAGTTCAAGTGGTAATTACTTGAGTATTCAAGAACTGGGCACTTTCTTTTGTGGCAGAGGCTTTCTCTTCAGTCAGAGGTGAGTGTAAGCTCACCTACTGGTTTTATAGGTCTCGTCCCTTGCCCATAGGACCCCAGTATTCTTATGGAACAGTGGGAGCACAGAATGATCTGCTGTACAGAGCTTTATTTTCCCTTGTGCTGCTCCCCTGAGCAATGGAATAATTTTCTTTCAGAAAGAATAGATCCATACAAAAAAAAAATGTCCCCGTTCTGCACAAAATGTGGTGGTGTTATCAGCCCAAGGTTATAGGTGCCGATAGTGTCTAATTACTCTTGCTTTCTGTAAAGTTCTAAGAACAGCTTTACATTCTTTCATTATCTTGAGACAGGTGGAAACACCGTTCATTAAAAATTTAGCACTCTTCTCATTTATTCAGAATAGATTAATACAGTGGTGCACTATGAGAGGTAGTTGCATGTGAAACCAGCGATGCTGTTACCCTTGAGCCAGACACGCGGCTCTTTCTTAAAAAGGATGCTGTAAATGCACACAGTTCTCTATCAATCATGGTAAAGGCACAGGATTTTTCAGAAGTGTCTATTAGTTTCAGGTGTGTCACTTCTGTGGTGCTTATCTTCATACAACTTAAGAGGAGCCTGATTTTCAAAGAGCAGGTGTCCATCATTTTGTAAAAATCCAGTTATATTAAAGTGTCACTCAACTTGAGGTATCCAGATGTACTAAGCCATTTTTTGAAGTCTTGTTCAAACCAATGTCTTCTGCAAGGCTTTGTAGTCTAATTCAGCCAAATACAATGTATAGAATAAAAACAAGATGAGGCTTGAGAAGAGAGAGAGACATCAAAGGGAACAGAATGAAAACACAGAATTTGTCATATCAGAGCAGACCATTGATCTGAGGAGGGCTGTGTTCTGCTTCCAGCTGTGACCAGTACCCTGTGATGTAAAAGAAGGGCCAAAAAATATGATTCATAATGTGCCATACAAAAATCCCCCCAAAGGTTCTTGCTTGTGTTGTTCGCTGTAAATAGATTGGTTAACTAAGAATGAGGTGGAACAAGAAGCCGTGCATGCCAGCTGATAGTTGATGAAGGAAGCGTATCTGTGTCTAACATACAGGCAAAATGCTACAAGACTAGTTCATCCTTAGGAAAATATCCCTGCAATGCTGCCAAATGCAGTGCCTACATGGGTTATGTCTGCCTTGAACAGGAACTGGTAGGTTTGCAAGGTGAATTTCTTCCAAATGATTGATGTTATTTTGTTTCTGATTGCTCAGAAAAACTTTATGATATGTCATTCATTTCCCCTTTGCGCAGGAACCGTTGCTTACATCAGGAAAGACAGCTCACCAGCTAAGGCACTACTTCCTAAAAATGTGTATGTAAAGTCGAGCACTGGAGGTCAACCTCCATGTCGTATCCTTCTTGCTCTTGCATCAGTTCAAACATGTATCTTCCTAATAGGTCTGAGCAGAATCGTAGAATGGGCTACATTAGAGAGGATCTTTGGAGGTCATTTGGTCAATGCTTCCCTACTCAAAGCAGTACATTTGGTCAAATTGCTTAGAGTCTTGTACAAGAAAACTTTGAGTATTACCAACAATGGAAGCTTCATGATCTCTCTGTGAGCCTGACCCTTTGCTTGACCAGTCTTCTTATGATTTTTTTTCCTCTTTGTGTGTAATTATGATCTCCCATGCTATAAGTTTTGAGCATTGCCTCTTGTCCTTCTGCTGCACACTGCTGAGAAGAAGCTGTCTCTGTCTTCTTTCTGGCTCTTCTATCCCTTTTAGGAAGTTGAGAATAGAAACTGGACTATAATTTAGCCTTTCCTCTGGATTGAGCAAATCCAGTTTCATAGAATCATAGAGTAGTTTGGGTTGGAAGAGACCTTTAAATGTCATCTAGTCCACCCCCCCACAATTTCCTCAAGTTCTTGTCATATGTGCTCCAACAACTTGATGGGACTTTTCAGTTTGTAAATGTCTGTTTTGTTCTGGGGAGCCCCAAACGGCACACAATGCTCCAGATGGGGTCTCTCGTGCTAAATTGAGAAGAATAATTGATTACTTATAAAATGGGTCATGACTGGTTTTCCCCTTTTCCCTCTACATTAATACAAAATAAATAAAAAAAAAAATACAAAGTAAGAAAACAAGATGCCAGGACTAAAGAAGGACGAACAAGAGATGCTGTGATGCTGTGCCTAAGTTTAAAAAAACAAAGTAAGAAAACAAGATGCCAGGACTAAAGAAGGACGAACAAGAGATGCTGTGATGCTGTGCCTAAGTTTTCCTTCTGATTCTTTCAATTTTGCTTTTCTTTCTGAATAGTGACACAACTTCAAAAGAAGGGGCAGATGGTGCTGCTACTGATCCCAGCTATCAAAGAAACACCCTCTTGGGATGAAGGCAAGGGGTAGGGGTTTCAGCCACTTCCAGCTTGGTCCTGTCAGTTGTTTGGGAGGGATACACCATCCATTCAGGGATGATTGAGTATCAAGTTGAATATTCCCACAGATACCTTTTTTGCATGCAAAAATGTTATCGTTTTGGATTTTGAGGCTTTTTCATGATTGTCCATATTGGTCTTTTTTACATGCAAAAATATTATTGGGTTTTGAGGCTTTTTCATGATTGTCCATATTACAGACACTCCACTGCCCCTGTAATAAGTAGAATGTCCGCGCAACACCTTAGCCTGGACTTTTGTACCTTTGGAAATGCTGCATGTATTAATTTGCTTGGGAAATTCAATGCTTGGGTCATTTACACATAGGAATTGCCCAAAGAAGGACGAACAAGAGATGCTGTGATGCTGTGCCTAAGTTTTCCTTCTGATTCTTTCAATTTTGCTTTTCTTTCTGAATAGTGACACAACTTCAAAAGAAGGGGCAGATGGTGCTGCTACTGATCCCAGCTATCAAAGAAACACCCTCTTGGGATGGAGGCAAGGGGTAGGGGTTTCAGCCACTTCCAGCTTGGTCCTGTCAGTTGTTTGGGAAGGATACACCATCCATTCAGGGATGATTGAGTATCAAGTTGAATATTCCCACAGATGCCTTTTTTGCATGCAAAAATGTTATCGTTTTGGATTTTGAGGCTTTTTCATGATTGTCCATATTGCAGACGCTCCACTGCCCCTGTAATAAGTAGAATGTCCGCGCAACACCTTAGCCTGGACTTTTGTACCTTTGGAAATGCTGCATGTATTAATTTGCTTGGGAAATTCAATGCTTGGGTCATTTACACATAGGAATTGCCCTTCTAGTTTCTAGGTTCAATTGCAGCTTAGACTGGGAGAAAGCTCTGTGCTGGAAAAGCTGGGCACTTTCAAGACAAAATGACAGCTGAGTGTGGCAGCTGTCAGGTGGGTCGTCTAGGCACATAAAGTCCCACTTTAATCATCAGAGTCCTCTTTTGGAGGGGTCTAACCTTAAGACTAAAATTTTAGAAATATTTAGGCAACTAAGTGAACAAATAAGAACATAATATGATTTAGGGAATTTTCAGCCCTGCCATGCCTCGCTTTTCTTTTCATGATATGGGCATATTCTCTTCTAGCAAGGGTGTTGTGGAGATGAAATTACATATTCAAGTCTGCAGAATTCTCAGCCACTCTGCTGTATGTGGGCCATAAAGTTATTTCACCAGGTGTTAGATAGAGGGGTTTAATGCTCCTATCTCAGTCCAGTCAATCCTCTGCTTTCCTTGTGCTTGTTTGCCTTTTCCCTCCTGTTTTATTGTGATATACTTCTGTTCTTAGAGAAGCATGCGTTGATGAATACTGATGGCTGAGCGAGTGTTGTGGAAGGGGTACATACTCATGGATTTCTTTTTTTCTATGCCACTTCTACAAAAAATAATGGCAAAGCCATTCATGAATAAAACCCAGGCACTCGGTATCACTGTGCAGAGTATAAATCAACAAAGAGGCAGCCTCATGTTTGACTTTATAATATGGAGCAGAAGTGCCTTCACATCCTCAGATGTTGATGCTATGGCTGCCATTCCTAAGTTATCCTCCCCCCCCCCAAGCTGCTGCTAATAAATTACAAACACATTTGCTCTCATTAATCATTCTTTGAAATGGCAGAATAGTCTTTGCTGATTGAAAATAATTATTAGCTTCTCAAAAGGATTAAACAGCCTGTTTAGATTTTCATTTATATCACCATTTTGATGGAGTGATGTGGGGGTATGTACACAGTCTTTGTCTTAAAAGTAATAATAATAATTAATGCTCTGTAACAAAGAATTTCAGAAGGACTTCAGACAAAGAGAGAAAGAAAAGGCAGGCAAGGTGAGCTGTGGAATAAATGTAGGACACAGAACTGAACATAAGCATGTGTTGGGCAGGAAGCCTCCTACTGTAGCACAGCAGTGATAAACACAAAGGAAAATACAGCATTCTCAACATAGCAGCAGAGAGACTTGAAATTTCTGGCTAACGTTACAATCTGAGCAGTGTAATTAATCTGGAATTGAAAGAATACCACAGATGTTTAAAATTATTTTTTTTCTACTGAATCAGTATCCTGCACATTTACAAATTGTAGGTTGTGGATTAATGGCCCCTGAGGTTCATTACCCCATGGGCCTTGCTCCAAGCTTTGATTTTGCACTCAGCAAAGTGCATTTGGATTGAGACAACTTCCTAAAGTTGGGCCCCAAGATTTTAAAATAAAGTGTGTTTGCTCTTGAAAGTGTTCTGTGGACACTGGGATGGGAGTGCTTGCTGGAGTGCCAGAGGTATTAAAATAAACAAAAAAAGGAAACAAAAAGGCCAGCACATGCATGTTTCAGAATGGGATGCGATGTGGAGATGCCTAGATAGTATAACCCTATTAATGTCTTATACCCAAAGTGTAACACTGCTAATATGATATTATATTTGCCTGCTGAAGGGCAGGACTTATTAACTAGATCCATGTTCTATACTAATTTGATTGTGCTGCCTTGGGACCTGAGCTGATGTATCTGTGTAGTGCAATACAGCTCTCTGCGGGGGTACTGGCTAGTTTGGGTTCATTACATGATACAGACATGCCTTCTAAGATGCTGGGTACTCATATTTGAACCAAAGTCCCTATTTTGGATCTTTTCTCTCAGTTCTCTGTAGGGATGCTGGATGGTCATATTAGAACCAAAGTCCCTGTTTTGGATCTTTTCTCTCAGTTCTCTGTAGGCAGCTCTCTACCTCATTTCAGTCCTTTAAGTCATCCCTGAGGGTCTGTCAGATGCCCAGTTCTGTAGACATGGCACTTAGATGTAAACAGGGCTCTTAAAATACATCCTTTTGTGACTGTTCTGTTTCATTCACCCCCATTGGCATGCCTGAAGTGAGACCCCCAACACTGGGAGCCCAATAATGCATTTTCTTCACCTAGGGGGATGGGAGATGTGGCATTCCAGTTTCTACTCAGAAATATTAACATCTTTTTTACAAAATGGAAAAGTCCTAGCAAGAAGGGTGGAGATGTGATCTCCTTGCTTTGGAAATAATGATGGTCAGGTAACAGTTGAATTGAATCCCTGAAGCAGAGAGGACTTCCATAGCTGTTTGGTAGAGGAGCATATAGAATTGTTCTTTACATACTGCTGTTTACTGATGTTAACTCCTGAGAGAGAGAGAAAAGTATGGTACCTTTGTGAATTTTTTTGGGACCAAGAAAGAGTTGGTCACGATTTAGATTGTTGTGCATCTACTCAACAGCACCTTGTTGACTTCAGCAATGTTTTAAGCATTGAGTGTTCAAATGGTGCCTTAAATGTTGGGCTCAGAAACCTAAAGAGGCACTTTGGTATCTTGTGACCCAAACTCTGGTCAGCCCCAGCATTCATTTCCCGGTGGTGACCTTTGAATATTACTTTTTTCAACTAAAAGAGAAATTGTATATTGATGCACCGAAGTAGCGCATCTTTTGTTCCCCATCACAATTTGTACTGAGAATCACAATACAAAAGCCTATCTGGATTTCTGGTTGGATAAATGGTTTTGTGACAAGGGTCAAGGAACCCTTGACTTAATTATTTAACTAGCCTCCGGAGCATTAGTTCTCTGGCTGTACAATGGGAATCTTAATTTCTCTTGCACTTTGCTATGCTTAATTAGTGTGCAAGATCTTTCGACAGGTCTAATTTCTGAAAATGTATGTAAGCATTTTAGGGACTTATGCACTGAGATCCCCATTTCCACTGAGTGCTGCAGCAGAACAGATAACAAGATGGGCCATGTGACAGGGTGCATGGCACGGGGGGCTCTACAACCATTAAGTTAAAGGCAGTGTCTACTCCAGAGAGCTTGCAATCTAAATATCAGTGATTTATTTTAGCAGCTGTTTATATAATTCTTATATCAGTGTGAAAATTGTCTGTGAAAATATTTAGAAGTAAATGTAATTTGTTCTTCCAAAGTTCAGTATCCAGTTCCTAAAGCTGGAGCTCCAGATGGAGGTTTATTTACTATAAGTGTGTCTGTTACATTATGTGTGTCAGTATATGCTCTTCCTTCCCCTTTTACAGGGTGTTCGTATCGCTATGTGCAGGTTCCATTCTGAACGTACTCAGTACCAAACATTGTATTTTTCAGTCACTTTGGAAGACATTTCTGAGAGCTGTATGTACTGAAACAGGGCCATGACTTTCCTGTTTTTCTCACAGACCACCTTAATAAATACTGCATTGGTTCTTTACTATATTAGTTGCTGAATTCAGACTTTTCCATGCACAGCTGTTTCACTTTAATAAATACTGCATTTGTTCTTTACTATATTAGTTACTACTATTATGGCCTGAATTCAGACTTTTCCATGCACAGCTGTTATTTAAACATAACAGAGATCAACAGGATAGAGTAGGTCAGACCTGCTTGTATTTTGCACGCACTTGATTTTACCAGGTGAAGAAACTGGTCTAACCTTATAACTAGTAGTTACAGGTTGATTTGCATAAAGAGTTGATGGCAAAGCTTTCCTTGTCAATAATGAAAAGCCATATTGGCTTCAAATTGACAAAGTTGTAAAGAACAATAAATCAGTATTCACTGGCCCTGGGAATTAAGGCAACAAAATGTACGTCTGTCTTCCACGTTAGCCTAATTCCTACTTCCTCAGGATTCAGACCTTCTTTTCAATGCCAGATAGGAAAGAATTTTCCTGACCTCCCAGCCCGTGTGCAGGGAAGACCCTCACTCTTGTGAAAACCATGATCCCTTCATGGCACAGCCATCTGATGTGTAGGTGGGGCAACCCTTGACTGGGTCTCCTCCGACCCCATCAGCATCATGTAGAATGGGAAGGAAGGTGTAGGAGGTATAGATTTGCTGCTACATACTTCCACTATGGGTCAAGAACTTTCTGAGTTTTATACCAAAAAACCTTTTTGTAAATCAAATTTGTTTGCATGTTAGCTCCCAGTTACATATTTATACACACAGGTCTTAAAATTAGATAGTGCATGGTATATAATTTTAACCACTGAGATCTTTGATTACAAAAAAATCTACAATTACACAGCAGAAACACTAAGGAAGAAGAAAATAACTGAAAGAAACCCAGTAAATTAGAAGGGTCATTTTTTAATAAACATTGGCATGAGTTATTAAAGTATGGGATTTTACAGAGGAACATACATTTGCATCTGTTAGAGACTGAGAAAGTGGGAACAGACATGGTAGCATTGAACATTAATTCTCTTTTTATGCATTTTTTTCTTTATTAACTTGGGTTATCTTATCTGTTTTATTATCATCTCTGTTTTATTTTTATACAGTTTGGGCCTGATCCAGCATGTTCTTACCAGGAAAGAATGGTCTTTGAATAGGGAAAAATAGGAATTTGTCCTTTTGTTTGTTGATTTAGTTTGCTCCTTAGAGTTCACTATTGTTTGAGCTGTACAATCTGTCACTACATCTTGAGAATTTCCCTGGATTATTCCTTGATAATTGGGAAACTCTACAATGCAACAAATTATATATATATATAAATATATATATATATATATAAAAGAAGGTATAGTGTATAACAGAAGGTTGCTCTATAATTTGTTGTAGTTGTTACTTTGACCCATTCATCTATTCTAACTAAATTTTACCATGTTATTGCAAACAACAAATTATATATATATACATATATATATATATAAAAGAAGGTATAGTGTATGACAGAAGGTTGCTCTATAATTTGTTGTAGTTGTTACTTTGACACACTTGTCCATTCTAACTAAATTTTACCATGTTATTGCAACTACTGTATGTCAGAAAATAGTAAAATGAAAAAAATTTTAAAAATCATATAGGTTTCTATTTAAAGGGAATTATTAATATGAGAACATGAACTTAACTGCAACATTAATATACAATATCTGTTTCTGCCTTTTTAAATCCAACAAAAGTCAAATAAATTCCAGGGATGAAACTGAAGTGTTTTTAGACTGTTTTATTTTGCTTGGTGCTAGGATAGAATGTGAAACTAAATATGTTCATCCAAAGATAACTGAAGTTCCTGCTCCTGTTTAGATTTCATCGTCTGTTAGAAATCTCCTAGGTGATTAAACTAATGCACTGTAAAAGAATGAATCAGTCCTGCAGAGCTCTTCTCTGTACAGAGAATAACTTGCTTGGGTAAGTACTGTTGGGGTTTTACTAAATTAAAATCCTAGGAATTTTTCTACATAATATATTTTATCTGTGAAAACTGAGCAAAATTTTATGTATGACTCAAACTAGATTCCTATGGTAATTAATAAAGAAGATTTGAATACATTTCTGGTAGAGTCATCTCTGACCAATTTAATAACTTGATTTTCTAACAGAGGAAAACCCTTATCTCTCAAGGCTTGTGGTAACATTGGGATACACCATGAAATTGTTAAGAGAATCAGAGAGTGTCTTCTTTGTTGGGAGAAGATTAATTCAGACTGGAAACTTATCTTTTACTGATTTAGGTAGAACACATTCGCAGTAATTATTTAATATTTATATTGCAGTTCCTAAGTTCCTATGGAGGTTTCAGTAGATCCCTGAAACTCTTATCAGAAGGATCAAGTCTCCATTGTGTACCAGCAAATGAAAATAAGACCTTCCCTCAAAGCTGAGCTCACCAGACCCTGATAAGGCTGCTTACATATGCAAAGCTGGCTCATTTTCACTATTCACTTGTTTCCAGATAAACATGAATATCATTTTTTGCATGTCTGGCAAAGACTGGCAAAAAAATGTAGCCAGATGTATATACTTTTAGCATATATTTATACACACTTGCTCTTTTTAGTAGATTTATTAAATGTTAGTTATCCCCACCCCCTCCTGGCCTATTTTTTTGTGACTGGTATGGCAAGGGGGAATGCTAAGAACTGAAAAAGAGATAAGGAAATGATCTTATCAGTCAGCTCAGAGATGGCATTTCAGGAGTAGCATTTTGCGATTGTTGCATGGAATAAAAGTGCGGATATATAATAAATCCGAATTTTTGGGTGGGTTTTTTTTGGAACTCCTGACCTCCAGCTGCAACTTACTCTTGTCCTCCTCACTCAATGTAGTTCTAGATAAAGACTATATAGAATTCATTGCAATCCAACAGAAGCTTCCTTTTCTAACATGACATAGCATTTCTGTGTGTATTCACTGTCTAATAGAGTTTGATTTTTGATTGTAGTGAACAGAAATAATCAGTGTAGCGTTTTTTCATATAGTATGTGCTTTTCCAATTTTTAAAGTTTTCTTTTAAAATTCTGTGTAAACACCTTACTGTGCTGCATCCTGTAAGTACCTGCAAAATATACACACTTCTGTAGATTGCTAAATCAATGTGAAATCTGACTAGACTTGACTGAATTGTGGAAAAAAAAATATTATGCACTCATTTGAATTCAAGAGGAAATTTTACTTCAATCATATCTGCTGCCTTTTTATACTTTCTGTTTGTGAACACTTAACAACCTGACTCTTGATGCTGAGAATATTCCAGGAATATTTAAGGCTGAAGATTTTATGAAAAGAAATGTTTAATACAGTACTAATGGGCTGAGATTCCTTTGGTCCTTTTGTAACAAAGCTTGTGATAACGTTGGGAATAATGCTTATTTTTGTAAGGAGCTGGTTGATGTGGAACCTGATTTGGAAGAGGGCTTTCTTGATTAAATTCAGTAGTCTTACACCAGTTGGGGAAGGCTACCATACTTAGGAATTAAAGCCCATAGTTTTCCACAGGAATGTTATTAAGTGCCATAGATCTATTTGATATACTTGAAATGACCAGTAATTTCAGGACAGGGTTTCTTTAGCAATAGCACTTGGCAGAATGGAGAAGAGGATTGCGCAGTCTGAAAGAAGAAGGAGTTGATAGCAGCTCAGCAAACAATGCTTTTCTTAGTTATTTTGGGACAGTACATTTAGTTGCCTTTTGACCTCGTGTCCTCCTAAATCGATAGTAAAGGTCAGGCAGATAAATAAGAGAAATCTGATGCACTGGTAATTAAGAAAGTATCCTGATTCAGGCCAGTAACTTAGGGGAAATGAAGAATGCAAACAGACAGATGCAAATAGTGGGGGAGCCTTTCCTTGGCTACTCCAATAACCTTTGAGCTCTGCTTTTGCAGAGTACAGTACTTTGCCCGCTGTGGAGGGAAAGCTGATTTTGTTCTTTCTTCTGCTTTGTTTTCAGCGTAGTAGCGTCACTGACGTAGTTAGGGGCATGGCAGAAGTCCACCCACATGATTTCTATGTGTGGTTTCTATTTCCATGACAAACATTGCCCCACACAAGAGAGCAGTGGTAGCTGACAGATTAAGTCAAGGCAGATCCTGAAGGAAAGATCTCCTTTCAAAAGATAGCATTTTGACAACTGGCAGGTCAAGGAGTTTCATCTTTAAAGGAATAGAGATTTGGAAGTTCTTTCTACCCAGCCGGGAAGGTGACGGTCTAAATTGCTGAAGAGTCCAAAGGTAGAAAACTAATGAGCTAAGGAGAGCAACAAGCTGGACAGAGCATAAATAGGCATGTTAATGAACTTTAGAGCAAAATGGCTGCTAATTAAAGTACACATTCTCTTATTTAAGTCAGTGATTATATTTAAAGATATCAAAAATTTTACTTATATATTTATAAAAAGCCTCAATAATAACCTGGAGAACTACAGACCAGTGAGGTTTACTTCAGCTCTTGGCAACTCAACTGATAGGATGAGTAAAATTACAGTTATAAACAATCCCAGAAATACAGAGTTTGATGATGTGGTAGGGAAAAATATTGCACAAATTTTGTAAAGGAATATTGCACCTTACTAATTCTTTAAATGTGTAAATGATACAGTAGATTAATGAAAAAACCAGTTGATAAAGTATATTTGTTTATATAATCACTGAGACTTTTTAAAGGGACAGCTAAAGAAACAAAAGGATGTAGATTTCCCTAAAAAGATGGTGAGAGGGGGTAGAAGTCCGAGATTCAAGTCTTCCTTCTGAATCAGTGCAGAAGACAGATTCCATCTTAGATTCTCTGTAATCAAAATAGCTGCTCGAATCGCTGGGTCGCTGAGATCCCAAGGAGTGACTTCTTCGTTCCCTTTGTTCTGATAGGATTTACAGTCCCTGGCAGAATGCCTGCCTCGGCTGAATTGATGCCTAAACCCCACCCATTTCCTCTCTCTCACTGCTGACTTGCTTAGCGGTGTCACATTCAGCCAGATTTGGGAATCTCTGTAGCTGCATATTAATTGCATGCAAGTATGCCATTAGGCGTCACGGCGTATCCGAGCGAGGCATAGTAACAATTCAGTATCTTTGATGTTCTGAGCAAAGTAATACTCTGAGAAAGCAACATCTTGTGTGTGGATTAAAGGGTACAAAACAGATTAGAAAAAATATTCCATTTTCCTCAGGGGAAAAAATAATCTTTGGGGTGTCTCAAGTTCCCACATACGGGTGGGAGTTGGTCTATTTATTAATAATTTGGAAAATAGAAGACCAATGAGGTATTAAATTATTAACATGCTCCAAAATAACGTAAACAAGGTTGGAGAAATGGGGATAAACTTCAACTAGAACTAACAAAGCTGTCAGCAAAGTTGCCACAATGGTGGGATAAAATCAGTGTTGCCTTAAAGTGGTGATCCTTAAATCATTTTATACCACCGGACTTCTGTCACACCTTCAATTTTGTCACAGATGGCTTTAAAAAACGTGAGTGCAATGAAGAGAACATCTCCAATGAGTAATGAGGTGCAGATGATATAATCAGAAGAATTCAGAACAAATTTAAGAATGAAATGGCTACTAGTAAAAGCATGCACTTTCCTCTCATCAGACTTTTAATGGATGAATTATAGCAGTGTTTGATATGCTCCTGTGGACTGTCCACAATCTACTTTTCATGGCTTAGCAGAACTCCATGGAAACCACAAGAATTTGGTTTGGGATCTCTTGGCCTATGAAAAGCACTACATATTGAAAGGTACAATTTTAACTATTTTTACATGTTAATGGTTTTCAAAAACCTAAGTATCACTGCTCGTTTCTCAGTGAAGTGCCTGAATTACTAGTGCCTGGAGCTGAACTCAGGCCGCCTGCCCGCCCACCCACAGGCTCAGGCAGTTCTCTGTGCCAAAGGTCTGCCTGCCTAGTGGTTTTCAACCTTTTTTTTTGATTTTGTAGTACCTTGAGAAGTTTCTTGTAGAGGTGCAGGCTCCTGTGTAAAAGCGCGAGTGTTGTTATATTAGGCCTGCTTTATTTCTTTTTTAAATGACCACTTGCAGATCCCAGGAGTTAGTCCACGGAGATCCAGGAATCCATAGATGATAGCTTAAAAAAAACCCCTCCAGTTCAATAAGGGTTTTTAAAGAAGCCTTTAGTTGCAAACTCTGGTGATTAGGATTAGAACAACTGTACCTAAGCACATGCTGAAGTGTATTTTGCATTTCATGCCATAGCTATTTTTAGCATCCCTACTTTATGTTTTTCAATTTGAACACAGGCCCTTTGTTTTCACTGAAGTTGAAAAGGAAGACATTCTGGAGTAATTAGAACATTACTGCTCTTTTCAGCCTGTCTTAGTGCTGCCTTTATTCTTACAGTTAAAAAAAAATCAAACCAACGGACTTCAGAGACTTGGTGGGTGCATGGGCTTGGAGAAGCGGCGGGGAAGCAATATACTTAATGTGCCGCGAGGTGAGATATCAAACTTTTATGTACCCTGGGTACCAGATATTAATCTCCTGATAACTGCTTTCACATTTGAACCTTCTGTCTCTTATGTGAGATCCAGCAATCTTTGTTTTTTTTCTGTTTCTGGGAGCAATTTTCCGAATCATTAATTTTCAGTGGCCAGGCTTCAATTAGCTTAATCAGGCATTGATTAGATTTCTCAAGTCCCTGGCATTTATTTTCCACCTTGCCTATATGGTTCCTTGACTCCATTACCTGATTGTTCACTTATTGCGTATAAGGTTGATTCCTCTCCATTAACATTCCCTGATGAGAGGTCTCGTTAGCCATCCAGCTAGCCACTTTCATTAGTGATGGTGGCAATTCATGGCGAAGGCCAGTTTCTACTGCCCTTGCAAAGCAGGATATTTTCTTCTAAGTGGTGTTACTGAATCAGCAATCTACTCTTAGATGAAGATGCTGAACAATTCTGACCCAAAAGGGATACGCCTCATACTTTGTTTGAAAAGTTGTGAAATTGTAGAATGAAGTAAACCACTCATTTTTTCCAAAGCCTACTTCATGCAAGTTTAGGGGTTTTTTTCTCTTCTGCTTTTCTTAGTGTCTAGTCTGATGTATTAAAGTGCATTTTCATAGCCAGTGCTCGTGATGTCTGAGGGAGTTTAATGTGGTTTTATAATGAAGGGTGGTGTAAGAATCACAGAATCACAGAATAGTAGGGGTTAGAAGGGACCTTCAGAGATCATCTAGTCCAACCCACCTGCCAAAGCAGAGTCACCCAGAGCAGGCTGGACAGGAACTTGTCCAGGTGCGTTTTGAGTATCTCCAGAGAAGGAGACTCCACCACCTCTCTGGGCAGCCTGTTCCAGGGCTCTGCCACCCTCAAAGTGAAGAAGTTTTTCTGCATGTTCAGACAGAACTTCCTGTGTTCCAGCTTGTGTCCATTGACCCTTGTCTGTCACAAGGCACCACTGAGAAGAGCCTGGCCCCATCCTCTTGACACCCACCCTTTAGACATTTAAAAGGATTGATGAGGTCCCCTCTCAGCCTTCTCTTCTCCAGGCTAAACAGACCCAGCTCCCTCAGCCTTTTCTCGTGAGAGAGGTGCTCCATTTCCTTGATCATCTTTGTAGCCCTTTGTAGGCTCTTCATAGCACCTTCATAAGGCACATATAGACTCCATGTCCCTGTAGACTGCAGCCCCCAGAGACTCAAGCTCTGTTCCCAGATATCAGTTGCTCAGCAGTTTACAGCTTGTGTGCAGACTCCTCTACACGACACACGATTTTTGGAGGTGTGAGTGTGCAGCAAGACAGGTGAAGGATAAGGCTGAAGTGAGGGATTGGATAGAGCTGGAGAATGGGACTTCAGATCCAGGTGAATTTTTCTATTTTGAAAAGCACTTTCTTTTCTTTAAATCCTGTTCAGGGTCTCACATTGTCTGTGGTGAGATCTGTTCATTATGCTTTGTTTTTGCAAAAAATGTCTTCTGAAGGCACAGACCTGTCTCTGAAATTCTCTTTTTATGTCATGTGTCCACACTAGCTTGAACTAGACAGACCTGAACATGGAAGAACTTGTGCCAAAATCGATAGCAGGGAAGTTCTGATAGTACAGAGTTTCGATTTTAAGAACTTTGTGTAACATATGCTAATTAAAATATCTAATAAAAAGTTATTTTAACAATAAAATATGGTTTCCAATTAAAAAATACGGAATCGGATCTTCAAGCAATTTTTTATATAGCTTCTTTGAGTTGGGAGAGTTGCCAGCATTTCCCTTTCTTTGTAATCAAACCACAGTTGCTTAACTTCAGTTTTGTTGAGTCAACGTTTCTGAAAAAATGACATTCTGCCAGGAAGCTCCTAAACCACACACTTATATAATTAAATATATGATCTGTCTTCTCCCAGTCCTAGGACATACACATGCCTTCTAATTTAAATGATAAAGGAAAAGAGGGATCCTCTCAAGGTTTCACATATTTGTGGTTTTTTTTCAGATTGTTCTTAGAAATATTTTGAGCTTCAGCTTTTCATCAAAAATGTTAGTATATCAAAAAATTGTAAAAACACTTTTCATGATCACTTTCTTAATACCTAAGTGAAATAGAGATTTGATTCAGTGTGAGACTGTTCTGTAGTTCATTTCTTCTTTTTGTACTCTTTGTTTTAAAGATTCATTGTGATTTGTTGGATTTTTAGGCAGAAAGACAGAAGACGGCTTATTTTTCTTATTCACTTTGTTGTTTATGCTTCATGACCTTATTATGCCTCCCCAAAACTGTAGCCACTCATGCGATAAATATAAAATGTGGGGGGTTTAATAGGTTTTCTGTCTTGAAATTCTTCTAAAATGATCTTTCAGGGGCATGTGACTACACATTTATGGGAAACATTCTTTGGCTTTCTTAAAACATGCCCCCATCCCTGTTTTGAGTCTTCCCCTCCCTTTTGAATCAGAGGTCTCCTTCAGCAAAGAAATTTTCAACTGTCTCTCTGTAGGAATGATGGTCTTCTGTGATGAAAAAAACCCTTTGAAAGTATCTGACAGTTCATCTCTGCAATTAGTAATTTTCAATTACTACATTCAGAATGGCAAGTAGAATTAACATATAACTATCTCAAAAGTCACATCCAGTGTCATCACTTCATCGGTTTTGGTCATTAGCTGTCATTGAGGTTCTGGGCTTATTGGGACCATTTTTGGGGGGGCACTGTGAGTCTGGATCTTTGTCTTTTCTGACTAGTGAAAGCTATTGCCGATTCACTGCATTACTTGTGTAATTAATAACACTCTATGAAGAACTGCTAAAAAGAGGTATTTTGTTAACTGCAGAGGCAACGATGTGGGGCTCCTGTTGCTCTGGAATCGATGTCACAACTCTGGCAACCTTGCCAGCTGTCCAAGCACGTCTCATTTTCAGTTTTGCAGCTAGAGGTTATTGATAAAATATGGGTAAATGGCCTGTTCAACAGTGATTCTTTCAGGCGTAACTTTACCTGGTTCACCCAGCTGAACCGCTCTGGCTCACAGCAGGTGGGAAAATGGTTTTCCTTCCTTCTTGGGAGATTCTAAAGGGCACTGTTGAATATTATACTTCCAGTACTCCTTCTGTGGGGATGTTTTAAGAATCCACTTAGAAATCCCTCAACTCCAATGTATGAATAAAATAAGATGCTGGGTGTAGGGAGAAGTTATAGTCCTCAGTGGAGGGTGAGGGTACTTGTTAGATCTTGCTGAGCTCTGTCTAGTCAGAAAGCTGCTGTGGCACACGTCCCCTCATTTGTGTTTTTCCTGCTGATAAGGCAAATATTCCTATGTATTTCAGATCCCCACCTTGCAACACTCTGAGTATCCTTTCTAACTTCTAAATGGTCCAGGGAAATGTTCCTCCCAGAAGCAGTACCTTGAGATTTCAAAGCTGAGCTTAGTAAGGCTGCTTGAATTCTTGAAGTGGGTTCTTAGAGAAGCCCTGTGACATCCTGTTGCTGACAGCTCAAAGCTTCTAACTAAAGATGAAGGTAATGGTTTTACTTAGAGCTGATCTGGATAAAAGGAACAAGATCTCAACAAAATTCTCATAAAAGTTCATTTCTATTTTTCATCAAAGCTTTTTTTCCATTGAAATTTTCTTAGAGGCAGAGACTAGATCTACCTAAATTTAGGTGCTTAACTAAGTTGTCAAAGATCAGAGCTTAGTTTTATAGATTCTCTTTGCAGTCAAGGGAGAGAGGTGGTCAAATCTAGAAGGACTGTAACTCTGGTTTATGTGGGCTGAATTGCACATTGAAACAATTTCTCTTTCTCCATTGACTATAAAGGACTTATACAATACCCACATAATTTTGGAGCTTGTGAAAATAAGCTTAGATGAAGTGCAGAAATGTAGAGGGAAGAATCTGGTCCAAAGCATCTTCACTGCAGCGTGAACGAGGTGACTAGACCTCCACTTGTCCCATATGGTCTCCCTCAGGGAATGGACCTGGCTCAGGGTAGGGAGGTACTGATGGAATAAGCAAAGTGAGCCATCCTATCCCCAAAGTTGTATCTTGAACAAAAGACCCAGGAAATATTTATGACTGTTAAGCAAACCTTCTTTGCTAGAGGTGTAGCTGTGGCTGAAAAGTTCCTTCTGACTCCAAAACCAGACTGGATGGAGCTTTGAGCAACCTGGTCTAGTGGGAGGTGTCCCTGCACATGGCTGCGGGTTGGAACTCAATGATCTTTAAGGTCCCTTCCAACTCTAACCATTCTATGGCTCTATGATAAATGGTTAGGTGTGGACAATTTTACTCCTTGATACTTTTTTCTTTCAAGAGAGAAATTAAGGACAAAAGCTAAGAGCTGGTCAAAACCCTAGTACCTGCTCATCACCAAACATTTTGAAGGAGCTTGAACACAAAATTTGTGGCTGAAATTCAGCTTTGCATAAAACAAGAGATTTACAGTGTTAGTTCTTCATAATCATGAACTCTTTCTAAAAAATAACATGTGAGTATTATAACTATGAGCATTAATGCTCTGAATTAGAAATTACTGCATACCTTATTAACTGCTTCAGCTTATGTGATGGTTAGAAATAAGAAGGCATATATTCTTGCTGAAAATGAAAATAAATATGATACATTTTGTGCAGGATCTAAATGGGAAAAAAATTATTTGTTTTAGATGGCGAAGAATAGAGTTGTGTATTTATTATATATCCATAGAGAGAGAGAATAAGCTCTATCATGATAGGATGTTTTCTCAGTATCAATTTGGGACAGCCACACTGTCACTGATTAAAATACAGTGGGTCACCTCATGCTGGTATTATATCATGGCACTTTGTACATGAAATGTGATGCATGAGTTGTGCCAATAGAAAAATATTTTGAAAGCAGTTAGCTTAAAAAAAATCAGAAAAAACCCCCAACCTTCTGCTTGTAAACTCTGGTAGTTTCCACCTGTATATCTATCTGGTACCTCAGAGGCAGCCATAAAAATCCCTGAAAAGAACTTTAAAATATTGGGAGTTTGAAATTTGATATTTCAAGAAGTTTTAAGAGCTAGATGCAAGCACAAGAACCTGTTGGAAAGGAGGGGTTTCTCCTTTCAGTTACCTTTTCTACTTTACAAGGCTGGAAAAATTTCAAGCTTCAAGTTATGATTTTTATTAATACAAAATCTCTCCGGGCTAGATTTTGTCTGTCTTTGTCCTTAGAAGTAATCTGGGGAGGAAGAAAAACAAAGATTTCTGGAACTTCTTATGACCCTGAAATATTAAACTAAGTCCCAGAGAGCAGGATTAATATGCAGAGGTCAAAGATGCTTGATAAAGTTATTTTTTACACAGTTAATTTCTCACACGGCTCTTAGTGAACGTGCTGTTTTGCCCTGTCACTCCCCAATGACAGGCTGGGCAAATTTATTGTATGGCGAGCGGAGGAATTTCTGCAGATGGAGGAAACCTTTTTCCCGGCCGATTGATTTAAAAAGAAAATGGTTTGACGGTGTGCAAATGCATCTGGAGGAAAAAGGGTAAAGGAATGAATTAGAGGTCAGTGGGTATAATCATAAGTGAATCATATAAATGTATACGTGTGCTCAGGCTGTGCAGACCTGACTGAGTATTCATTGTTCTCATGAATATTATGCTGGCCTGGAATAATTTTTTTTTTGAAAAATATTGGAAAACGTTGATTCAGTGAAACTAAATCTTTTTATAGACACATGCTTAGTTTCACCTGTATTTGGCTGGAAATGTTTTCAGGTCTTGGGAGAGAATTTGGGTAGCAGGAGAAGACCAACCTTTCCCCTGGGACAATGCAGTGGCCGAGCCAGAGGTGTAGACATGAGCGAGGCAAGGTGGTGCCAGTGGTCAGCCTCCCTTCTGTGCCTGGTGTGAGTCTTATAAAGGCCATTCTTAAGTTAGACTTTTGGGGCTTTTTTTTTTGGTGGTATAAATTCCGGGACTCTGAAATTTCAGAGAAAATTGAAATTTTCTGCAAGTTATCCTTTAATCCCCATATTTGCTTTTGGTCCCTTCGTGGTATATATTCTGAGACTCTGAAATTTCAGAGAAAATTCAAATTTTCTGCAAGTTTTCCTTTAATCCCCATATTTGCTTTTGGTCCCATTGTGTATTTAAGCTCCTTCAGTTAAAAGAGTCCCATTTAACAAGTAAATCTCTACCTATATCCCTCTGAGTGTGCTTCGTCTTCCTTTTGACCCCTCCTTTTGTTTTCTTCTTGTACTTCTGGCTTGTGGCGTAGACCCTCTGGACCTTAGGTAGCCTCCTGTTCCAATATCCCTGTTTTCCCTACAACTCCTGATTCAAACCGCTCCTTGACACGGTCTCTCCTTCTTTTTTTCTTTCCCCTCACTTGCAATTATCCCCTCACACTGCTCTCCTGTGCTGTACAGATGAGAGTTCCAGTTTCGTAGCTGGGTCTTATCCTTTGCATCATTCTTTCAGAGGTGTTCTTTTAAGAAATCCATAAAGTTTGAAAGGTTTAAAGGCCAAACTTGAGAGGAAGATCTGGCAAGGGTGCAAGGGACTTTGCTATTCTCTCCTTTACCCCACTTTTTTCTTCTTAAAATATTTTTTCCATTTGCAGCTTTGCTCCATGAATAGCAGTTAACCCCCCCCTGGGGCCTGTTTATCCAGTCCCCCCTATTCTTGCACATTTGGGATGGAATGAAGCAGAATCCAGGTACCATCAGCTCCAACCTGCTGTTGGGCAAAAGTCCCGACTAATGTTATTTTGATAAAGCAACAAAAAGCCAACCCCTCTCGAGGGATTCTGGATTTCTTTTATGCTTTTAAATTTAACAGAAAGGGCTTATCATCTCATTCAGCATCTCCTCCTTCTAGCTGGGCTTTGGAAGACTGGAAAGGGGGGGTGTTCTACCAGATCATGCCTTGTTTCCCATTACTGGTTCCTCATTCTTCTGTTCCTCCCCAAGCACACACACACACACACACACACCAGTCCATCTGCAACCCCCTTACCACTGTGAGCAACTACAGCTTTTTGTTTAACTGTATAATTGCTCTCTCGGTGCTTTTTTTTTTTTTTTT
>NW_015090813.1:598846-599225 GCF_001431845.1 Calidris pugnax
AAACTAAGGCCAGTACATGAAAGGGGTTTTTTTTATAAAAAAAAAAAAATAAAAAAAAAAAATTATTTTTAACAAGCATACTGTATGTAACAAGAGACACAGCTCAAAACATTAATCATATTAAAACTAATTAAAAACTGCAAAGTTTCTGTGCATTCCAAGCACTGGGGGTGGGAGGGGGCGGGGAGGGCTTTGGGCTGAGCGCTGGCGTTTCCTGAGCGCAGAGCAAATGCCTGACACATGGACTTCGCCGAATTCCAAAATGTAGCAAAAAAAAAACCCCAGTGCCTGCATATTTGGCAGGGATCACCACCCCTCCAGGTCAGTGTCCTCCGCAGCGAAAGACGGAGCCCTGCGCGTTTTAACGGAGGGGAAAAAA
>NW_015090813.1:617090-619163 GCF_001431845.1 Calidris pugnax
GCGTGTCAAATACTCCTACATCAGCCTTTGAGCATCACCACGTCATTGCATCTGGTACTTCAGATATAATCACAGATTTTAAGGCCAAAATGGACCTATAGATTACTCAATCTCCTGTACAACAGAGAGCATTACATTTCATCCAGTTACTTTTGCACCAAGCCCAATAATTTGCACTTGACTAAAGTTTCTGTTGTGCTCTGCTAAAGCATATTAATTAATACATAATGCAGTACTGGAAAGAAGCCAGATCCAACAGCAATGAAGGCTTATGTAGAATGGAATATACAGAAAGAGTGAAGCACATTGAAATGCTGTGGAGGAAGAAGCAGCAGCACAGTCTGGATATGGAGGGATGAACTTAACTGTTAGAAAAAACTACAAGGACTGGTCCCTGGTCCCTCTGTTTCTAAACAGAGAAACAGAAGGAAACAACTACAACCTCCATGTTACCTCAACAGATTTGCACAGAACACTTTTAATCCAAATCAGCAGTTATTTAATACATTACTCTTAATGCCTGTCATGGCTTTGCTAACAAGCATTTAATTTTCCACTCTCTGAATCATCTTGGCTGCAGTATGCTTGTCTTTCTAATTGTATCTTTTCTCTGACTTGACCCAAGAGTGAGATGATTTACCACCTGTACTCTTACCTTAAACTGTGCCAGCCTAATCGGCTCCAGATTTAATGAAGCGTTCATAATATCAATGTTTCATTTTCACCTTTGCTTATTTTATGTGAAGTGACATTGATCACTAGTCAAGTGATCAGCCAAGATTGTGTGTCTTTGTCTGAACTGTTACAAATATTATCTGACTTTTGCTTTATTTTTCAGTGCTTACTTCAGTGTGCAACTATTGTCACAAGAGCCTTGGATTCATAACCTGTGTATTTTTACCAGTGTCCCGGGACCGTAATGAAATGCAGGCTCTTTCTTTTAGGTTCACATCCAGCCATAATGTGTCTGCCATCTGTCTAATGTGTAGGTATGCTGTTTGCATGCTTTGTGGGGTATTGGTACTTCACATATTTACATTCTGAACTCTGAACTGCCTCTTCAGTGGATTCTACCTCTCTCCATTGACTGTACAGGAACACAGATTTTTAACTGTCATATTCAAATGTGCACCTAAATTACTTTCTACAATAGATTGTGTGAATAATCTCATTGCATGTGTTTCACAAGCTGATTGGAAGAAAAATTATGTCTAGTTTAAATCCTTTTTTTTTTTCCTGTCACAGTACAATTATATTATTACAGCAATCGTAAAGACTGCATTGTGAAAAAACTAAAATCTGTACACCAACTGTAATTATGCTGTTGGGACCTTTGATTTTCATTAATGCTCCAGGTGATTTTTGGCAGTATATACCTGACTTAAATTAATTTCCTGTTACATTGACCTTCTGAAGTGTATATATTCATACAGACACATAGAATATAAAAATTAGTATACATTGTATAGTATATAGCTACTACTCATCTGACAGTTTCATATAAATGAATTTTTGCAATGTGGGGGGTACTAATCCTGTAATTCAGTTTCTAGGAATTAGTAGGATCTTGATTTTACCAGTGGGACCAGAATTTTGCCTTTGGTTGGAACAGAGCTCTTCCAGCCTCTGGACATTAAAACAGAGATGATGTCCCACAAGCACCGGTGTGTTAGTTACAAGATCTTATTGGCTTCTTTTCTGAGTAATTAATTTTTCAATTCACTGACAGAAATTAAGAAGCAAATTAATAAAAATCATCCAGCTATATAAATCCCAAATTAAAATGTGTAACTTCTCTCACCCAAACAAAACACTAAATTGTTTTCATGCGAGATATAACAAAACATTTTATTTGGGACACAAGCAATAAAAAGTGAAGAAGCAAAAGAATGCTGGGGATGATACATCTTTTTTTTTTTTTTTTTTTTTTTTTTCCCCTGTCTCAATTTGTTTTCTTAATAACTAAGGCCAGTACATTGAAGTGGTCTTTTTTATAAAAAAAAAAAAATAAAAAAAAAAAATTATTTTTAACAAGCATACTGTATGTAACAAGAGACACAGCTCAAAACATTA
>NW_015090813.1:619378-619600 GCF_001431845.1 Calidris pugnax
TAAAGTGGTTTTGGTACAATTTTCATTAGAAAAAAAAAAAAAAAAAAAAAAAAAAAAAAAAATCAGGGGAAAATGGGAGGAACAACATGTGACATTTTGTAATTGCAGCACTTCTGTTACCCAAGGAGCACCACTCCGCTGCCGCTCTGTAAACACTTCCTCCCATGCAACTGCCTTTGAACGGGGGTTTTTTCAAGGTGGGGAAGGGGGGGGGAAGGCAGA
>NW_015090813.1:619835-681506 GCF_001431845.1 Calidris pugnax
TTTTTCCTGTTTTAACTTCTTCTTTTTAAATTGTTGAGGGTAGTGCATGTTTTAAGGAGACACCAGTGAATCTGTGGCCCAGAAGGATGGGCAAGCACCGCAACAGGGTACCAAACCCCCCAACCAGGTGGTCGCCGACTCCAGTGGGAGCCTGGAGAAGGGAAGGGGCAAAGCTGAGGGAAAGGGTGACGAGAGACTGGGCTCTGCATCATCTTCCCCAGATACCCAGGGCTGGGAGGGTTGGCCACCCCCTGAAGCCCCAGCACCCCACTGGGAGGGTTGGCCACCCCCTGAAGCCCCAGCACCCCACTGGGAGGGTTGGCCACCCCCTGAAGCCCCATCACCCTTACTGGGGGGGTGGGCCACCCCAGTACCCCACCTTTCTTCCACCTTGCTGCTCCATCAGTCTCCACCATGGTCCTCGGCCACTGGTCCCCAGTGTTGGGGTGGGACAACCCCTATCAGCCTTTGAACACTGTCTGACCCCCCCATTAATTTAGGAGCAAACTCGCCTTTTAAGCCTTTCCCCATAAAAACAAGACTGGGTCACAATGATTTAAAATCCGGTTTTGGGCATTGTCTCCTTACTTCTTTCTCGAATTTCGGCACCTTAAGCTGCCTTTGTTGTTGAGGAACTTGCTATTTCTTCCGAGATGGGGCTGGATCACTTGTTATTGTAACACTTATTGGTGATAAAGTTCAGTCTAAAAATTAAGCAGCTGCAATGTTGCAGCACAAATTAGTTTAATGTAAGCAGTCAGGAGCAGCTGTTTGGCTCCGGACTCCGGTTCAGCGGTGGGGGAAGGGCCCTGTGATGCTGACAGTGTTTTTTTTCTCTACATAAACATTTTCGGCTGTTGCAGCTTTTGTGCCGATCATGTGACAGTGTCCCTAGGCAGATAATTTATTTCTGTAGCTTTCATGAGCAATCATTAACCTTCAGACACTGAGCTTGCTTTCTGCTTTCTGGCATTTGTTATTTTTTTTTTTGGTATCCTAACTAGTTTAATTCACAGAGTGTCAGGAGAAAATTACAACCAATTTATAAAAGACTGTAATGCATAATACTTATGTTTCTATTAAAACAGACCTTGCTTACAAGACCATTCTTATGGCTTAGCTTGTGTTCATGGCTCGGAATAATTATTTTCAGTGATGTAAGTGCAGCTGTCATCATGATACTCCCATAGTGTCTTATTCTGAATGCAAAGCCCTTCAGAGACCCGGTTTGGGACCACCCTTTTGAATTCCCCCTTTGCCGGAGACGCTGCAGAGTTTATTGAGATGCAACAGGCTTGGGAGAAAGGGCAGAGCATTTATTCTGGCGATTGCTATTCTCCCACCATGGCCGGCTGCTCGAACAGGTATTGACCGCCCGCAGAAAGTGTGTCTAGAAGAGAGGCATTACTGATAACAATTACGGCTCAAATCTGTGCTAACTTAAGCCTGGGGTTTCAAAGCAGGCTGCCCAAGATAGGGTTGGATCACACAGCAGTCGTGAATGTTAGAAAAAGACGTCGTTTTCATTCCTGTCCATTTTGTTACAGCAAGGGAAACAATAAATTAAGTGACTTTGTCAAGGTCACCGAAGAAATAAATGTCAGGATAGGAATTTCCCCTTCCCTGATCCTTTTCCCCAAGTCCTGCGCTTTTGTCTAGGGAAGACGACAAAAGGGTGAAAAATACTGAGTCTTGGGCAAAAGGACTACAAAGAAAGCAATAAAAAAGGGGGGGAAAATCATAAAAGGATCTGAAAGCCAGGATGACTGCCGACTTACTGTGAATATCATTTTCCTTCAGATCTGAATGTGATTTTTGCTTTTGTTCACCGCCTCCCTGCCCTACCTTAATTCCCTTTTCTAACTGGTCATTCACTAGCACTAGGAAGTTCATCTTTTTTGTATCAGGGAGCAAGATACTAGGTTCGTATAGGCTTGTGAATAGGTGTAATCTAGACATACATATTCTTTAGTTTATTTTCTACACCGCGTGTCACAGTGGAATCAGACATTTATGATAAAAGTGCTACCAACATAATGTTGCAAGATGCAATGGGCACGACAGACCCAGAGTGGAGGGGAACAGAGATGGAGGAATAAAAAGATTTTTCCAATGCCCCAAGGAAGAAAAGGGACATTATCATAATCTGGTCAATGGAAGAGCTGTAGAATCCAGATTGCTCAACTATTGCCCTACCCCCTTAGGACTCAAAAGATACTTTGGCAATCCTTTGATTGCTTGTTAATTTATCAAAAAGGCATGTAACGGGAAGAAGACCAGAACATATACTTAGTCTGAGATGTGACAGTGGTACATGCTATATCATCCTGTAAAATATAAAAATGGGTGGACAGATTTTGCTGCCAGTGTCAGGAAAAATATTTCCTTTCTCATTAGTTAAAAATAATAGCCTGAAATTGGTGTTTTAGTGATGCTTGGTTTCTGTGTGGAAAGATGAATGAATGAGTAGCTCAGTGTTTGAAACCTCCATCTTTCAAAATGTTTAATGAAAATGAAAGCACAACATATGGTAAATGCGGACGGAAATCAGGGATGAAAAAAGCAGGAGCCTGGGACTCGCACTGAAGGGCAAATGGGACTGTGGAGGGGCTTGGTGTTGTGTTACCTATAGAAGTGGGTAACATTTTTGGATGCATTAGAGTGATTTAGGAGCTATCATCCCATTGACTTTTGACTAGAGTCAGGATGTAACTGCCCAAGTCAATTCTGAAAATGGGAATTAGATTTCTAAGTCATTTTAAGGTGCTTTTGAAATTTTTACCCCTAATCCCAGGGTGATTAATTTGTAACAAGGTGATTCATTCGTATCTTTCTTGTCTTCAGAAGCCTGAATGACACATTTGAGATGCACTCTAAAAGCACAGGTAATAGTCAGAGTGCTACCTCAGCTACTTTAAAAGACAATTGATTAATTTGAATTCATGCTTTTCTTCACACGTTTAAAGGATTCTGAAAATAGCAATACAGCTTTGGAGCTGCTTGGTTTGAACTGTCACTTCCATGCCCTTGCCTTCATTAAGGTTTTCTATTTTCTTTTTTTTTCTTTCCCCTGCCTGAAAATTGTCCCCATCCCTTCCCATTGCTAACAGCAATGCCACCCCTCTGGTCACAGCAAAAAAATGGGGGTCTAAGGTAGTGGCTGCTTTTCTGCACAGAATGGCTGAACAGCATTAGACAAAACAGTGTCCAAGAACAGCAGGTTCCTGTGAACTTCTGGGAACTACAGGTACTTTTGCTGGAGCTGCCCTGCAGTTAGCAATGCTGAGAGAAAGGGCTGCTCAGGTAGAGTTCATAAGACAAGGCTTTCCTACAGTAAATTCCAGCCACCTAACCTGTTATTTTGTCCTAAAATGAAATAAGACTGATCGCTTTGGTATTTCACCAGATTTAGTTAGAATCTTGCTAAGAACATACTGTAGTGTTTTATGAACTTAATTCTTTTTTTGTTATTACTGTCTTAAAGTTAATCTACTGTTGAAAAGCTAGAACCGTAGTAGTACTTGTATGGATTTGGTCAAGGCACTATATAAATCTATATATACTGCTGCCTTACGTCAGCAACATTATTGTAAAGGTCAGTTTCCATTGCTCCTGTGAGTCTTTGTGTTTTAGGGTGTAACTGAAGATACAAAATCCTTTCTGGAGTAAAAAGAATACTGCCAACTCTGTCTATGGCCCTTACCAGAAATAGCAGACATCAGAAACCCAGCTAATTATTTGAGTTGACTGTACTTTCAGAATTGAAGGATCTGATGATCACAACAACTCCACTTTTCTCCCCTGCTACAACCACAACCAATTAGGCTTCTCAAATTAGCTTAGAAGGCTGGCATTAACTTTACTGTTTGGAGTAAGGAAGCCTAGGTTTCCTTGAATGTCTTCAAGGAGAGAAGTAGAAGGACTGAATGCAATATGGGTTTGATTTATGGACTAATATCTCCAACTTTTGACTGTGGAAATAATTTTTGCGGAATGATTTGTTTCTTGCAGTTTCAAAATAGTCTCCCTGAGAGCTACAAAGTCACCTAGGTTTTCAGTGCTGCAGGCTGGAGAGAGTCATGGTCCCTGGGAGCCCTCACACACCTTCCAGCACATCTCGACCACTGCACATCTTTTGATATAAGAATCCCTAAAAGGTCTTAAAGAAAACTGGGGACATCCAACTAATAGGGGAAACACACCTCTAAGAACATCCTCTAAAGGTCCCTGCAGTCTTTCATGCAAGAATAAGAGAAGGGTAAAGCTTCATCTCACTCTGGGCTTTTCTTTCCTGGGTCCTTAGCCTGGAAAAAGTGGTGCAAATCATTTGGTCCTTGAGGAACCAGTGCCTTGCATTGAGAGCAACCCTTGCAGGCACTTCTGGCTCACGTTGTTGTTTAGGATGTAGTTAATGAGTGACAGAGCCTTCCTGCTTGCTAGCCCAAAACTGTAGAGGGTATACCCAGAAGAACTAAAGGCTACCGCAGATTTTACCACCATCAGTTCTTTGAGCTTGCCTTTTAAAATATAAACTGATACAGCAAGAGTCTGTATGTAATACTTAAATACATTTTAAAACAGACCCCATACTGTCCACACTGCTCTTAGGAAAGAATGATCAAGCAGATTGCTTTGTGCAGTAACAGAGCTCAGAAACTGTGACAAATACAAGGTAAGAAAGTGCATGGAGGATAGCAAACCTGCCCGTTGAAGGACTTGAACGGATGAATTTCTTTCCCATGCATTTTTAATCGCTTAAAGGGAGTAAAAAACAACCAACACCCCCGAAAGGTGAAGCCACAAAACAAAACCCTAACCCAAAACCCTGCAGAGGAAATGAAGCCACAAGAACATTTTTCACACCAGCTAATTTCAAGGGTCTGGCATATAGACAGCAAGCCTGGGAAGTTCACAGGTGCATTATACCATTCCCCAGATTGCAGATGCCTTACACTTTTGTGTGAAGTACACTACACACGTGCTTTAATGTACTTTTTAAACATTTATTTATGTTCAGTTTGATTTTTTACCACCAGTAATCCAGTAATTCTTTTCACTGCCATGCAGCCCACTAGGTCCAGAGGCTTCACGCTGGAGGACTCTGTCAACCCAGAATGTGTACGATGTGGGGAAAGTTGAGCAGACAGAACTTACTTTCACAAGAGCGAGGAAGGGACAGTCAGAGGGAACAAGCTTGTAGTTTGCAAATCAGAAAGTATTTCACTTATCTGAACTGCAAAACATTAAAGAAGGGAGGAGTTAGCCAGAAACAGGAAGCAAGGATCTAGAAATTTATTTTTGACACAATTAATCACCCCTGACAACAACATAAAAGCAATGCCCAACTAATCAGAAGCATTGGATCTTCTGTGTACATTTTAGTTTCTCTTTTGGGTACCTGGCTACAGGTTTAGGAGTTTAGCTACAGGCATGAGTATTTTGCCCCCTTTTTTTTTTTCCCTCTTGAGAAAAGTTGTCAGCTTGAAATAAGGTGGTATGTTGAGACCAATGGCCTTTTATGGAGCATGTGTTTCAAATAAAAGGATAAATATCTCAGAGAAACAGCAGGAAACATCTTTATAATTTAATTAGCTCAATTTAAGGTTAATATCAAGCTTTTGAAATGCATTTGTTCATTTGCTTGTTGGTAGTTTGGTTTCACTTTCTCCCTGTTTAACTTTGGTTGGAAGACTGTTGGGGTTTTTTTGCATGGGTTTCCCTCCCTGATTTCTGAGCAAAAGAAAAAGGTCTTTTCCGTGAAGCTTTCACATTCTTTACAGGGGCTTGAACCTGTTAGAAACCTGAGAATGGGTGAAAAGAAAGAGGAGCAATGTGCATAAAATTAGTTAACAATATTACTTAACTGCTTTTCACTGTTTTCTCTTGCTGTGCAATAGGAGGTCTACCTCACACCATTATTGATAATCTTTAATTGTCTCTTTTTACAACTGACTCTCCAAAAGACGGTGAAATACCCAAAATATGGCTGGAAAAAATTCCCAGAATCTCCCAATTAGAGAAAGTTTCAGAGAGAGGTATAAATAGAGCATAATTGAGACTTAAGTGGTACATACCCTGTTGTGACCTTCTGCATAGAGGACATACTCACCCTTAGCTAACTATTTGAGCAAAGATATGTCTGGTATTGGTCCTGTAGTAAATAAAAGACATTCCTTCCCTTTAAATGTGAACAACTATGTGATCTGCAGCTCCAGCATGTCAGTTCAGTTTTCTTGGAGGGGAAGAATCCAGTGTCTGCAAGCTGCTTTCAAGTGCTTAGGTGGATTTAAGAAACAGGCAGCCATATACTTGGGGGGAAAAAAAAAAGAGTGCTTGAAGAAAAGAAATGATTTTTCAGATTTCCCATTCAGAATTTAAATAGCAAGTCTCTTTGTTTGTGTGCTCAATATATAGTAAAAATAGGACCTGTTATAGCCAATTGCTACTTTGAGTTTACATCCAGTTTGTTCACTGAAGCTCAGATTTAGCTCAGTATCTGCCCTGGGAAAGAAATACTTACATGAGATGAAATGATGGAATTTGATGTACTATAGAAATGGTCCAACCAGGTATAACTAGAAGGAACGGGATGAAAGTGAACAAAGAAAAATCCATGCTGATAATGAGGAAAAATTTCCTAGCAGTGAGGTCTGTTAGTCTACTGAACTAGTCTCCCAAGGGAACGAGTTGAACCCTCATAGCTTTAGTTATTTTTAAAATGAACAAAACAGTCAAGATCCTTGTAGAGAGACACTCTTAATTAACAAGAAGGCAGAAAAAATGACCTAATGGGTCTTTTTTTCCATCTCCAGTGTTCATGACTATTATTGTAAGGCAAAACCAGGTTTGGCAATAAAATTATGGATTTCCAATTTTCACAGCAATTTTGCAGCTCTCTTATTCCATAATAATAGCGGTACTTTCCCACTCTTCATTTCCCTCTATAAACTTTCGTGCTTTACTTTTCCTTCAAAGAGACCTATTTCGTAGCCCTCTGACTAAGAGGAGCTGTCAGGTAGCATAATTTACTTTAAAGAATACTACTTGTAAGCATAAGATAAATATTTGGACCTTGTGCCTGCTGATTTTCATCAAAAACTCTTCAGTCAGACCTAAGGGCGAGGGCAGCAGGACTGGACAAAGTGTTGTTGCCTGTATCTGTGGGTCATCCTGGGAAGTCTTGGGCTGGTCTTGACTTCCACAAACATAAACTATGAAGGCACGAGATGCAGTACATCTTTGTGGTCAGTATTTAGGGCTCTTTACACAGTTTTAGCACCTTTCTGCTTCCCATAGAAACCAGTCTTTGACATGGAGTGTTTTCACACTAACAAGAGGTCCTGGCAAACGTGACTCCTGCTCCTCAAGCTGGGCATCTTTGGTAGCTGCCACTCATTTTTGCCACCATCCTGCATCCCTTCCCTTGTTCCCAGAACCAACTTCCCCCCTAGACTTGGATGGTGAACTGGCTCAGGCAACTGGTAACTCAGCAAAAATTACAGAGTGCAAGAAGAGCAGCAATGGCGTGTGGCCCTTTATGGACCCAATTCTCAGCAGATGACGGTGACATGAATTTTACTGGTTAATACTGACGTAAAACTGAAGTAATGCTGCAATGAGTCAGGTCCTACTTCTTCGAAGTGCTGTGCAAATATTTACCAGTTACTCTTCCCAGTAGCCAGCAAGCTACGCAACCTCATCGGTGCTTTATCAGAAGACAGATTGGTTGAGGTAAAATGCAGGAAGTTCTGATAGTTTTGTTACAGTTAACACAACAAGGGTAGGCAAAGGGTACTGAAGCCTGTACTACAAAAACAGCCCCAGAGAAACTTGTGAGTTATATGACCAAGATGACTGGAGAGTATAAAATGGAGAGAGACATGATGCTGATGTATATTTATTAGTGATTTACTGAGATGAACATTCACCCCAAGAGTTAATCCAGGAATATCCAAACCACTGTAATTATCCTTGCACAAAGGCTCTCTATTATTTGCCTGTTAAATAACAAAGCCTTTTCATTACCTGGCACTGACATAACTTTAGCTGTAGTGGTAGGTAGGCAGCGAACAAGCTTCCCCTGTTTGTGGGGGATGGGATATCATGGGATGAAACCCTTCCCCCTGCAAAGCCCCAGCGGAATACAAACAGGATGGCCAAACTTTTCTTTGCATAAAAATGACTAGCATTGCTAACATGCCAAATTTTCTGCAGCACAAATAGCTGAAGCCTTATGAGCGGTACAAAAAGCACAAAGGAGCGAACTCCTATCACACACAGAAGTGAAAATGTAGAAGTACCGGCCACAGGAATGTAACTGTATTCAAATTGGGAAAGGATCCAAAATCTGTAGTAGCTCTCTAATCTGCGACACAAGAGCAAGGATTTTCATTATGTTTTGCATTCCACATACGGCTTTGCTTTGGAGCTCTTATGCAATTGGTGATGCAGTAAAACCATTGTATTCATAATGATTTCAAAGATGTGGATGCTTCCAGGGTTTGACCTATTTTACCACTCATGCATTATACACTGGGTAAAGCTACTCTCATAAGGCAGAGTCATTAGTACTTAAAATGTATCCATCTACTGCTGTCCCTTTTCTCTGCAAGGCTGCTGATTTTTTACAATTCTAAATCAATTATTCTTTATTCAATAATTTATGTTTTCATGCATCAATAGAAATCGTCCGTGCACATTTTAAGGCAGAGTTTAGCACATAAAAGATGATGTAAGGGGGTACAACTGTGATTAGTCCAGAGCAAATACTTCTTCTGTTAAGGGTTTCTTAACCAAAGGCTAAATATTCCCTTGCATTTTCTGATTTTTTTTATTTTTTTTTTTTAATTTGGAGATATAAAAATATACTCGTCGTCATTACTTCCAGAGCAATAATGCAACTCAGGTTTTTTGGAGGCCATAATTCAGCAAAATTCCTAAACCCATGTTTGGCTTTCAGTGAGACAAAGTCTTCTCTAGTCAAGTATGTCTGAGACCTGTTAATGTCTGTGGGACTCAAACTTTGCTCTGCTACAGTAAGGTGCAAACATCTGCTTGAACATCAGTGTAATGCTTCAGGACCTTTCCACAAGCCAGACCAGAAATTTTGGGTGTTGTAATCATCACTGCAAGTGCAAATCTTCCTGCTTCTTTTTGAAATAGGCTAAATTGTACTAAATCATTTAAAGGATTAATATCTGATCCCCAAGTAGCATAGTACGGGGCTCATTTCCTTTAGATCCGCTGAGCCATCCTACCTTGTACTGCAAACTTGAACTGCAAGTTCAAGCAAACTTGAACTGTGAGGACATCACTGGTTTCTCCAGGCTCTGGGATGGGTTGGCATAGTAGGAACAGGCCCAGGACAAATGTATGCTCCTATCTCTGAGGGTAAAACACGCAGCATACGTGGCAGATGCTGAGAGTAGGCTCAGGACAAAAGTTTGCTTGCAGTGCAGGGGGAAGCTAGAGAATACCACCCTTCCCCTCTCCCTCCTCCATAGGGATCTTGTTTTCTGCGGGTCAGTCTTCCCCTTTCTCCACAAAACCTGGATTAATCTCTGTGAAGCAGCTGCAGAACAAAAGCTTAGATGCTCACAAAATCTTCCATCTGTACCAGCTGCACCAGTGGCACTGGGGCACAGATCTTCCCTTTACCTGCTGGAAGGGGAGAGGTTCTTCACTGTCACATCATGCCTTTTGGCTAATCTGACTCTTTTTTAGAATTCTTGGGAGGAAGATGCCACTGTCCTGCTGGAGAAGGCCATCCACTGGTCACCTCAGCATTAGGTGACCCAGGGCAAAGACCAGACCTGCTCCTGGGAGTGAATTGAAGGCAGGACCAAAGCTTTCCCTGCCTCCCAGTTGTGGTCGTACACCTTGGCTCTGGGCTGAGCTGGACGATGTTTCGCTGGTGGGCTCTGGGCTCTTGAGTGCTTTGGGGCCAAACGTGGTCTCTAATGAGAAGTTAAATGAAACCTTCGCTGTTTCTCTGACCTCCACAAATAGGAGGAAAGCGAAAACAGAGGCAAGAGTCAATCAGCCAGTGATTACATTAAATAAAATGGTTCTCTGTGGAAAGCATGAAAGAGAAAACAGACTGGGTGCTGGGACTGAAGAAAGGAAAACAAGACTAGTGGGGTTTTGAGGTCTTTTACTTTATTTTGATCCTTTCATAGTGTATTTTAAATTCATAAATAATGGAATAAAAAAGACCCCAACAAAACTCAGCTAAATGATCTTGAGCCCTCAAGCCTCAATCAAAAAATAAACACTATAATACTTTTAAAAGGAATTAGTAATGCACAGTTATAGTATTGCATGTTTAAAAATAAAGCTGTTGAATAAATGAACAATACCTTGGCTGAAAAGTATTTCAGCTGAGGAGTGAAATCCCTGCAGAGAGTGATCTGTGAGATTCTGCAGGAAATCTGCATTACAATACACCATTTCCATTTCCAGGGAGGGACTCACAGAAGGACACATGGAGGAGAAAAAAGAAATGAAAAAGCCCCAGTCCTTTATGCCTAGGTTGTAGGGGTCCTTGGCCCATCATTCTCATGCTAAACAGTTACTTTTTCTACAGGTACCCAACTGAAGTGGGAATAGTTTTCCAAGGAATGGTGAATGTGAAAAAGGCTAACAGAATTGGTTCTTTGGTTAAAGAAAACTGTCTCCATAGCTCGCCTAGATACAGCAGTCACAGGCTTACCTCTCTGCCTTGCTGCAATTGAAGCAAGGAGCCTGTCTGAAAGCAGTAAGCACTGGGCTACTGCGCCGCTCTTTGTCTTCTGCTACTCCATTCCAGCTCCCCCACCTCTTGTTACTAATTAAATATCTTTGCAGTGGAGGAACAGTTTCTAGCTAGATCATTAGCCCACTAGTCAACCAGCTCATGTAGGATGTGGGTCCTAAGGCTGGTCCGGCAACAATCTGTTGATGTTCTCCAACGCAGGGGACTACAGTTATCCTCCCGTGGGCTTGAGTCTCCTGGCTGTAATTTAGCAGCTGGGGCAATGGCCATCCAGGGACTTGGATGCACAGAGTATTATGCCCTGGCTGGCTGCCCCTATCTGAAGGCTAGTGTGCAACGGGCCAGCCTGGCTTGTGTGTGGAAAAACTTACACGGGGCTGGTTTCCTTTTGCTGCAGAGTGGGAAACTTTGTGAAAGCTCAGTTCCATTTGTGGGATAGGAAAAAGGGAAAGCCAGCAAGTGGAAGAAAAAGGAATAAAATTCCTGGCTTCTAGTCCCCAGGTTATTAAGCAAGCCATAGCAGAGTGTGACTAGGTCATTGGCATTAGTGTGTTCACATGGTCACATCAGTGAAAAGTAATGCTAAACATTTAGTGTTGTCTGCACCACACAAAGAAGCTGTTTTGGCCAATGGAAGGAATGGGCCCCTCAGCTGCATAAATGTATTTATTGCAGTCTCTACCATACCTAATGCAACGGGCTGCTAACTTGTTGTAGCAGGTGAAGGCAATCCAAATAGATGCTACCTTTCTGCTTCCTTAGCATATCATTACTCAGAGAGTGTCTTCTTGGGCATGTATTTAAAGGAAGAACACCAGAAAGCAATCACCATCTGGTTATTTCTGCTGATCAGAGGATTGTGGTGATCCCAAATAGACACAAAATGTACCCATAGCCTCTACTCCTGGAAAGCACTGAAGGTCAGTCACAAGCATTTCCTATGTTTTCCCTTACAGTGCCATCTTTTGCTTATAATTCATTGTTTCTTTGCACAATGCCAAAATATGATCTAATTAGGGATATAATACTTTGAAGTTTCTGCATTTGCACAAACACAAGTATTTGCCTTCACACACGGATTTATTCACATACACATGGGGAGCCTGTTGCATGTTCTTCTGTATGTCTATGAATTTGTGTATTTATGTTTGTGTGACTGGATGTATGAAGGCAAACATTTCAAATATGTGTGCATGTGAAGAGGCAGATTTAAAAGCATACCTTACATGGTATAAAATATACTGCTACATAAATCACAGAAAGAATTCCATCTCTAAATTAAAGTACACTCCAGAAAGAGCAATTATTGCCTCTAAAATGTTTCTGTTAAATTCATGAGACACCATACAATTTTATTCATGTTATCATCTACGGTAGCCTGAAAGTGTAAAAAAAAATCTTAGCCACTAGCAGAGAAATGTGCAAAATACTATCAAAGGAGTGGCAAAGGTCACTTCTATTGCCTGCCTTTTTATGAGTTTCATTTTTGTCTTTTTTTTTTTTTTTTTCCTCATTGCAGTTTGTTTGTGTACACTGCTAAACTTTAATGGAAGAAAACATGAGGGGGCAAAATAAATATAAAGAAACAGACTGCTGTTCAGCTGTGCTGAGCTGGTATTTCCATGAATGATGTTAGCCTCGTGTTTAGAATAAAGATTTAGAAAGTCCACAAACAGAAGGTTGCAGCAGTGCTTTTCTGGTTTTCTCTCTCTTTTGCACTTGATACGTTTTAAAAATTAACACCTATTTCTGCGTAGTTAGATAAATGTGTTATCATTAAGCACAACAATAGTGATTCTGTGAGGCACAGAGCATGGGACAGCTGGACTGTACATTTTCTTTGGTACCATAGATGGCCCTTTCTGTGCATGGGATTTTGTTTGTGTCAGTTCAAATTCTCAACTTCCTTGCTTAACCCTTGTAATAATAGCAACTCATTAGGGTTTAGCACGGCAAATAACAACATTGCCATATGCAGGTGCCTAACATCAGGCTTGGAAGCCCCAGTTGAGATCCCTTGGAAAAAGGCACAATTTTCCAGAGGTAGCAGCAAGCATTTGCAGTTCATGTTGAATTCAGTTGTACCAGCATGTCCTTTGCATTGCTGTGAAGGAGAAGCCCTTAAGTCTGGTTAATCAGTTGAAATATTATCTTGGTCTTCTCAGTAAAGTGCCTTAAATTCAGATGAGCTTTTCTTGCTCAGTACCAGGCTTAGCAAAGTGTATAAATAAATGCTTAGGTAAAAGGCAAGACTGAAGATAATCAGATACTTAAGTGCTTTGCTGTATAAGGGCACATCTTTCCTTGAGTCAGTCCCTAATTGTCTGTTATGCCTGCCTTGAGATGAGATTTACAGATGTTTTGGCAATGTTGAAAGGCTATGTAGTTTCATAACATTTTCTATAGCCACTTCTTTACTTTTTGCTGTAAGTAAGTTTGCTTTCTACCTTTCTACTGCAACACTCCTTCAAGAAGAAGACTCCACATGAAGGATAAGCACAGTCCCTGAAGGAACACTTTTTTCTTTGAGGTAAGAAAAAACATTATAAGTTACATGTAACTTGGGCTGCATCAAAAGAAGTGTGGCCAGCAGGTTGAGTGAGGTGATTCGCCCCCTTTACTCCGCTCTAGTGAGACTCCACCTGGAGTACCAGCTCTGGGCCCTCCAACATGAGAACATGGACCTGTTGGAGTGAGTCCAGAGGAGGGACACAAAGATGCTCAGAGGGCTGGAGCACCTCTGCTGTGAGGACAGGCTGAGAGAGTTGGGGTTGTTCAGCCTGGAGAAGAGAAGGCTCTGGAGAGACCTTATATTGGCTTTCCAGTATCTGAAGGGGGCTAAGGGAGAGATGGGGAGGGACCTTTTACAAGAGCATGTAGTGATAGGACAAAGGGTAATAGCTTCAAACTGGAAGAGACTAGAGTTAGATTGGATATCAGGAAAAAATTCTTTCCTGTGAGGGTGGTGAGACACTGGAAGAGGTTGCCCAGAGAAGCTGTGGCTGCCCCATCCCTGGAGGGGTTCAAGGCCAGGCTGGATGGGGCTTGGAGCAACCTGGTCTGGTGGGAGGTGTCCCTGCCCATGGCAGGGGGGTTGGAAGTAGGTGATCTTAGGGTCCTTTCCAAGTCAAACCATTCTGATTCTATGAAATGTGATGGGTAAGTTGACCTCTGTAAAAAAAGAGTTGACCTCTGAAAAATGGTAGATGTTTCAGTGGTAGACATTTCAGTTAGTGGCGGTACCTCCTGTGTAGATGTAGAGATGACACTAAGTGAAGCTAGTGCGAAAGCTGGGCAAGCCTTTTCCATCTGCATCCATGGCACTGCTGATGGACCTTCCAACTCTAACCATTCTATGATTCTGTGATTCTATGATACTGTCAGAGATTACTGCAAAAGAGGGGATCGGTAGGTGAAATGAAGGTGCCCCTGTTACTGGACAGTGCTTGAGTTCCACCCAGTCTCAGCTGTACTGCCAGGACCATTGAAAGGAAGATAACAGCGTGTTATATGCAAATATTTCTGATAAGAAGCTAGAAATTCCTGGAATCTCCTTACATTGAACAGCCTTAGGAGAGTTCCAGCATAATTTTTCAGATCAAAAAAATTAAACTTCCTGAGTTTTTAGATGTTTAGACTGACCGGACTGACACTAGGATCTCTAGGGTTGTGTTATTATTATGTGTGAAATACTGAAAACTCTGATCCAGCAATCTAGTCTAGTAGCAACAGTGTATTTCAAGATGTTTTCGTATTGATTCCACCTATGGAAAAAGTGAGGTCTGGGCAGGGAACATTTTCCCAGCCTTATGAAACTGTTTATGATTGCAACTGTTTTTCCTGTTGGAAGGCACCCAACATGCTTTTAAAGTTTTTCACAGCGAGAAAGTGCATCACTGAATGGTTAAGAGCCTGCTCGTAGTGAGTTAAACCAGGGACCTTACATATGTTGGAGTATGGACTATTTGGGCTGGAATTTGTGTACTCAAATTCTGGACGATCCATGTATGAACCTGTGGAATCCATGTTTCCTGTCACCAGAGCTTTTGTGTTTAAAAAGACAGGGAGACAATTACACCTCAGTGAAAATCACTGCCTGCGAATAACGTCCCCAGATGGGTGGAATCCCTGTAGCGGAGACTACCACATATCATACAGACTTTTCTGTGTCTACCCAGACTTCTGGCTTTACTGCCCACCTCTCTAGACAGTAAATAGGACTGACACTTTGTCACTGGCCTAGAATAAAGGTATCAGAAAAGCCATGCTTGGTTCCACCTGGTTCTGGACTGAGTTCAGCTCTGATTTCTGGCATGAACTAAGCCTCAAATTCCTTAAATTAGCAGTGCTGACTCAGACACTCGTGTCTTCTCCTGCAAACCAATATATCTATAAGCATGCATCTTAAAAAAAATAAATAATAATTTCTCTGTTTGCCCCCCAGTAAAATAGTTTCAACTGTCTACATTTCTCAGGCCTTTCTGAAAGGGACTTTCCTTTAACCGTGACTCATGCAAGCAACTACATGCATCATTTCTGTTTGATAAACAGTAAAAATAATGCTAAAATTAAAACATTCTTTTCGTCAACATATGTAGCTGGAATGCTGAAGGCTGCTCTGCTAGTAGGGAGAGATCTTGCACACATTTATTTATCTGGTTAAACTTTGCGGCTCATCTTTAAAGCCAGCAACTTCTCAACCCCAAGCAGCAGAGCACAAGTAAAGGCAGATGGTCGAATGAAGCAGAAAGACTGACTATAAAAAGCTCAGCTTTCCAATAACGCTGCTGCCTCCCAATTTTTTTTTCATACAAATCTCTCCATTTTTCCTTCCAGAGACTCACAATTAAAATTCTATTCTGCCTGTCTAATCAAGACAGCAAATCTATTGAATTGCATAATGCTGGGGATAATCAAGGAAGGATGTGACATGAATCCATTTTTCTTTACAGGTAGAAAGTGAAATATTTTCTCTCCTCCCCTGAAAACAGATGGGTGGCTGAGGATTTTGTGCTTGGCCTGTCTTCTCCCTCTTGTTCCTTTCTACCTTTGGCACCCGCCGAGCACTGTTGGGCAGATCTGCTCGCCAGGGACCGGCGGCATCAGGGCAAACAGGTTTGGCCGTTTCAGTGGTGACAGTGTCTTACCAGTGTGGGAGAGCCACTCCATTTAGCTCTGGATGCAGGTGGATTTAATTGGCGGTGTTAATCTCCTCGCTGCCCACCCCTTTACCAAAAGTTATTTTTCCAGTGGCTGGGAGAAGTGAATAAGACATGTATCTCCTCCCTAGTTGCTGCAGCTAAGCCCTGTTTATTAATGTACTCCCAAATCCCTTTTTGTATCTCCTCTAATTCCTGTTTACATCCTTCAGGGCTGGGCTGGGCTGCTGTGAGAAGGCAAGAGGGGTCTACAGGATTTGATGCTGCAGTCTGGGGGTTCTCACATTGAACCAAGGGGCCAAACACAACCCTGGAGCAAGGGCACGTCGTCCCCGTTCAGCTCTTTCACGAGGAGCTGCCTGTGCTTACGCCACCCTCCACATCAGCACGTAGCCTCCCATTCACTAATAAATCCCTGTGCATCAAGGTGAACGGGCAGACGACGTTTGTGTAAAGTCAGAGAGAGAATTAACCCAATTGGGCTGAATCGGTTTGTAACCCAATCACGCTTAATTTGGTTACAGGGAAAACAAGGCCCGTGGAGTTTCAACCTTGTTCCTGTGCAACATCAGGAATCTGATTTGTGCCGATCTCATAATCGGGTGCAGACAACAAGGAAAACAAGTCCTTGCCGTGGTTTCTTTACTGAGCCTAACAAACCACATCTGATAAGCTATATAATTTGCTACAGCAATTTGTGCCAAAAATAAAAGGCACAGTCCTACAGTGCAGCACGTTTCTGAGAAAAACAGAACCCCACCCCTTCCCTTTGTAGCATCTTTCTTTCTCTTGCCTCTGCTTTCTTGGTGAGGCTGAGCTGATGCCTTCCATCCCGGGCTGCTGTTGGGGTGCATCACCCTCCTGCCCTGCTCCCCCAAAACTGCTTTTTTCTCCCCCTCCCCAGCTCTGGAGGATGAGCCAAGGGCATGGCACTGGCAGGGTTGGGAAATGATGACTTAATAGCAAAGGCTCTTTCTTGGCTGAGTGGCCCCGACTGGAAGGGATGAAGCTGAATATCTTCTAAATCGTCAAGTAATAGAGCTACACAACTTTTTTTTTTTTTTTTTTTAAAAAAAAAAAACACAGGGAGGTTATTGTTGTTGTTGACTCGACAGAGGTATTCTAAACTTGCAAGAAATGTGTCTCTCTTTAGTTCAGTGACCAGAAAAGGAACTAGTTCTTCATGTGTATTTTACATATCAGGCCTCCAATGGAGAAAAAATTCCTATGCTTTTTTGGGTTAGCTTTTTTTTTTTTTTTTTTTGTCCTGCTGCTTACAGAGAGAGAGGGGAAGAAAAAAGCAAACAAAACAAAGTTCTGAAGAATGCAGGCTGTCAGCTATGCTGTGAAATAACTCGGAGGTTAAATGTGAATCACTGCAGTATGTTTTCTAATTTGGATTTTGCCAAGGTTACCTTAAAAACCTTAATGCTTTTTGCAGTGTTTACGGGGAAAACTGCAGATGTGCTTCTTGGTTATTAAAGGGAAAGCGTATGAGAGGGAGGTGGGCAAAGAAGAAAGGAGAATGAAAGGTCAATGATTTTAATTCTACCTCGCTGAATTCCAAAGTTTGAAGGGATATATTTGCTTGAAAGGTCATGCTATGGAAGGTAAGCACCCTGAAAGCAGCGTGTTTGGAGTTTTACAGTGGAATAAACAAAAAGGTAACTTGCTGGGATGTTTGTGTGCCAAAGGTGACACAAAAAACCTGTCTTTCTTTTCAAAGCCTCTCAGCCCTCTGCAAACTCACCGGGATCAGGGCTGGAGTTTAAAGGCAACAGACTGGCGTTTGATTTAACTCCTTAGATAAAAGCCCAATCCGGGAGCCAACAAGATTTCACTTCTTACTGAAAACAACTGAAGGAGAGAGCAGTAGGCTTCGTATCAGAGGAGTGCTTAAATCTTCCAGTGCTTGTGCTTGAGTTCACACTATGTTCCCTTGAATATAAAAACCCCAGGAAAACAAGCGCTGGGCACGAAGATCTGCGACGTTGGCTTCGATTATGCAGCATTATGAAAATCCTGCTGGTGCTAACTTTGAGGCCAAAATATATCATAAACTTTGGTCCTTTGCTTGCACAGCACCTTGCACAACGGGTTCCTAATTTATGCCTGGTGCCTCTGAGTGCTGCTACAGTGCAGCAGCGAACACTGGTCATGCTGGTTGTTCTTCAGCTAAAGTTACCTGGGAAGGAAGTGAGACCCTTCACGGTATCAAGAAAATCTTCATTTAACACCCACCCCGCCCCTCTGCCCCCCCGGCCAATTCTCACTTAGTGCCTTCATGCACTTTTAACTGCAAAGCACTACTGGAAGGAAGGAAAGTTCTTAGAGGGGAGGACGACCGAGGCGCACCACAGAATAAGTGACTTATACAAGGTCACGCAGGAAACCTGACGCCGCGCCAAGAACAGAGCGTAAGTTCCTTGAGTCCTAGTCAAGAGCTTTGTCCATTTACCCGTCCTCCTGCCCGCTTGCCTGAGCCAAATAAACATCGTCAGCCGCCCACATACGCACACACATATGCTCACATATATGCACAGACTCTACAGGACAGTATGCCTGCAAGCTCCAACGCGTGGAAGCTCGTGCACCCTCAGTTTTAGCAGCCCCGTCCATGTGCATTTTGATAATCTTGATCAAACTCAAGCGTTTAAAACCCATCGAGCACATGAAAAGTGCAGTCCTTCAAAAGGATCTTCATCCTGGCAACGTTGTGGTGGGATATGGTTCAGCCCTGAAATAAAGCACTCCTGGTGCTGATGATTCAAGGACTGGAGCATCTCCCTTATGAGGAGAGGCTGAAAGAACTGGGACTCTTTAGTCTGGAGAAGAGAAGGCTGAGGGGAGACCTTATTAATGCCTACAAGTATCTCAAGGGTGGGCTGAGGGAGGAGGGAACCAGACTCTTTTCAGTAGTTGCCAGTGAGATTACAAGGGGCAATGGGCACAAGTTGGAACATAAAGGGTTCCACTTGAATATGAGGAAGAACTTTTTCAGGGTGAGGGTGACAGAGCCCTGGAACAGGCTGCCCAGGGAGGGTGTGGAGTCCCCTTCCTTGGAGATTTTCAAGACCCACCTGGATGCAGTCCTGAGTAACATGCTCTGACAAGCTCTGGGTGGTCCTGCTTTAGCAGGGGAGTTGGACTAGATGATCTCTATGGTCCCTTCCAACTCTAAAAATTCAGTGAAATTCAGTGAAATTCAGTGGTTTGAAGTTCCTTCCCCCAAGAGCATGGGCACAAGGGCTTTCAAGGGAATCATCACTAGAGTGTTTTAGCATGAAATCTTGAGGCTGAAAAGTAGCACGAGCCTGAACCATTAGAGTCTGGCAGACACAAGCGATGGTAAACAGGGCTGTAGAACAGTGTCAGCAGCTTTAGGCCAAGCTGGTGCTTCCCAGCCTGTATTTAATCCTGCACTGAGTTTGTGATTGGGCTCTACTCCCGTATCCCCTGCAAAGAGCTGAAATTTTGTCTCTGCCTTAAATGAGAGCAGGATCAGACCTTAAAGAAAGAGGCTCTTATTTTTTTGCAAAGCTGTACTCAATGAGCATGTTTTGGAAATACATCAGCATGACCTTTCAGCAATGTGCCAAAAAATGGGAAAAAAAGGAAAGACTTTGGGAACTGCCAACCAGGAAACATTGTTTTGTTTGTTTAAAAAAGAAAACCAGAAACCCGTCCAAGAATTTTTGTGTAAGTTAGAGGCTAAGTCACTCTCCTTTATAATCACTCTTCTTTTTCTGGATACTGTATTTTCAGTGAGGGTAGATAAAATCTGGCAACGTGCTCATTGGCTCCGTGCTTGGATTCAGTCCTCTTGACACTCATCTGCCTCCGTAAACTTTCATCTCCTAAACCCAAAGCAAGTTCACCCAGGAAAGGAAGAAGAAAGAGAGAAGGGGGATGGGGAGAAGGCTGGCAAACTGCACAATAAAAATCCAAATTGCAGCTTCTGCCATTTCTCAATGAAGAAAACATTAGCAATGGCCAAGAAGTGCAATAAAATGCCATAAATCACCCAGCTTTTATTTCCTGCGTGGGAACCCCCCGGTGCGGATGAAGTTCTAGCAATTTCTGGGTACGCACAGGTTTTGGGAGCGTGATTATTTCCTCACGTTGCGTTGCGCCGAGTGCTTTCCTAACACTTGCTTGGAAAGTAAACTGAATAGAGACCGAAAGGTGAAAAGCTGTGTCTACTCCTCCTTCACCCTCTCTCCCTTCTCCCTTCCCCCTCCGGCCCCGGCGGATTTGCGGCGTCAGCCCTCCATGCATCACCAGCTCCCTACAAACTCTGGAAACCCCCTCCCCAGCAGCAAGAGGCCAAATCCTACGGCTTTGGCCAACCCAAAGACACTCCTGCTGCATTTCTTATTCTCCTGCTTCCCCCCACTATTTACATTCCAGCTCGATTCTCATTTTTTTCATGGGAAAGCAAGAGATAGCAGCAGGTAACAAGGGGGCCTTTAAATATTTCTCAATTCCCACTTGCTAACGTGAAAAAATGCCTTTTCCGGGGGTTTTCAGCACAACATGCTTTTAATAGCAGCATAACTCTTTTACGGAAGTTTTATGTTAAAGTGTGGGGGAAAAAGTTCAAAGGAAATTATAAATTCTTTTATTGCTAATTGCTAATGCGAGCTGGAGTAACTGCCATTTTGTTAAGTACAAGTCAGCCTGACAAACCCGGTCTTCCAATTTTACTTAGAGCTTGGTAATTTTTCTTCTGCGACTGTTCAAAGGGATACTGTCATTTGGTTTAGACCCCCCAATTTAATTCACTTTAAAGCTAATTCTAATTTCATAGGGAATTATAGATACCTTATGTTACTTGAAATGTACCTGACCTCACAGAGTAATAAAAAAATCCCCCCCAACAGCCGATGTTTATATAGGACGTATTAAAACCGGGTCTGGTGGGAGGTGTCCCTGCCCATGGCAGGGGGGTTGGAACTCCATGATCTTTAAGGTCCCTTCCAACTCTAACCATTCTGTGATTCCATGAAAACACTCCCCAACATTTTAGGCCTCCTCCAGCTGCAATCTGGAGGCCAAATTCTGCCTGGGTGACACACGTGCTGCCAGCACTCTTCCCCTGCCCTTAATAAGAGCTCTGTGCCTACGTCTCAGGGCAGAATTTGACCCCCTTTTTTCCCAGGATGGTGAAGGGGATCAGATGTATCTCCTTCCTCCTATTTTGCTTTGCTGATGGATGAGTGGAGCGCACCAGCACAAACAATCTCAGCACAGACCCTAAACGTAACTGCAATGTTAATTTCAAGGTCTATTAGCAGCACCACGGAAAAAAAAAAAAATAATAAAAAAAAAAAATGTTTGACAGGACAAAATCTGCAGGGGAAAAAAGAAAACATTATTCTCGAGCTTCAGGGAGGTTATTATTGCGAACAATGGAGAATCGATAAATTATATTTAACACTATTAAAGGCTGGTTGACAGTGTTCCTGCCAGCGAGCACACCGCGGTCCCGAACACCCTGTGACTGCAGCCCCTGCGCCCGGCGCTCGCCATCGGGTCACGTTGGGAACAACCCGCCCAGCGTTCGTGGAAGAGCTGCTGGCAAGCTCACACACACATTAATAGCTGAAACACAGCCTTTTTTTTTTTTCTTTTTTTTTTTTTTTTTTTTTCGCCCTGAGCTTGTTATGCTTAATTTCTGAGTTGGTGGAGTGAGGCTGGTGCACACTCGCAGGGTTTGGGGTTGGGTGTTTTGTTGGTTTATTATTTTCTTTTGAAATTTGAAAGCGAGTGGAAAGACAAAAGCGAACAGGGTTTTGGCTACGAAAGGATGACCTTCCTTGTAAAGAATTTAAGTCTTTTAACTTCAGAGGGGAATGAGGCAGGAATGCTGTTTGTATCAGAAAACTAACATGGGGAAGGGAGATGGAGGGAGGGGGGGAGAGGGAGGGATGAAGGGAAGCGGCATCTTCTTCCTCCCACTTCGGCGCTTTCAAAGATTCCCCCTTTCCCAGAACTACCTCTGTAGCGGGATAATATGATTATTAGCAGCTGTTAAAACAAACAACAAACAAAAACAACAAAAAACAAAGCACACACCAGGGCTGGCATGTCTGCACATGCCTGAATGCTCTGACCGTTTTGCTGGAAACTTAAAGAGAGGCCCCCTTTTCTCCCCCCACCCGCCGCTGGGATGCAGGCCCGGGAGAGCCGGAGCGTGGTACGGCGGGAGGAGAACGGCAGCCAGAGGTGTTTATTTTCCTCCATTCACAGAGTTACAGACTCCGTCTGATGAGGGGAGCATCCATCCTCCTGCTGCTCCAACAGGCCGTCCCGTAAACAAAGGGCAAAAGGAGGAGATGACTTATTTCAGATCTAGAGAAATGGGGCTGGGGAAAAGTGAGAGGGGGGGGGAAACAACAAACGAAACAACGGAAGGCACGAAAACTTCCATGCTGTGTGGAGAGGGGAAGAAAGAGGTTAAAGGACTGCCTGCTTTAAAAATCTGACAAGTGGTACAATTTCTGATGCACATCTTTTGTTGTCGTGGGGCTGGGTCCTCCCTGGGATCGCGGGTGGGGATGCAGATCTTTCTCTCTTTCCCTTACTTTTTAATGGGAGCCTGCGGGGCCTTATATTCTGGCTAAAAGTTTATAAACACGATCCTGGGAATCTATAAAAACCTGAAAGCAAATAAAAGGGATCCCATGTGAATTGTTTATTAAAATCACATGATTTTTAAGTAGCTCTCATGATTCCTTGGGCCAGTTTCGCGAATCTGGATGCTCGAGGCTGGCAGTATATTTTCTACCCCCTCCCTGGGACTATTTTTTTTTTTTCCCCCTGATTAGCTGGCTCTAGGCAGCTCCTTGCTCTGCAAATTCCAGTTCGGAAACCTCCGTTCATTTATTAACAAGGCAGAGGGGCACAGGTAGAGTGTCAGCCCCATGAATATGGATGCCCTGCCTGACTGATCCCAGTGGCAGGTACCAAAGCAGAGGACTTGCAGCAATTTAAAACCTGACTGCCACCAGCAGTCCTCTTGCTCAGAGGTTTCCATTCCTGGATCCACGACCTGGTGTATTAGTGCAGAGACACCTTTATCAGGGTCCTTTAAGCTCTGGACCCTGAGTTGTGGTGCCTGAGGGATGGGCATATTTTTGGTGGTGCTCTGTAGGGATGCAACGGCTGCCACAGGGGCAAGGGTGGGCAGGAGGGTTTTAAACCCACGTAGCAAAACGCTCCGACTCCTCTCGTCTCTCTGATCCCGCTAGCTCTCTGTCTGCAGCTAAAATGAAATGCAAAATGGCACGTATGGCATGCATGTCCCCTTTGTCTGGAAGGGAGAGACTTCACCCTTTAAAGGGGCAGTGCGAAAAAGGAGCGGGGTTTCTGGCGCTGCTGAGCTCCCCGGTAGCTTTCCAGGCTGGATAATAATTGGCAAACGTCAAAGTATTAAAAAATATTTAGCAGTAATTAAAAATGCGACTAAACCCTGAAGGTTGGTGTTAAATCCAGTCAAATCCCTTCAATACACTGGGCCAAACCGGCTCTAACTATTCCGAAACTTTGCGACTTAGACCCCTCTCCTTTCCACTAACAAGGATGGTCAGTCTTGTTATCCTGGACCTCTTCCTTTGTCCTTTCCCTGCCTGCCAGGCAAAGAAGCTATGCTGCGTACATTTTCTTCTTGACCCTCCTTGTCCTTTTCTCAAGTGCCTCTTATGTTGGTTAGATAAAAGGTAGCAGTGTTCTAAAACGCTGCCTCTGTAGTTTTGCTATGTAAAATGACATTCATTCTGAAGAGTGGTAAGAAAATAATGATCTCATTAGAAGAGAGTTTAGCTATGTAGTGGTTCTTCTCTGTAGTGGAGATTAAATAGCAGCTAACTACAAACAATAGTCATTTAAACAAAGAGCCGGCATCAAAGTTATTATCTCTCTTTCTGCCCTTCAAGAACATCATCAGAAATTGATCCTCTCACCACTGCGCATTTTCATCAAAGGTCCTGAATTTTAAGCTTGAAACACTAATTGTTTTGTGCGTGTGTGTGTGTGTCTATATGTGTGTTCCTAAACTGGTTCCTCGGGTTGGTGTTTTTAACTAATTATTGGTGACATTTCACTTTTCTTCGTAATGAACTTCCTCAATTGTTTTTTTTTTTTCCTTCCTCAGAAAGAAAGAAAACAAATCCCGACTTAAAATGAGAGGTGAAGTGGCAGAAATAATTAAAGGAAATAATAGTGTAAACAGCTTTCTCTCTTCTACCTGTGAGGAATGCTAGGAGAGCTCGGCCACTGCACGGTTGGAAGATGGAGTAAAAGTGATGCTTCAGAGTTGCAGATGCTGCCCAGGCTGTAGGCAGAATAAGAGAGGAAGAGTGGGAATGGTGAACCCGGGGTCTCCAGTTTCATGCCCCATCTATGAGAATTTTAAAGCGGAACAAGGAGCAAGGAAACCTTGAAAATTCCAGTACGTAAAGGGGGTCTACAGGAGAGATGGGGAGGGACTCTCTATCAGGGAGTGGAGCAATCTTTTTACCCTTGTCCAACATATGAACTGTGGATGGGGAGAAGCATGGAAAGAAAACTATACAGGATGATGCTGCTTAAAACTGGAGGTGTCTTGCTGCTTCTGGTGCCATTGTAACTGCTGCTGTGCAATGCCACAGAGGGGCCTGCATTTCAGGGATAGCAACCAGTGATGGGGTGGGATACGATGAAGGTTGTGAGGCTGATGCATATATGCATGGCTGCAGCAAATCCCAAGTTGACTCAAGATTGGGCATATATTCTACATCATTCAGGAAGGAACAGCTTGTGAGAAACTTATACTCACTGTAGTCCATGAAAATGCTTCATTATTCAAATATCTTTGTTCAGTGTGAAGACCCAGATTGGTGAGGACACAGAATACAGAGCAATCACTTTTTTTTCAAAGGCAAATGTATCTAGGCAGTCACCTACATTCACTGTGACCTCCAAATGCCAATTATATCCCTAGGAAATTTGAAAGAAAAATGTCAGACTTTTTGTTAGAGATTTCCTGTGAAAACTGAAGCAATAGCTTGGCTAAAAGCCTCAGTCTAGTTTGGGTTGGTCTGATCTGAATTGATTTCTTGCTGGAAAAATCCCCTTTGCCATGGAAAACACATTATTTTTTTTCTTTAAAAATATGTTTTTATTGAAAGGGACTTTTTTGTCTTTTAAATGGAAAACATTTTGACCAACTCAGCTATGGACATAAATGTGCCCAAATACTAGCGGGGCTAAATTCCTGACCTCTGATCTGGAGAAGTTACTGAATGCATAATGTTGAAGAATATCAAAGAGGGAACAAAGTGTAATAAAAGATAATAACAGGGACTTCTACTACCCACATGCAGTCAAGGAAGAAGTTATCTAAGGACATTGTAACACTTGCAGAAGCAGCTGAAAAGAAAGCAAGAGGAAAGAAAAAACAGATGATGATTAAATGGTGAAGTTCAAGATGCTGTTTGAGGTAAGCAAGATCCCCTGGAAAACGGAGAGACAGCAGAAATGAAGCCAACAGAAAAAAGTGCAAGTTATGATAAGGGAAAAGAAGATGGAAATTCTGAAGAATAGCAATTACTTGATAATAAGGGTTTATTGAAGTATGTGAGATACCGGAAGCCTATCCGTCCAATGGATTTCAAGGATGCAAAGAAAGCAATTAAGGGGAACGGGTTTCTTTTCCAGAGAGTTTTGACAACTTCTTTGCTTGGCAGCAGGGCGGATGGTAGAGACGAATTCAGTGAATACGAGGAAGAGTCGAATTATTTTCACATCAGTCCTGTGCAGCAGTGCAAAAAAGCAGTATCAGGCCCACTGTGCGAGTTAATCTGGGGTTGTGGCTGCAACCACCTCCTCCGGAGCTAGTGACAACCCAAAAGACAGACACTCACGTGGACAGGCTGGGTCCGTGGGAGCTGCCTCAGTTATTTCCAAAGACTGTTTTCGTGCTGTTAGGAGCCTCTGGGAGTTCAGCTCCGCTGCTTGTCCTGCCTCTCTGGGGAGCAAGGCAGTCAGGACAGCACCAGCTCGACGAAAACTGCACAGCAGCAGGAGGTCTTCCACCCTGGTTTATTCTTTGTGGCCCCAGGTTTTACTCAGCAAAACTCCTTTACTCTCAATACAACTTTAATGCTGTCTCTGATACAGTGTATGGCTACTGTACCTTGACTTTCAATTACATTAAATCCTATTATAATCACTTTCTTTATAACAAATCCTCTTTAACACCTGAAAAGCTCAGTTCCCATGGGTGCAGTGCTGTGTTCTTGAAATCAAAAACAGAGGAATTCTAATGGAAATGCATTAACTGGGAGAATACTTTGAAAATGTGCCTGGCATGAAAGGCCTTCAGCACGCAGCTTACATTCAAATAGCACTGGAGGAAAAAAATTCCCAGAGCCAAGCACTTGTACACCAGCCGCCTTAAGATAGAGTGTCTGAATCACTGTGTTATCACAGTAAAACATCTTGTATGGAAAATCATCACTATCCAAAGACAGGTCAAGTACAGGTTATCTAAGTACTATTATTATAGAACTGAATGTTTTCCATCAAAACAGGAGCAAGAATTTGAAGAGATTTACGGTGATGGCCAAAAGGCTCAGCGGTATAGTGAATAAACCATGAAGCTTCTTTGCAACTTTCCTTTTTTTGTTGCTTTTCTTTTTTTTTTTTTTTTTTTTTCCTGGCAGGAAGGCACTAAAAGTAGGATGCCACATTTTGTTACAATTGTATTCATGGTTCTACCCTTCCTGGAAAAAGAAGAGATTTTGTGCATGATTCGCATGGTGTTTGGTTTTTCTTATATAAAAAGTTACCCTGCTGTTGCCTATTGAAATGAGAAATAATGACTCCATCGCACTTCGTTGGGGGAGAGAGAGAGAGGGAGAAGATTTCTAATACAGATGCAAATCTGGCACCTCCATCCAAACAACTGGGACTTTCTCAATGCATATTACATATAGTTTGAATAAGAATTGCTCACTCAGGAGCCCTAGGAGATAGCAAGTATAATGAATGACACAATTCATATCTTCAGCGTACCGTCCTCATCTTGGTTCCGTTTCACAGAATCCCAAAATGATATGGGGTTGGAAGGGACCTCTGGAGATCATCTAGTCCAACCCCCCAATGCTAGGGCAGTCTACTGAGGGAATCTGAAAGCCTGAGCCACACCTGTACAGTTAGGAGTTACTCATGGGGTTCTTTCATGCACTGGTCAAACACTGAAGGGTAGACAACACCTTTGTGTAAAGTTCTAAGCTGTAGAAAAATCCTCAGCCTTGTTCTTACCCTGTCTAAGGTCCATCTCTGTGTTTTCAGTGCAAGACCTAAGTGGAAAAGACATTGCAGAGTCATTGGTTGTAGCAAATGTTGCATAAATCTTGCTTGTGAAAGAATGAAACACATCCACTGCGACTTACACAAACCCTCTGGTACATACATATGAGGATACCTTCTTGAAATATCATGAAACTCGGTGGCATTTAGAGAAGTACCTCCCTTCTGATTTCTAGTAGTGCTGCTGGTAAATGCTTTGCTCAGCTGGGAGAACTTCCCACATGGTCCTTCTAGGCCACATCAACAACAAAAAAATGAAATCATGATCATGGTTTTCCTGTGTAGGCAACTGCCTTCTGGCCTACAGCTCCAGGTACGAGTAACATATCTATGAAATTTCTGGAGCTGCTCCATCTTGTGTGGATAAGGACTTCTATGTTTTCTTCAAGTTTTGAACCTTCTCAGATGCTGTGTTGCAGTGTGTTTTCACTGCACAGACCATAGGTTGTAAATAGGGTGCATGGGTCAACCCTGAGGACATGATGATAATTACTTTCTTGGTGACTTAAGCAGCTCTCCACTGCCCTGTTAGCTTTCCTTGGCAGTTTTCATCCTCCTTGCTCATATTTCTGCTCCTGCCACCTTCTCAGATGAAAATGGGTCTTGCAGAAACTCCATGGACTTTCATCTGAGCCACGTCCCTGATTTATTTGTCCATGGAGCCACACAGATGTGCTGGCAAAAAGAGTTTGTGGTAATGGGGTGCAACGTCCATGGGGAAGGGTGGTAGGGCCTGTTTTGGTGACTGCAGCTGTAGATCAGCTTATGATGACTGTGAACCTGCACCCTAAGGGGTTGAAGTCTGTCATTAAGTATGTACAGACATTTCTCCTTGATTTTCAAAGAAGGGAGACAGGAATAGATGATGGCAGGTTCTGCTGTATATTGTTAGAAACGTGCTGGCTTTGTTGAATGGTGAATGTGCACCGTGACATAAGGCAATACTCTTTCCAAAGGTAAAAAAAAAAACCCAAACCTCTTATTTTTTTCTGTATAGAAATCTTTTTATAGATTATTGTCTGTATAATTGTCCGGAAGTAGCATATTTCTTTTTGCAAAGTGGAGCTAAAAAATTGTCTGAATTTTGTGGAAAGGTTATGTAACTGTACTCTTTCTTTAAATAGTACTTTTTATTCAAACTGCTTACGTTCTCATCAGTAGGAAAAAAGAAAAAAAAAAAGAATATTTTCCTAGCACAAAAGGTAATTTCCAAAGGACTGTAATTAGTTCATGAAAACTCTACCTTTTTGTCATATCTCCTCAGTTGAAATGGAAAAAAAGGATGGACCTTTTTCATTGTAAAGACAAAAACACGGCACATGAAGTAAGGGAGCCTAAAGGAATCATATGACAAGTTGTGTCTTAGGTCTACAGAAAATGATAGTGCAGCAGTACTGTGGATTCATGACTTCTCACTTTGATTGCCAACTCTTGGAAAACCTAGAAGTGGCAACTGTCATCTATTCCTTTGCTCATCTCTCCTGAGAGGGAACTTGGAACCTTATAAGAAAGAGGTATATTTCAAGCCCTAATGGGGAGATAAGAAGAGAAGTTATAAAAGCCCCAATCCTGCAAGGTGACTCTAGCAACATCACATACTGAGGACCAGCTGAATTCACCATCTTTTTTTGGCCCTAAAGAGAAAGGAGGAGTGCTAACATAAGGAAAACGACTGGCAGAGATTTGGGTAAAAAGAAAGAAAAGAGATGAGTAAGGAAGAAAAGAGAAAACAGATAAATTGAAGGCAGTGGGTAATAAAGCATGGCGCCTGCTGGAAAAGAATGGTCTGGAAGAAAACATATTTACAAAAATAATTGTGATCATTTAATTTTGGGTGATATTTTTGAACACTGTATGAAAAGATCATGCTTTGTAGCAACAGCCCCAAGTCTTTTATCGAGTTTGAGAAATATGCAGTGAGGGCGTGGACTACTTTGCCATTAAACTTAATTCTAAACCTCCTTTAATAAATTTATTTCAAACAAAGAAAAGAAAGAAAAGAAAGACATTATGGGAAAAGAAGAGAGTAACTGAAGTCTTCTCACCCTCTCATGCTTATTTTTCTTGAATGTTCGTAGAATGAAATACTGCCAATAAGCAATTTATTTATAATAATAAACACATGATGCAACCATTTCTGTTGCATCCCTTAGATTATGATCACAGATGAAGATGGGACAAATATCCTCTGAACAAAGGTTCCTCTTTACATAAAGATATAGCTAATCCTAAAATCCTAAAAAATGATACTGTAAATAAATTTGGGGCCTATAAATAGAACTTAATTTTAAAAGGCTTACTTAAATAGGCCCAAGCCACAAAATAGAAGTTTATTGAAAAAGGGTTTTAAATAGAAGTTTATTTGAGTAGGCCCAAGCCACAAGTTTCAAATCCAGATTTAGAAACCCCCAAATTTTAGGAGTGTTTGGAGCTATGGTTTTTGTTTCATCCCATTATAATACTAGAGGTTACTTGTCATTCAGATTAGGGTTCACATTTCATATGTGTCTAAAATCTGGAGTTTGATTTTGTGCTGTGGTTGAAAACTGTAACTAGTGAATGAATAAGAACCTCTCTATTTTTTGCCAGTTGCCTTTTAATCAAATACTACAACTTTCTTTAGTAGTTCTGTTGTTGTTCTATACTTAACAACCATTTTTAACCTGAGGTTTTTCAATAACCATAAAGACATTGACCATTAAGGTAATGAAATTAGTGAAGGTAGGAAAATGATAAAAAACATTACAAGGTACTACTAAACGTGCATCTAAGGGGATTGCAAATATCAGATGGTTTATTACTTGAGAAGCAACGTGGGATACTGTAACTAAAATCTGTTTCATAATTCATATACACAAGAGGGTAGGCTTATGGTTCCAAATGGTGTAACTCAGCAGAAATTTGATGGAACTATGCCAATTTAAAATGGGAGGCTCTCTGTCTCTCAGAGGGGTCGACTTTGGCTTCTGAGAAAAAAATTATCAGTGCAGTGACAGTCTCTCCCACAGCAGCTGGCACTGAGGAGCTTGGTGGCAAAAAGCTGGTGCTGCCCTTGGTGGGACCTGGCTGTGAGACCAAGCAATGGCCATGCTTTGCCTAAAGGGTGGTCTTGGTGGGGCTAGTGAAGAAGACATGGGCTTTGAGATTCTCTGAAGTAGGAAAGACCAGAAAGACATGGGTGGACAATCACGTTGCCAAAGCTGTGGCAGCCCCAGCATTGGTCTGCCCAGTTCTCTCTGCTGGGGAGATGGGTGTGGGTTAAAAAACCACCCTCAGTAGAAGGAGGGCAAAGTAAATATAGTAGTTAATGATGAAACTATGTGTGACTGGAGCTTTTCGGTGGAGCTCCTGGCGAAATCTGGTGAATCATTGTGCTTTGGGGGAAGGAGAAGGACTTGTCATGTGAAATGCAGGGTCACGCTCATAGGGAACTGCAAGTGGCTTTTCCTGCTGCGCCACAGACTGCTTTGGTGGCAGGTAGAAAGGTGACAATTAAGAAATGACGCCTCTTTGCTCGACATGTCTACTTTTTGGGCTCAGTCCCCTCTTGCAACAGCAAAGCGTGCTCCAGGCTCACTGAGTGAAAGCCTGACCCCAGTGAAGCCCGTGAGTTTTTTGTTACAGCCCGCGGCGGAGCAGGGATTTTAGCCTTAGGTCACATCTGCTCTGAAAAAAATAATGTAAGAAAACAGCCGAGGTCCTCTGAGACTGGAAGTGCCTAAAATTCCCTTACTAATATTGCGCTGTTCTGCCCTTTGAATACTTTGCTTACCCCTTTCTGGGCGGCCTGAATGCACACGAGAGCTGGAAATCTGAGTGGAGGAGCAGGAGGACAGTATTAGCAGGTATTTGTTGATTTTTAAAAAAAAAAGAGACAAAGGGAAATACAGAGAAATGTCTTAATTTTTCTGAAACTACACGACCATCCTTACTGGAATCCTCACAGACTCCTTACCATTTGACTCATGTGATTCAGTATTTAGCCATGTCTGCCTTCAAATCAAGAAGAATAAAAATAACTTTTGCTCGCCATTTTGTTAATTCCTCTTTTACACCTGCTCAAAAGCCCCATTCTCCAGTCTGTAGCATGCTCAGAGTTGAGAGCCTGCAGGATAAATACTAGCTAATACACTCGAAATAATGCAGTATCCCTGTGGAAGCAGAATTAAGCACTTGATTTTGACCGGGTGTAGAGTGAGGCTGTTAGAACAACAAAAAAAAAAGATTACAGAGCTGTGACATGGTGTTTTAGAAATGTTATATACCTTCCTGTGTAGCTTAGTAGGCTGCTGGAGACTCAAAAGGAAGCTCAGCTCAATTAATATGAGGCAGCCAAATCTTTTCAAATAGCAGATAGCCTTTGAGTTTCAGGACCGTGCCTTATGCTTTTGGCAAAGGTTGATGAGTCATATATATTCCTGGTGTGTTCAACATGAGGATCAGGCTAAAATTAACCCCGTTCTGAGGCAGAAGGTAGCCAACTTGACACTGTGATCCATTATGCTAAAGAGAAATGTTTCTGTCTAAACCCAGAGGTAAACTGCACAGACAAGAAGTCATTGAAATGAATTATGTGGCCAATCTTGTTAGGCCTAGGTCAGAAGCAGAGATATCTCTCTATTTCTGTCCCTCCACCTCCTAAGTACATTTAGCCTTTACACTATTAGACTTCCCTGGGCCCTTTTTTAAAATGTCACCTGCTCTACAAATTCCAGCATTTTGTATTTTTAGATGCTGGGGTCAGGATGAGTGCAAAAATAATGACATTTCTGCCCTTACAAGTAATTCCTTCATTTTATTGCTTGTAGGAATGAGCCATAATATGGAGTGAAGGAAAACTGCTTAACCATTTTAACCTCTCACAGTCTGAGGAAGAAATTACAAAGAAAACGAGCCTCTTCCTAAGCCGATAACCCTCCTTGTACCTACCACCTTCATGACAAAACCCCCTCCTGGTGTGCTTTTGAAGCTACTCATATGGTGGACAATGGGGGAGTGTATTGTCAGGTATTATGTTCCTCTAACCTTTCTGGAAAGCAGCTTGACCAGAAAACCAGCTGATCTGATACTCTTATTTCACCAGTAGCAATTTTTTTTTTTTTTTTTTTATTATTTCATTTAGCACCTACCATTTTATATTTTTTTTTTCCTTCAGAGCAAGGTCAAATGCTTGTTCTAGGCCTCTCTTTCTGTCTTTGAATTAAGATCCTTTTCTCCCCCTCTGCCCCCCCTTAATGTGCAAGGCTATGTCTCCACTCCTGAGCAAGGAAGGGAAGTAGTTTTATGTGGAATCAATTACTACGGGCAGAGCCCAACTTCCAATTTGCGAATGGGGAGATCTGGCTTAAATATTTTTTTTTCTTCTGAGAGATGCTGCTGAGTCCACAAAAATTTCCATTTTAAGTATGGGGATATTGTCTCAAATTAGCATAAACTTTCAAAACATAAATAAAAAAACCCTTAAAAGCACATTTTACATTTTTAACTAGAAGGTGCATTATATTCCAGACCTGGCCGTAAGTGGGGATAATGGGTTCTCAGCGTCGTTGCCCTTTTTCAAGGTTTGCATCAGTGAAACACTGCCTCTTATGTGCTTCAAGGAAAATCATCCATTTTCCCTTCTGTTAAGTGGGAAGAAAGATTTTACAGGTCCGGAGATAGAAAAGAAAGATACTGAATGCAACGCATACATTTTCCTTGCGTTTAATTTCGAAGCAATTCTGGTCTTTAATTCTTTATTGTCTCAAAATGGTGTTTTCTGTTCCTGCCCTTCACCAGCCGAGATGATTGATTCCAAATACGTGGAGCAAGACTATCAAAGAGCAAAGAGACTCTTGCAGAGGTATTCTCAGAAACAGTGTATTAAACCGAATCTTCTGGGAATGCATTTTTAAAAACGGATCCGATTTGCCATAAAGCTGCCTCGCAGTGGTTAACCTGGTGTAGTTTTCCACAGGGGAATACATCCAAGTGTGGTGGTGGAGTAAAGAAAAGCATGTGTTTTTTATTAAGAAGTTTTAGGCCTTTACCATTTCTGTAAGGAAACACCACCCCAGATGATAACTGAGCAAAGGAAAGATCATATTTTAAGTGAATTCCTCTGCAATCAGTGATGATTTTTCATGCCTTTTCGTCACCTTTATTAGTATTTTAAAGGAGCAATAAAGAATATATAGCTATTAAAACCATGAAACCCTCCACAAACCCTTTGGTGCAAAAAAGAAAAAAAACCCCAACAATCTAAACTGCTCATTATCATTTCAACGTTTGTCAAAAACACGATTTAAAAATAGAAAGGAAGGAGAAATTACATGTTGATCTATATTTAGTGTAATCAGGCTTTTGAATGAAGTTTTGAGGCCCATATTTTCATAATTGTGTGTGTGCAACTGATTGGAATTTTATGGCAGGCAAGTTTTCCTTGAGGGAGGGAGATAGATTACTGAGTCAATATTTGAGGGCTCTCTTGTTTTGCTTTGTTGTAATGTTATTGAAAAGTCTGGGTGGCAGCCATGATAGGTGCTTTATAGCTCACAGATTAGGAAAAAATGAAATAATTATGCATATTTGAGAATCAATTGGTTGCACATGGTCAAGACTGGGGAGCAGCAGTTTAAAATATTTGTCTAGTGCTTGGAAATACCATATGAAGCTGTAGTACTGATCAGGATAATGTACTTGAGAAGAGGCTTCTGGATCAAGTTAATTTGTATTTCTTGGAGTTTCAGATCCCCTTGAAATGCTACCTGTGAGGCATTTAGTGAAACGAAGGGGCAGGGGAAGAAGGGTGTTGTGCTTTCTGCTAAATATTAATAAACAAAAAAGCAGAAAGCTTTCCTCAATGCTTAAAGATTTTAAAGTCTATTCCTCCTGTGCTCTAAAAGTCCTTAATATCTCAACGGCTTTGCATTATTCTCAAAAATTTATTAAAAAAAAAAGAAAGAAAAGAAAAAAGTACATCTATATGCAGAGCTACCTACTTCTATCCATGGATGGGTAAGGCTATTCCAGCAGGATGCAGGTGACCCTTAGACCACTACTGGCTACATACAATATTTTAAGAATTCTGGGAAACACATTAAGAAGTTACACTTCTGGAAACAATACTCCTCTGTCAGATCTTGTAAAGCAATACAAACCAGAGAGATTCCATAAACTTTGCAAGTTTTGTACAGCCATGTTTCTCGAAAAAGGCAACTCCCCTGTTGCCCTTGGCTCTGAGTAAAATTTTTGACTTCTCTTTTGCCATGCACTTGGAATAAAATTAATCCCTCAACTTAATGAGGCATTGTCAATTAAAGTAGTTGAGAGACCAGATTTTCTTTCTTTTTATGTCTTCTAAATGCTTTACAGAACCAAACATTAATTAAAATATATAGACACACGTGTGCCCGCACATACACACATGCACATGCAGACACAATCCTAAATGGAGCAATATTTGGTCTCCTAAGATGTCAACTAAAGTAATTTTATTTTTTTAATATAAAATGAAACACCTTTATTTGAAAAACTGGACTTGAAACACTTTGGGCTTCATTTTTCAGTGTTTCCAACCCTCTGTGTTTCCCGAACTGGAGTTGTGTATTCTCACTGAAGAAAACATGAAAAAAAAAAGACATTTAAACTGGACTTCATAGATTTGAGGTGTCCTAAATCAATGGCTGTTTTAAGAAAAGTTGCCTTGTTACTGTGTTATTTCTCTGTCCTGTTATACATAACAATTTGTGGCAGACTGAACACTGGAGAATTTGTATTAAAAAAAGTTGTAGAGTCATCATTTCTGTTTTATTCCCATGTTATCCTAGGCTGTTCATAATAATAACACTATCTAGCTCTGCTCTGGATCCTTAATTGAGGGGTCTGAGAGATCGCAAAAAAAAAAAAAAAAAGAAAACCAAAAAAGAAAAAAAAGAAAACAAGCAAAGAGTCAGTTTTCCTGATTTTAAAACTGTAGAAGCACAGACAAAGTAGAGAAAAGTGATTTTCTTAGTGTCACTCATGAGGCCAGTGACAGAAACAGGGACAAAATCCAGATTTGCTGAGAACCAATATAACATGCTTTCCACTTTCCAGAGACTAAAAAGCATTCTTCCCTATGATGGGATCATATCACAAACACTCTTCCTCAGGCTACTTGTCTACCAAGCATGCACAAGAATGATTTTTCTCTTGTTTATTATCACTCAATCTATTTTTTACCCTGGAACTAAGCACAAGAGACCCATGCTAAATTTCACATCTCAGAATCAGACATTTTTGCAGGAGCTGTGCTACCAGTTGGTTTTTTTTTTCTTTTTTTACAATGAGAATAGATCCGTTGTTCTTCCGTTGCTCATAAAACTGACAAAGATATTTCCATCAGAATTTCCTTCTAAAAATCTCCTCAGGCACTGTCTAATAATGAAAAATTGAAAATAGCCCTAGGGTTGAATGTTTCGGAGAAATCATCTCTCTGAAACTCTGGTGTCTTCAAAGCAACATGCCTAGATATGTTTGGTTTTGGAGGCCACTTAGGAAGGCAGTCCCACACATGGCCACAAGTGGTGACTGTGACACCCCACAATATCCACTGTGTGCCTGGTGAGGCTGATTGAAGTTTTCCTACGCAAAAGAATGTTTCTTCTGGGCATGTTTCTTGTTGCCCTGCATCTCTTGGTTATGGGCTTATATGAATTAAGAACCCAGAATATACAGGTGGACACCACTTTAATTTAGAATTATAGAATCATAGCATGCATTGTGTTGGAAGGGACCTTTAAAGGTCATCTAGTCCAACACACCTGCAGTAAGCAGGGACTTCTTTAACTAGATCTGATTGCTCAGAACATCATCCAGCCTGACCTTGAATGTCTCCAGGAATGGAGCCACCACCACCTCTCCTGTTCAACCTGTTCCAGTGTCTCAGCACCCTCATGGTAAAGAACTTCTTCCTAATGTCTAATCTAAACCTACCCTCCTCTAGTTTAAAACTGTTATCCCTCCTCCTATCGCTACTGTTTCAATGAGATGGTTGGCAAATTGCTTGAGAATTAGGCTGAGACAGTAACTACTACCATCAAACCACACTTTTGGAGACCATGACAATCCAGCATTAAAATGTTGATCCGAATTGTAAAAAAAAATAAATAAAAAAACCCCTATGACTGTTACATCTTCCAAAGGCCCATGTGGTTTGCTTTGCCAGACATCTGTTGAATAGAGTAGATAAGGCATGACCTCTTTACTCTTTTGGTCTGGGGAAAGGTGGAACTGTAATTTTGGCATCAGAGAAGTTTCTTAACTCGTAGTGGAAGAGCTTCCTTTCTCCTCTTTAGCTCTTGGAGCTGCAGGTGGGAGAAGCTGACTGGAGGAGCGAGAAAGTTGCAAACACTTTGCCTGAGTTTCTCTGACTGCGGAGTAACAGCAGTGAGGATGTGGGCTTGGTGTCCTGTATCTTCACTTTTCTCTTATTTTTTCAAAGGAAACTCGGCTTCAGCGGTGTCACCACCTGGCTTAGGGATGTCTTTGCGTTCAGCTGACTTGTTACATTAGGACAAAATTCAGTGCTCTTACAGCCGTATCCTGCCACGGGGTTTCATGCAATGGTGTCATTGACTTCAATGGGAATTCCGTATATGAAACAATGACTGGAAATGCCTGTAGTATTGCACATAGTGACACTGCATCCCAGGAAAGCAACACAGAACAATAGCCAAAGGACTCACTAGCCAACAAAATTATGTCTAGTTTCTTTACTTTTTTTTTTTTTACCCCTGTTGGGAAGCTTCCACGGCATGAGGTGTAAGTTTTGAGGCTGTTTATTTCTGACATCCCTTTCACTGAATGACATCCTAAAAATATACCACGACTTAACCATTCTACTGACAAAGTATCCAGGGAAGAAGCTTTTAATACAAAAATGGACACAATTGACATTTAGTCGTCCAAAATTTTTTTCCTTCTAAAAAAGGAAACTAAATAGTTTTCTGTTACTAAAATTAAACACTGAGCCCTAATGACAGGAATGATACTGAGCTTGATCCAAAACCTCCTGAACTTAATGGAGAGACTTGCACTGAATCTAGTGGGCTTTGGGTCAAACGGATTTTGAATTAAAGACAAAATGTGAGCTTTGGTACAGAACTGTACTTGTCCTCGTTTTCTTGGTAATGCACACCTGCTGTTCATGTAGTGCACATATCTTTACCTGTTAAATCTTTTCCAGTTGTGACACAATTGGAATGAAAATACCCCCCAAACCTCCAAATCTACACATGTAGCATAAGTGTATGACTATGTGTTTGCTATGGGTGTCTGCAAATAAGTGCATGCATACCTAATTTGCAAAAGAATTGACAAGAGGACTCACTGCCTTTCCAGGACTTTGATAGATGGAATATTACCCTGGAGAAAAAGAATAGCAAATTTGATGCTTCCTTAGAGCTTCCTTATCTATATAAAACTGTTATTTTGCTTGCTCTAAGTCGGGAATTTTTTCCTCCCCAGTTACCTGGACACGGATTTCCCTTCCAAAGATCTTGTTGGATAAAGAAGCGTCCTCCTTCAACTGCCCCCTTCTCCTCTCACATACTCTCAAGCCCCAGCCCTTGTTTGAGGAACCAGGGTTTGCTTAGTCATTTAGGCTGCTCACCACAAACAGGATTCAGGAGAGTAATTTATTGCTCACAAATGTGTCAGCAAAGTGCTCATTTACAAATACCAGAATTTGTTCATTAATAAGCCCACTTGTTTAGGAGGGGTTTTCAAAATATTTGTTCCCTTTACAGCGAGTATGGTACCTTGAGATGACAGTTTCCTCCCCATAAATTGAGGTCAAATTACCCCACCCAGATAACCCAATAGCAAATGTGACTCAAACAGCCAAAAAAGGTTTTCCTCTGTACAGAGGGAAAGCATCCATATTTTAAGTTTGCATTGCATCCTATCAGATAATGTTAGACCTTATCATCTAATGCAGTGCTTACAGTACCCATAAATCACTCATTCTGACATAAATGCAAAGAATATTCATTCTTTTCTTTGAGCAGAATGCAATCATGCCTTAATACTGCCTTAAAACCAGTGAGGAGTCATATCCAATAACTATCCCAATTATCTCTCAGCACAATGTTTTCCACCTGCAAGGAATGATTATGTGTCAGTAACGATGATAAAGTCCTTAAAGAGATGTTGATGCCTCATGGAAAAAAATTTGAAAGACATATTGTTTAGAGAGAGTTCTGCTTATAGACTGCATCGCATGTATCTGAGGTATTTCTTTTCCCCATTTTTTTTATTACTAAGGACATATGCATAAAGAGATATTGTATCTCAGGGAAATAATCATTATGTAGCTAAAGTAAAAACTGGCAATCATGTGTGCTCCGTTCTTGCTTTGGCAGAGACTTCACGAATGACCTTGGGGGAAGTTCTGTAACTGCTCTGTGTCCTACTCCAAAGAAAAGTGGAGATGATGCTTGAATGAACCTGAGTGTTAATTCGTGGAGGGTTGTTCCATGCCATTGGATGGAATGTGCCAGGAAAAGGGTTAGAGCATGTTCTTACCATTTACACCAGAAATTGTACTTCTCTTCCTGTAGAGCCTAAATGAACATTAGTCCATTACTGTGTTAGGTGCTGTAATAAAAGTTGTACTGAAAAAATTGCAATCTAAGTAGTAAAAACCAGGAAAAAAGGGACAGAGAAGATCGTGATATCGAGAGGTGACTATCTTTTATCAAAGTTACAGAATGTTTTGGTATCAAAATATGGAAAAGAATCTGTGTTTCATCTCTCGGTTGTTACCTCTACATGGGCAGATAGAAATAGAGCTCTCCCAACTCCACTAGTTAAGTGCATTAGAGGTGCTATTGGAGGAGTTTTGGTCTGTCTGTGCTCTCTGTGTGAGCAACTCTGGGTCTCACAGCATAAAATGTTTACTAGACCACATCCCATCTGACTGCTGGAGGTAGTGAATGTGCTTGCGCTGCGGAAATCAACTCTGATTTGCCGACCTCACCAACATTCACTCAAAATCTGCTTTCCTTGCAGCATCATTTTAAGTGTGTTTTAATGAGCTGTTCCTCCTGCAAAACAAGGAAAGCACCAGAAACATATTGCTTGCAGTTCCTTCCCTCCTTTCCTCCCTCCCTTCTTTTCTCTCTCTCTTCTGGAAATCTTTGAAGAGATTCTTATCTTGTTATTGAAGGGGTTTTTCAACCCGTAGGCTCCAAATTTTAGGGTTCTCTTCACCCGTGTCTATCCTTAAAGCGTCATAAACATCTTTATACCAAGTTTTCACCAAGACCAAATGCTAATGTCCACAAACAAAATATTCAGAAGTCAAACTCTCGCAGACTTGATGCTTTCACAAAAGTTTTAACCCCCTGCAGTGACTTTAGTGGGATTAGCAGTGACTGCTGTTTCCATTCGGAAAATCTCCTCTCTGCAGAGGTCTGGGTTGGAGTTTGGAGGGCTCACTGTAGGCAGACAGGTGGGAGAATTATGGTCCTTCACAGAGTCCCTTCAGTTTGTTGCCACAAGACTGACAGTCCGACAAGGGAGCCACAAAGGTTTACATAATCACTTGAACTTTTTAATTACATCCCTGTACTGAATTAGCTCCCATCATTTTTGAATTTATCTACCCCTTGTTTTAATTGACTGTGCTCCTTGATCTGGCTGTCATCATGCAAAAATGTATTGTTAAATGATTTTAATAACTTCCTGCATGCACAGCAAGCAGTATCTAGCATACATTAAGGGACACATGTCAATCATAATTGACTTACTCTTAGATTTCGTTGCTTTTGTGAGTTTAAATGAGATCCTTAATGCTACTTGAAATTTTCTTTTGTGGTTACATTTTAATGCCTTTTTGCTAAACCTTCCAGAACAATGTCCTTTCCTGGCGGCTGATGCATCGAAACCGTAAGTGCCAGAGGGCAAAAAAACCTGCCATTGAAATGCATGAAGATATGAATGACAGACTGTTCACTCAACTCGTACATTCAAAAATATCTGCTTTGTCCTTCCCAGAGTGAAATGGCTGCTTTGGCATAATTGTGGTCTCCTGTATGATGTTAATCCATAGTGTCGGAGCCATTATGATTCTGGTTCAGAAACGCATGTTTTAAAAAAGAATTCTAAGAAGCAGTCATTTTACATACTCAGCCACTGACATTTTTATGTTAATAATGTTGGGTTTAATTTCTAAAAAAAATTAGAAATATGGCACTGAAGGGAGCTATTGGGTTTTATAAATCTGCTGGCTACAAAATTCCTTTTTAAAGAAGTAAACTTCTTTGTAATCCTACTCTAGCAAACTATTTATTTTCCAGAGGATGTTAACATTCATGAAATGTATTGGATTTACAATTCTAGAACATCTGTTTGCTCAAAGAAGGCATTAGTGTAAGCAATAAAGAGGTCTTCATATTGCTCTGTGAATATCTTGGCCTCAGTTTGCAGTAACTGTCTAGTTTCAATTTGCTCTTCATGTCCACTATCTGCTTAAACTCTCAGATGAAATTAATTGCTCCTTTCATTATTGGTGATCTTTATACCTGTTCATTAGGAATTGTAGGGAGAGACAATCAAATTCATGTTGTTCAGTCATTCTTTTAGAGCAACAAAGAACAGCAATTTGGTTTCATCCGCAGCCAAGACATTTCCTGCCTATTAACTCATATTTCATTATCAATCCCTTTTCACAGCGTCATGTGTTTATTCTCAAAGCTTACTTAGGACTATGATGAAACATAAATATCTAACATCAATTTTCAAGTAATGTGAAAATGTTAGGAGGAATACCTGAAGAAATTGATTCTCAGTTTCTTCTAATGTACATCTCCCTGTTATCATAGCACCTAATTTTTTTTTCCCTCCTGTTAGGAAATATTGGAAATGTGTAGTTCGCTACGAATGTTATCAGCAAGAAAATGAGAAACCTTCATGCTTTAACAGGGGAAGCACGAATCAACAATTTATCTTTGATGAGAATATCATGGTAATGATAAAACTCCACGAAGTTTTTGGACTGAGAAGACTATTAGGATTGCTCCAACTTCAGTTAGAGAGAAACTGAAAGTATCTTTCCAACATATGTTGAACAAATGCCAGAGGAAGGAGGTCACATACAAAGCTGGGAAAGCATTTGAAAGTTTAGCTTCAGGACTTCAAAACTCTTGGCCTAAGCATTTTCCATAAGAGATTACATGATAAAGTTTACATTGCTTAGGAAAATATTATTGAAGGAAAGCAGACAAGCTATTAAACCTTAAAAATGGGAAAACTGCGAGGGAAGGATGGTTTAGTTTTATGCTATCTTGGTCAATCTCTGAAAGATGTGACATTTTAACATCTGATTGTGGAAATAAGCAAAAAAGAAGAGAAGTACTCTCTCTCATATATTTGAATCAGCCTTAGAGCTGGGATGGAAAAGGTTCTGTCATCATTTTGTATTATATATATATTGATATATACCATAGGAATTGCAGATCAGAGCTAGACGCGCTGGGCAGTGCATGATCTAACTAAAAACAGGCTTATCCAGAAAGATGAGGTAAAAGAAGACAAGAAAGGAATGATACCATATTGTTGTGAATTATAGTTTCAAACTAAGTCCTCAAAAACTTTTTGTAGGACGAAGAAATTGTTTAGGGTGAGCTGGTATGAGAGTACTCTTTCTGGGTGTTTATCAAGACTCCTCCCAAACTTGAGAGGAACCTTGGGCAAAGCTTTCAGAGCCAAGGATGGCAATGAAGAGCCCTGAGAAAAGAAATACCTTGTATTTGCAGCTGCTGAAAAGATATAAAAAAGCCAGGTAGCACATGGCTGAATCAGTTATTAGGAGGATGGCCCATGTGTATAGATAAGAGATGATGTGTATAGACATAGATCTTAGAAATGCTACACAGGAGCTATGGAACATAGCGTTGAGATATCTAGAGAAAGGTGCAATGACATGGGTCTTTTTTACTTATAGTACACTAGAATAAGAAATGATAATAGCTGGGATTAGAGAGAGTAATGTGTATTGAAAGTGATATAAAGCTAAATAAGGAACACACTGAAGGATAGAAAAAGGGGGGGCTGTTCTAGCTTGAGTCAAGCAGTCTGCTGTGCTGGGTGTCTTCGCTCTGTGCTGTCACCCTCAGCAGTGATGAACTTCTCTCTTCTCCCACGTAAGATGGGAACCTGGCTGCACTTCAGGACAGCCTTTCCTTTTAGGTCAGTTCTTGGCTTGCTTTTGAGGTAAATGTTTTGCTAGCAACAAGCCAAGTTGGATCTGAGAATTGGATCCAATATTTGTACTCTATAAGGTTAATACCTGTTTTGAGATTTCTAGTGTAGCAATAAGTCAGAACCCCCAAAACTCTACCAAACTGAGAGTTATGATAACTTTAACTCTAAAATACCTTTACATTGTGGCTTTAGGCAAAATGCTGGCATTTGAATTCCTCTATTTTTTTATATGTTAAACATGAATTCAGATAAAATAGACTTCATACATATTTAAGATATTAGAATCACAAAACCACCATGAAATGGTGAACAGGTTTCACTATCTTAGAAATATACTGACTGACAGGATTTAATCCAAATACACGTTTGGCTCTGCGTGCTGTAATTGCTACTGTATATTTATGGCATTAATGGATTGAGAACACTCTGTACTGCATTTCCCACCCTACATATGCAATCATATAACTTTTAGGTATGAGATTGTCACGTGTCCTCTGAAATCAAAGAGGAAATTGTAAACTAATCCTATATTTTAGCATGAACTGAAGCAGCACCCTTCAATACATTGGGGAAACTGTGTGATGACTTAAAACTAACTCCCGGTCTTATTGTGTTGAAATAAAGCAATAACTCGAATTCTTCATGGAAGCCAGCAATCAGCTGTGTGGTGGAAAGAATGTGCTAAAGATTAAAATGTTTCTGTCTGCTCAGAATTTCTGCCTGTATCTCCTTCATGCTACTGCACAAAAGTGTGGATTTATGATAGGGTGAAATGAAAACAAATTTCTGATGTTTTAAAGGGCAGCTGTGACCTGGGATCTCGGATTAAATCTATTGCAAGTCTCATCTTCAAAATGTGGAACATGGCTTAGATTGAGATTCAGCAGGAATTTCCAGAAATTCAGATCTGAGAACAGGGTTTCACCTGTTCAATTTGCTAGTTATCTGGGCTTGGTCAATATTCTGGAGAATACAGCATCGGTTATTGCAGGGGACAAGATATAGGGCTGCTAGTTCACTCAAAGATTATAAGTGCTGTATCCTTAAAGGGTATAGATATATTTATTTTCTTAATGGCTATTATACCTGAAACATTTATAGTTCAGAAGAAGGCAAAGAGAGGTTTTTTGGGTAATAAACTAATTCAGTCAGTGAATGAGCAACATGTTTTTTAAATCAATTAATTAACAGTTAATCAGATGTAGGAAAAGATACAAAGTAAAGAGAAACAATGGGGTATCAAAGGGAGGAGAGAGGCCAGTATGGCCAAAGGGAACCAGTATGGAATTATTTCAAGTTCTAAACTAGTATCACTGATATCTGCTGGTCCCTGGTTGTTTTATTTATTCATTGACCACTTCCTGTATCAAGTTATCCAATGGCTTCATCAAATTGAAGAGATATTGACCATCCTTATGCCTGTCATGCTGGCCTCAGAAGGAGCTCTCATTTGTGAGCTCTTCCTGCTTTGTGAAGACAGAGGTAAATTACTTTTTTAATTGTATTTCAATGAGAACTTTTTTCTTTCAAGTCAGTGCTCAACAGTGATTGATGGAAGGACGTAGGGAAACATTGGCTTTTCTCAGGATATACTGTAGATGACCTTATGTCCTATGTCCTTGTTTCATTTGAAAAGAATAATTACTAATCAATAGTGAAGGGTTAGGTGACACAGTAGGTTAATTTACTAGCCTTTTGCCTCTGGAGAGCTGCATTCTGGCTTGGGTCACATGTAAAATGGGTTTGGTGGTTTCAGCCTCGTCCCTTGTGGATGTCTGGCCATATCACAGAAAACAAACTTGAATTTGATATGTGTTGGACGGCTGGCAGTTTCTGCTTTGGGAAACCTCAGGGCTCGAACTGTGGGGATCCAGGCGTGGGCAGGATGGGCACAGGTTGACATCTGCAAGAGGAGATGCAGAGCAGCATCTCAGTCTGCCTGGCCACAGGGGACCAGACCCTCCAGCATGGTTAGGGGCATGACTCCCCCTGGAACCAGGTGCTTATATATCCATAAAGGCCTGAGCTTCTCTTTCTCCCTGTGCCTGTTGGAGTCTTGCAGGTACTGCCTTTCAGGACTTGTCTTTATAAAATCCTGCTTTCAGTTACCTCTTTAATCAAAATTAAGCATCCAGACTGCTGCTTTCAGTGTGTGCTTCAGAGAGGACTATTATGAGAGCCTTAGGAGTAAAAATATTCTGTTTATAAGTTGGGAAAAACAATATAGTTTCAGGCATTTTGTAAAAATTCTTATGTCTCTTTGCTCAGCAGCTCCAGACTCTAAACTATGGATGAGGGTCTTGATATTTTGCAGGAGGCTACCATGATGCTGAAGTCATATATACCCCTTATATGATGATGATTATTATTATTAAATTGATTTAACCTTGATAGCCTGTTGCAACTTTATTTTGTTTAAGAAGTGTAACTTTCATCCCAGTCTTTAGCATAATTTGTATTTTAATATTCATACTTGGTCTGTCTGTAAAGTGGCTGACCTCACCTCTGAGGGTGCAGATGGGGAGCTGAGAGTAAGATGCTGTGTTTTTTACTGTTCTTGGAGTCCTCTTCTTTCAGTGATCTGTACCATTGATGCAGAAGGTGGAAGGGGAGGAGTGAACAAGGTTGGGAACTGCAGGCAGAGAACTTGCTCAGCACCCACAGTTGCATCTAGAGTTGAGAGGAACTATAATTAAAGTATATAAAGTACTGTAAAATACATGATGTATTGATGTTTCACGTTGGGCACAGAAAACTAATGGACAATTTGGACAATTTTGGCCTTACCTTCTTCTTTCCTCTGCTGTAAGATAGACTCTTAATTCTCATTCTGCCCTTCAGGACATTGTAAAGATCGGTGTTTGAGAAGCATTTAGACATGACAATGTGAGCAACCTAATGAGGAGTTGGAAGGGATGAATAATTTTATAACCACTGCAGGTTTTGATAGGCATTAAATAAGTTCAAATAACCAATGAGGAAGATTAAATGAAACTTTGAATAATCACCCATTTAGAAGCTGTCCCAGGGGAAGTCCCATGGGGAGGAAAGTATATGAACGTGTGAGTAAAGGCAATCATACTACATACGCAGAAGAGGAGACTAAAGGTTGCATAGACAATCTTAATGTTGTCATTTCCTAACCCCTGAAAGAATAAATGTGAAATCTTAATAATATCCTTTTACATAGTTTTTTTGTGTGTAATAATGTAGGCATGATGCATAATACTTCTGACATGGCTGGTGAATGGCTGTTGCACCTGCGTGTCCAGGCTGAATTGCCAGTTGCCATCTGAATTTTCTAGTTGCCTCCTCACGGAAACAGGCTGACAGTAGCACATAGTGATGCTGCCCCTGACTATATCTGCCCTGATGGGCACTGCTGGTAGGAGCTGCTGCTGGAGCCTGTACTCTGAATTAATCTTTCCACAGGAATGAGGAGGCAACATGGGAAATAATTTCTTAAAGAGCTAAATGCCTCAGGCTTCATGGAGATGTTTCAAAGGGACTTCCTCACTGACACCATTTTGGTTTGACCACACGGTTCATTTTTTAAGCTATCAAGATGTTTTTAAAAATAATTTTCTAATGCATATTTCTAATTTGTAATATATACTTATTAGGCTTGCCATGTCGTGCATTTTAATTGTGAGTTCTAACTGACTGGTTTAACGATACTTTGCAAAGTAAACTCAACATGTAGGTCATAAGTTCAGAATGAATGAATCCCTGGATGTTTACCAAACACCAAAATTAAATTACATTCTTAATTGTTTTGCAAATACTTTGGCCTAACTAATTAAATAGGAATGACTTTCTGCGTTGCTATAGTGCAAGGAATATTAAAGTCTTTAGGACTCATTTCAAATTAGCAAACTCCACTGCTTTCATTGTACACTATGTGGTCAACTAACACTTCAAAAAAAAGGAGCTCCTGTATGCTCTCAAAACAGACAAACCAAATAATTAATAACATGATACAACTTCAGTTGTAAGAAATGTCTCGAGAACAATTATTAGACTGAGTGTGTTCAGTCTAATAATTTCCACCCACGTGCCATGAGGCTCTGGGGGAGTGTTCTAGAGTGTCCTAATGACTTCCTAGACCAGGAAGAATATGTATGAATAAATACTTTCTCTTTGCCTTGTCCCCTGATTCTTTACAAGTTCAGTGGGACGTGGGCCCAGGTGTACATAGGTGGAAAAGTTGTTCAAAAAGTAGGTTTTACTGTTTGCACTGAAACAGCTGAGGTTTTATTGCAACTTGATTTCTTCCAGGCATAAACCTCAGCTTCATGTACTAGTTCCCTGTCTTCCAGAAGTATGTTTCTCTCTCCAGGTTAACAGTTTCTTTGGTCCGGAGTAGTAAGGGCAGGGCTGTGAACAGGGAGAGTCAGGCAGGGTGAGCCAGGCCATTCTGCAAAGGTTTCTGAAACCTTGGATTTGTCTGGTTTTGGCTGAGAGCAAGAGCAGAGTGAGCTGATGGTCTGTGGTGCTGAGCAAGTGGCTTGCTTCTTCTGAACTGCATATAGCTTTTTGGTAGAAGACTTTTCCATATCGTCATGTCATGCTACAAAGGATTACAATAATAAGCTAAGAAATCATGTAAGTTTGCCTGGTACAACCAGCTGTGGATAGAAAGAAGTTTTAGACAGAATAAGTTTTGGGTCTCTTAACTTTATGTATATCCTTGTAATTTATCATAAACCTATGTATATCTAATGTATTCTTCTTGCAAATGGATGATACAGAGACGTCAAGATTTTTAAGGGTCTTTCTGTCTCCTCATTTGCCCCTCCAGGAGGCATCTTTATCCATTTGCTGGTTTCATCCAAGTCCTTGCAGTCAGTGTTGCTAGTGCCTAACAAGAGTGTTGTGAGCCATGAAAGGCACTGAAAAATCTAACCCCTTCTTGAAACTGGGGGAGAAAACTTAATTTAAGTTAAAATTGTTTCCATATACTCTGCTACTGGGATAAACACAATCTCTGTAGAACAGGATAATATCCTTGAGTCCTCCCTGGGTCATTTTCAAACATTTTTCAGCATTTTCTGCAAGGCAAATTAAAAATTCAGAAGATGAAGAAAAGAAAAAAGATCTAGTGTTTTGCATTGTTCTCAGAGATAGCAATTATTAAAATGTTAGTCCTGAAAACCATTGAGCTACGCTGGGAAAAAAAGTCTTGACTCTCTGCTAGGTTTCAGGAGAAGTGGTCATGTGTGAAGCAGCTGATGACATCAACCATTAAAGCAGAAAATGGTTCTTCTACAGCTGTCTGAACCAGAAAAAAAAACCCAGTCTGCTAAATCTTCTCAGAAGTTTAAAGGGATTCTTCTCTATTTAGTTAGCTGATATTCCAGCCAGTGGCTGGGACGTTGAGCCAGGAACCTGGACTAATGCTTGGTGTTTTCTAGTTCATTTATATGCTTTCTGTGTTTATAAGGCCTGGTTGAACCCTCTTGGGAAACTATATAAAATTCTGAGATATTAAATGATCATAGCTAGTTATGTAAACAAGTATATTCTAAGTATAAATGCCTGAATAAGATGATTTTAGTGAAAATGTTCAGTGTCTGAAATTCCACCACAAATTTAGGTTTAGGAAGTTGTTTCTGGTAGCATGACTTTACCTTTACCTTAGAACAGAAGTGAATAATCTTCAAAACAATGTTATCATTCCAGAAAGGCAAAAAAAATCCCCCCCCCCCCAATCAAATGAGGGCAACAAGTGGCTTTCAAGGTACAATTTTCAAACTCTGTCAGAACAACAGTTTTGCTAAGGAATGAGGTATTTGTGCAGTCATACACAGATCAGAGGTAATTGTGCTTGGAAGACTCTTTGTGCATGCTGAAATACTTTGACAAGCGCATATTCAACATACTACATTGGCATGGGGTGCAGAAAACTTAAAATTACCAGTTTTGAAATTGTGTATAAAACAATGGATTTAGGAAATTCCTTAAAGACCAGTGAAACTAATCTCTCAGAAGAGGAACACCGTGAAGGAAACAAACCCAAAATGTACACAAAATAATACCGTGTTTAAGTGGAAGTACACCGTTAAGCATATTTTGTATTTTGCAAAAAGTAAAACAGAGCCCTCTTCAGAGAATTTCTGCCTCTGAACTGATTTTACTTAGAAAATTTGCTCAGTAGATTTCTCTTCGCTGAAGATAACGTATTTTCAGGTTTGTATTAGTGATTTTGAATATTCACTTCCTGTTCCTACTAGCAGCTCTCAAACAAAGAGATTTCTCAAGTGATAGCTAAATAAATCCCATATTCAGTCTTGCTGAGAATCTTTGTTGTAAACAAAAATTTGTGGTTTATTGGTGTCAGTTGGGAAAGGGGCTTATTGCTCATTGTATTTCTTTCTTTTACCACAGCTCTTACTTTTATTGTGCAACTGTAAGTGAAAGCCAATTACTCGATGGAGTGCTGAGACATTACATTTTATTTATGTGAAACAACACTTCCAGTGCTTTATGTCATATTTTTATTTGGTGGCAGAGCCCCACCTTGTTTTTCACTAACCACAGTACGGCGTGAACTTTTCTGTACAAGGGTTCTTTGCAAGAGGTTGGAATCAAACATCTTAAAAAATATCTGTCACTTTAAGAAAATTCACTATTATAAGAAAAGTACATCTGATTTACATCACGTATCTTTTGGAACAGTTTTTGCCAGTATTTTCAGGCAGTGCTTACTCTGCTTCTGTCCAGAATGAAACCTGATATGAACCTGAAGAGAGTTCATATTTAAAAGTTTATAACAAAAAGACCTAACTTTGTTAATAAGAACTACAAAAAAGATAGAGTTCCTTAAAAAGATACAAGAGGACAAACAATTTCAGAGTCCTGTCATATCAAATGTGAGAAGACGTGAAACAGAGTCCTGATTTGGGTCTGTCTGCCCTGTAATGTGCAATGCCATAACAGCCTGACAACACTGAGAACTGGAATCACATTTGCAAATTACAGCCCTGTTCCCCGAGGTACTGTTTATCTCTAAATTTCCCTTTGTTGACAAGGTAAACATATACAGTACTTAGAAGTGAGCAATATGCAGTACTTAGAAATAAAGCTTCGGTTTCTTTATTTGAGTAACCTCAGGCTCATAGCGGAAGAAACTCAGAGGAATAATATTTTCAGTATTTTTTTTTTTTTCCTTCCAAGGACAGAATATTCCGTGAGGCATACAATGACAGGAATTACCATGCACAGCTTTTTGAGAAGGGTGGTGATTTAAAATACTAAAATGGCTAACCATTTTTAATAGTGTATTCTAATTGCAATAGCCTCTTTCTCTGTAGCAGGCTCTACTAAGAGATAATTGACCTCTGCATCTGTTAAGCACTCTCACATTTGGCTTGGGAAGCATAATTCACATCACAGCCAATTACCTTGTGATATAGCCTACAAAAAACCCTCAACTATCGGCATAGCTCTGCCATTCCTTTCCCTTTCTATCTTCCTTCCTTCTCTCCTTCCTCACTATAATATTTGGGCTGTCGTATTTGTCAGATGGCCTCTTTGTTCTCTTCCATCTATTCTTTACTGTAGAGATCCAAACAGCAGAAAATAACTGACTCAAAACAACTCCTCTGTTTCAGTGCATAAAGCTAAACAATGATTTACAGTGACATAGAAAATAACTCTCTGTTAAATATTGTTTTTAGTTAGTCTTGTATATAAAGCCTTTCAAACTAGATGCTGAACTGTGTGTGATAAGCAAGTCTGATAAAAGAGATTCTGTGTTGCTTGCTGCTATGGAATTGTCTGGTATTGTGTCAGGTGCTTTTTTATCATGATTTAACCAAAGCCATTCAATTACTCGTGGCTCCTTAATTGGTTCTTTCAGATCTGCTATACTGCCCATCATGTTGGCACCTGGGCAGCTTACATAAATTAAAACAGTATATTAAGAAAACATGACTCCTTTGGGAATAAAAGTCTCAATAACTAGACCTATGCTTCTCTTATTAAAAATGGCCTGAAGGTCAACTGAAAATCAGGGTGATTAATAGATCTTGTAGAGTCTTGAGGACTGCCAGAGCCTGGTTCCTTACTGAAAACCCTCAACTATTGGACCAGGGTGACCAGAAGCCAGGGAGTGACAAGAAGTCTCATTCTTGGTTGGGATAAGCCAAGAGATGATCTGACTGTTAAATGGGTCTCAGTCTTACCCTGGTAATTTACAATCAAAACTTCAAGCTGCCTTCACAGACAGAAACGGCCATTACAAGGTGTGTTTGCCACACACCAGTTGGACTCCTGCTGACAAGATCTTGTCTAGGCTGACTCTAGTTGCCCCTGTCCTCACCACTGCTCTTGTCAGAATCTGGGAAGCCACAGAAACGACAACACTGGGTAATTCTGGGTACTGCATTTTCTGGATGCTGAAAGACTTGTGACTCATGACTTCAGTAAAACACAGATTGCCAAAAACATTTTAATGCAGATAATCTGATTTGCAAAGATGTTTTTGACACTGAAGAACCAGTGCCGCATACCAGGGGCCTCTCGGCAGCCCCAGCCGAAATCTCCAAAAGTAAAAAAGATATCATCTTTCTGGAAAGCAGTGTCCTTCTGTGAGCCAGATTTTGTTGTGACTTAGCACCTCCTTGAAAGCAGGAACTTAATGAATAACTTGGAGAAGGTGATAGGTTTATTGAAGCAATCTCCTATACTCTGGTGTGTTGTGTTAAAAGCAGAATATCCAGTGCTATTTTGTAGAGAAGAATTTCAGTGCTCATGCTTCTGAAGTTCTTTCCAGGAGTGCATCGATAATATTCTGTGACTGAATACACTTGCAAAGTCTTTAATTTCCTTAATATCTGTGACAAGATAGTTAATAGAGGCTTGAATTTAAAAGGTGGTGTAATATATATTGTATATACTGTATTTATATTATACTAATCCCATGCTCCAGGGCTTCCAATGATTACTTTTGGGGGCTAGAAATAATTTTTCCTTTTTTGATCCATAATGTGAGTTATTTTTTCACTTTCCTCTGGGCAATGGAGACAGCTAGGCAGAGATGTATGCTGTTTTTTTAGTGGTGTTAAACTCACACGTGTCTGATATGGCATATATATATATTGGCATATATATATTGGCATATATCAGATTTGAGGTCAGGAAGGGATTTTCCTTGGCATATATTGCTCACACAATCAGGACTAAACCAGTGATCAGATTTGAGGTCAGGAAGGGATTTTCCTATGGCTGAGACTGACCACCTAAGTGGTATTTTTTTTAACCTTTTCCTGTACCATGGAACATCACTTGCTTCCTAGCGTCTTGTGGAAATTTTACTGGAAAAATCCCTTGCTGATAGATATTGGTAGGAACCTTGATCCCTCTCTTTGTGGCACATTATATTTATGTGCCTTACCTTTTTATGAAAGGACTCAAGTTTGTTGCAGGGTGTAGGGAAGTTTTGCTAGCTGCCTATATGTACCATAGGCATGGCTGAGGGTATAGATACTCTACAGAGCAGTCTAGGTGATAGACAAAGTGACATTTATGAGACAGTAGCCCATGACTGCAGTTCTGGACCCACTGGTGTGCATAGCCCCTTCAGTTGCTATTTTAATTGTGTTTCAAACAAACACATCATAGATGGGCTGAAACCGGACTTGATATTCCAGCTCCAATCTTTCCTTTAGTTCTGTAGAGAGAAAACCAGGCAAAGAATGGGAAGACAAGGGTAGTGGGGATGGAAATCCACTGGCTGGCTGCCTGCGTGCAGCAGTGTTTGGAATGGACATCGAGTGCAGCCGCTTGTATGGAAAGCAAATTGGCTGGAGAGATATAGAAGGTTTTGTTTGTTTCCATTTCTATTCTGCATTAAAAAAAAAAATGGCCATGGTTGCTTCTAGGTTACACACAGTGCTCACAGTCCCAAGCCTGATGCCTCATCTGTTTTTTCCTTTCTTCACCTAAAGCTAATAGTAGTGTAAGTGTGGGAAATTGTAGATATGTTTCTGATTTAAATAGGGAGTACAATGCGAACCTATTAGATTAATAGTTATAATGAAACCTGCATGCATTTTTCTTGGCAGTCATTTCAATCACTTCATTGTAAGCAATCCAACTTTCCTGTGTTTCCTCAGCGAAGCATATTTCCAGAGAATTCAGTCTTTCCAAGTGCATTGTCAAGTGCTGATAAATTTTTATGAGCTTCAGCTAGTGGGTGACAGCCACCATGGATATCAGAAATTATAGGAGAGCACTTAATGTGTGCTGCTCCTCCTTTAGAGTACATCTGCTTCAAGTGTCAAATCATGACTGGTATAATCTTTACTTTTTTCCCTCTGCTGTTGGAGTAATAACTAAAAGTCTCCTCAGAAAACCCAAACAAAGTTTCATTACAATTGTAGACATTTCATCAAAGTTCATCCTAATATCATAAATTCTAGCAAAAAGCTGGGGTGGTCTGGGATGCTGGAACTCTGCATCTTTGCTCAAGGCATAAGGCAGTGAAACTAGCTAGGAGGAGGCTTTAGCCATTCATAAGTGACTGTCTCTTGTGCTCAGCTGGGACACGTTACAGAGATTACACCAATCACGATGGGATTGGTCTATCCACTGAGGCCAAAATTAAGTCTTCTTCCCTTTCAACAAGAGAGATTATTAATCTGGAAACAGAGAGCCCTTGCTATATGTAGTCAAGAAAAAAAGGGATTTCCACACCTCGGATAACAATGTTTACCCTGACATGCTTTTAAGTGAGGAGAAAAAAAATAATTTACACATTTCTAAGCTAATATAGTTATTGAAAACATGGGATATGAGAAAAGCAGACTATATTGACAGCCACTGTTTTAATTATTCTGTTACTTACTTACCTATAAATGGGTAAGCATCCCAAAGGAACTTATCTATCTTATTTTTCATCCTAAGAACCCAGCTTTTGTCAAACCGGTGAAATTAAAGCAGAGAAATGATAAAATGGCTTGCCTAAATATCATACAATAGAGAGACAAGTGTCCTGGCTTCCAGTCTAGTGGAGCATCTAATAGATCAAATCATGTTAGAAGAAGTCCCCAAGATGCACTAGTAATAGCTTTTGGAGCTGGAGCTCCAAATTCCTGGTATGGGTATGGTTTAAACACTCTGCATGGGTAGTCCAGCAGTAATGAGCTAATATAGGTAACAGGAGGAGAGGGAAAGGAATGCCTTGATTACATAGGATGGAGCTTGCACAGCACCTGCCATGGGGCTCAGGCAATGCCATCCTTGTGCTCACGAAAGAGAAGAGAAGGACACTCTTTCAATGAAGTCTAAACAAGGGCTACTGAGCTGGAAAGGTGGAAGAGATTTTAGTGGACCATGGCAAGAAGATGTAGAACAGGGGTGATGAAAAAGACATGGGGATCTGGAGTGTGTAATCAAGACTTGGGGTAGGGGAAAGTTGGTAATTAGCAGTAGAAGCAGTTTCTGCATTTAAATGTGTGGCTTATTTCTATAGTATAATTCACAGTACAGTTAAAATATCTACTGACAGACTTTAGTATTTGGACTTCCACAAAGTGAATTCTGCACCAACTAATGGTTTTGTCACATCCCTTGTTGTAATCCTTGCAGAGCTGAGCACTGTTCACTTAATTTTTGACATATTTCGTTAGAGTATAATGAGCATGTATAGAAAATAAAACATCATTATATGTAACACAGATGTACCAGATTTTATTTTTACATTTCTCTGAGTTATAACACTTATACTACAGTGCCATCTGTAATCCCTGGCAGAGCTGAGGCATTCTACAGATATCTAAGAAATGACAGGTACCCTATGACAAACAGCTTACTGCTTAGCACGCTAAGCAAGCTGATGAAAGAAAGAAGGTAGAGTATACGAGCGAACAGGCTGAGCGAGTTAGTGAGGGAGGTAACAAAAAATAGAAAATTAAATTTGCATAGGCATGTATGTCATCTAGGAACGCAACTCAGATTTCAAAAGTGGATTGTGCATCATTGTCTTCCAGCAGATCTTAGTTTATTGAGCACCACGCTCTCTTCAAAATGAGAAGTTGGCTCTTATACAGATTGTCACTTAGCGGTCTGTGGGGAGGTACCAAAGGAGGTACAAGAGTTTCTGGGGAAGCAGGGGAAGATAACAGAAAGAACAAGTTCAGCTTTGTGTCCATACATTACTTATGCCACTGGGTATCAAAACCCACTGCCTGCTAAGACAATGAGTTGACTTATACCTTCAGTGTCTCAAAGTATTTTTAATAGAATCATAGAATGTTTTGGGTTGGAAGGGACCTTAAGGTCACTTGGTGCATTACACATGCAGTCAAGGAATGTCAATGAATAACCATCAGGTAACAAGAAATAAAGGCCATGAACAAAGAAAAGGCACCAGTCAGATGAGGCTATCTGTGCCATTAAGTACTGATTTTTCTTGTCTTAGTGTGTTTGTACCAGTATCTAGAACTCTCTGAGGGTATTACTGAGTCTACCTTAAAATTTTTCCTTCAAGATGTCTAAAAGCAAGGAATTACTTGGCCAGGTTTGTGTACACTCAGGCAGAGTCACTAGTTCTAGAAGTGTAGGCATTTATTGCTGATGGAAAACCTTGAGGATTGATGTATTTTTTGGCATTTTTCCCTCAGTGACAAATTGTCCTTTATTCAGTGATTCATTATTTCAGGTGATGAGCTCTTGCCAAAATTTTCAAATAACTAAAGCTAGATACCCAGAAAAAAAGGTTCCTAAATTGTTCACATATAGTTTATATTCCTGACAACAAATGAGATAAATTAAGGAGTATTGCACAAGTGAAGCAATTTTGAAAAGAATTTTATTAAGTCATTTAGATGACAGAATGTAGATGCTTAAGTCTGAAAATAGTGCCTGCAGATTTCACCTGAAGAAGCAAAATTCATAAAAGATACGCACAGGGAGGACAAGTGAATATTTAAATGTTTGAATAAGCTGGAGAGTGATTTGGCAAGGAAAAAACGTAAGTAAGTGGTAAATGATTTATCATTTTCTAGGTAGCACATTTTTTTATAGTTCATTTCCTCCCCAATGTGAAATCTATAAAAAGAATCTTCAAGGAAGTTGTATGGGAGAATGGGGTTTCATTAACATGTTACAATTACCCTGCGGCCATGCCTTGTTGTTGATCACACCACCATCACAACTTCTAAAAATATGAAAACAGAAAAGGGTAACTATTATGAACAGATTATTTTTCCCCCCTTCTCCACACAAAACCCAGGAATTTAAGACAACAACCCAGACTGTTCATCATAAGTAGGCTTTAATTTGTATCTACACTGTGTTCTTCTCACTTCATTAGCCTCAGAATTTGTGACTGAACAGCACTGTTTGGGCAGCCTATTGCCTAGTTGGAGATGTCAGAAGCAATTACTTTCACAGATTTAAGATTTTATCATACAAACTCTCTTTTTAGCTTTCTCAGTGGACAGCACAAGTGGGGCCATTTGTTAAGCATTTCATGGTATCTTATCAATTGCCCAGAGTTTGCATCTCACCACAGATTCTATCTCACTTAGCATGTGAACAACAAGTGAAGGAGAACCTTAAAGTAAATGAAGTTGCCTCTGGTTGCTATTTGAGTGGCTTTCTTGAAACCTGACTGCTTGCCGGAGGCAGGGAACGGAAGGAGACAGGAGGTGAGGGTGATGTAAGCAGTATTTAAAACCTTCATAGTTCACACGTTGCTCCTTCAATGGGAAAGACTTCAGACCTGCACTTGAGGTAACTTATGACCAGCTTTTCGTGCAGGGAACTGCAATCAGGTTTGTTTCATGTGTAGATGATGGGAAGTACTGTTTTCAGGTGTTTAGGTAACAGATTTGGAAGAATAGCTGACAAAGGAGAGCTGGTCTCAACCATGTTCTTCAACGGAAGCCATATTATTAAGATTTTAATTTAGATGTGAAGATTGCTAAACAGATTACTAAAAAGTTGGGAAAACTTTACTCGTGCTACCTCATCCAATGTCACCTTTTGATTCCATACCTCTCTAGAAAAGTCTCTGTGACTCTTTCGGTTATACTGGTGGCACTGGTAGAAGTCCAGCAGCAGCTTCTTTTTCATCTTTAGTCCTCCACATAATTTCAAAGGGAGTATCTAATAATTTTTATCAGGGCTAACAAGCTCGTCATGTGTGAGCTAAGAGGTTAAAGTTGACGCTTTCCTTATAAACTGGAGCCATGTTTTGTAAGATAGTTTTCAGTAATAATTCTTAACAATGTGTCATACAATTATTATAGAAACAATTCTTTGCCATGAAATGTGTATTACAGGAATGGTGCATATTTTAATATCTTTGAATAGTGGGATGGACAAAGATTTCTTCCAGCTGCTGTATCAAAAAAAAAAATCTATTTATTGAAATAAGAGTATTGCTCTTCTTATTTATCTATAGGTCTGGAAAATTATCATTCATTAAAATCTTAAAGAATTAGGTTAGCACCCTGTTTTTAGCATATATGTTTTCCTCCAATTATAGTACTATTCGTACGTTTTTGTCTGACAGTAATATCACACATTTAGATGTATTCATAAGGCCTCTTGTTCACACATTGTCCAGGAGCAGTTTTATAAGATATTTTTCTTTGCTAAGCTGTTTTATGTGAACAAATTTCAGTCTTAGACTGAAAGGAAGGATTTGCAACTTTGGTATTCTTTGAGTAGTGTTTAGTAACAATGGATATCTGAGGTTTTTATTTTTCTTGTTCTTGCTGTTCTATTTTGTGGCTGAGGGCCTAATCTTCATATTCTTGATTTAAACTGTAATAAGTTTTGGTTAAGTATGGCTAACAAATGGGTGATTAATTATTAACTTACAATCCCATTGCCTGAAAGCCAAGTACTACTTGGCACTCCGAGTATTGTTTTCTGTTAATTTTATTCTTATCTGATAAATCTGACCCAATGTCATCATACTTAAGAAAGCACTGAAAGACCTGAAGCCAAAAGCGAGCCTATCCTTGGACAGAAACATACTTATGCTAAAGCCATTTGTTTAAAAAACATTTAAACTTATGAGTTCAAGCATAATAAACCAATGTCCTTCAGAAAGTCATTGAAGTTCTCCACGGTTACACAAACAGAGTAGATTCTGATTCTGCAATCAGATATATGTCTGCTTAAAGGAACAGTGACTTTAAGCAGCGTTCACAGGGTGTCAGGGCCTTCTCAGAAACTTGCAGGTGATTTTACCATCCTTCTCCTCAAAATGCAAATTATGATATCATCTCAGAAAATATCTGTAATTCCACCATTAGATAGTGTCCCCCAGAATTTGTTCCATCCCTCCTTAAAACCTCTTTGTCCACCTCACTATAAAAGTGAAAATATTAATCCCATCACCTCATATCTTGTTACCTTTTTCCTACAGGAATTCGATCTTTCTCTGCGGATCCGAATACCCTTTTTTCCCCAAACTGCCTCTAGTTTAGGACTGAGGAATCGCTGCAGGCTGAGTGTGGGGAGATGGCCTCTCTCCAGACAAAAGGTGAAGGTGCCTCCTGGCCCAGCAAGGTGTACAGCCCAACTGAAGGTCATTAATCCTTTTCCCCAAAACATGTTATGGATTAACCTCAGGCAATCTCCCTGGGTTGTTTTTTATTAGTTAGCAGAGGTACTAGAGGTAAGAGTTAACACAGAAGAGGTAAAGTACAGGGGGTAGGTGAGGCTGCCACTCAAGATGTAGAGTAGGCACCTGGGAGGGCATCCCTGTCTCTGCACATGGAGGAGAATGGCCCAGGGCCATGGCCAAGGAGGAAATGCTAGTGCTCAGCTTGGTCCCCTCCATGTAACCCCTTTCTGTAAAGGTCCCTTACACAAATCACATTGCTCCAGTTTGTCTGATCTGTATAAGATTTGGTGGATTTCTTTGTTGCTGTTAGTTTATGGTGTCATGTGAAACGATGCTTTATCTTTAGGTATAAATGGGTAGAATGAAAGGTTGCACTCAGCAGTGTTGTTCTTAAACAGAAAAAATATTTGCAAAACAGGAGGTGAAGATTTCCATGTATGCACAAATTTATTTGCTAGCCAAAAGCACAAACAGAATTCCCACCCTAAGTTGTTATGCTAAATCTAACCTTTTGATTTTTCCGATGTTTTCTCTCATACCTAACATGTACCAGAAGGAACCACCCATGGGTGGTTCACTGAGGATTCTCTAAGGACGGAAATTACTCATCATCAACCACCCTAAAGAATTAAAGTCATTCTCTTCTATTCTCCCTATTAGATTTGCCTATGCTGCAGAGCTAACCAACTTTGAGTGCAAAGAATAATAATAAATAATTCCCTTTCCTTCAGCAAAACAACTTAATTTAATTTGACCAGCCACAGGAAAAAAAAAAAAAAAAAAAAAAAAAAAAAAAAAACCCCAAAGAAATAATCCCTTCAAGCAAAACATCACTCTCCTGCCAAACTGTGTTTCCCAAAGTGTCACGACCGAAGGCCAAAGCTGACGCTGCCTTCTCAGTCATGTAATGGCAAAGCAGGGAGTCCAGGTTGCAAAGGGGTCACCCAGAGCAAGGAGCTGCTTCTCATCCCAGTAGCCCACACTGCGGCACAACACGCATGCAATATTTAAATGGCAAATGCAATATTTAAATGGCAAACCAGATAAGGCATCCCTCTTGTTATAATTACATTTTGACCTTTTCCGAGTTGCATAATATTAGAGTAATTGTATAATCGGTCTCATTTCTTCCGTGCTCTCCCTTGAAAGAACTCAAGCGTCAGCCATTCTCACCCTCTTGTAAGCCCTCCAGAAAGCTCAAGTTCAGAAGTCTCCTTGAAGGCAAAAGCTATTTCAAACCACCCACCTATCGGCTTTATCTCCTTCTCTCACTTCCAACTGATTCTTGCCCTTATTTGATATAATACACTTCACTTCCCTATGACAAATTTATGCTACTTAAAATTGACTTTTTCTGAGTGCTATGAATACAACATGCAACAGTTGTGAAACATCGGAAAGATTTAGATCTCCGAACCTTTAAAATTGCTTCCTGATTAGCAGGTAACCTGCTTCAGACTAACTTTCTGTTTCTACAGCTGCTCCATTTCCTTCAATATTTTTTAGTTGCAGTTTTGACAAGTTCTGATATAATGACTATCTGCATGCATTGTGATTTGAACCTGTGGCTAATCAAATTGTGTGTAACAAAACAGCAGGGTTTTTTGTTTGTTTCAAGGCTATTTGCTTTGATTTCTATGCCTTTAATATTTGTGCTGTAGCTTTGGCCATGGCTCTGTTATAATTATTTCAGACATTTAGTTAGCCATTTGAGAGATTGGCTGTAACCAACAGGAATATTTTCAAGGACACTTCTAAAGCAAATAACCAAAAAGGACTTCTTAGGTGCTTTGATGTCCTTTGTTTTTCAGACATTTGCACTGACATATTTTCCTATATAATTATCACAATCACAAACAAGATCTGATCAAAGCATCCTGCTGTTTATGAAGGTTGAAACTTTTAACTTTTCATTTTTGGTTTTAGAGATTTTATGCTTATGGTTTTAAAAGTACTTGGGGAACCCCTAGTTGGCAGGTGCATATACATTTGAGTGTCTCTGATATAGTCAATTTTTGTGGTTTTATGTGCAGAGCAGGCACTGGATCTACCTTCCACGTTAACATTATTGCACTGGGGTGTGTAAATACCAAAAAGTCAAAGCCCTACTATAATTTTTAACCACTGTATTATGTTAAGTCAATAGGAAGGAAAGCTGTATCACCGCTGAAGACAACGATAATTTCTCCTGTATTATTTCATGCTAGAAGTAAATATCATACTCATACTTGATTGACATAGATCTTCTGGCACATAGGAGTAAGAAAATAGAATGCATAAAAGTGGTGCCCAACCCTGCAGTCAGACAGCCTACCTACTTTGTTCCTGTACTGGGGAAGGCAGCACACTGCAGCCCATGGTGCACTTCCCAAGCTTGTATAGAGTCATCACTGCTCACAAAGAATCGTAGAATAGTGAATATAGCACACAGAATGGCTCCTTACTGTGCTCCTTACTGATCCCTGCTTCTAGATAGCTCCATCAAGGAGAGCAGTGGCAGCCTGGGGTAGTCCTCAGAATGTTTCACACCTGCTCTTGGCACTCCTCTCTTTCCTGGATGTTTCTTATTCTTGCACAAGGCTGTGGGATAGATGATTGCTTTCCTGGTAGCAGATGGCTCCAAGTCTACGTCTTTCACAGAAATGTGCTTTCTTCCCATGCCTGTGTCACAGTCCTGAGGCTAGATGCGAGTCCTCACATGGTGGAAGGACTGCAGGGTCCACCCTTAGCAAAGGTGAAGGCTGCAGCTGCCTGCCCGTAGCTCTCACTCATCAGCAGGTTAACATCATTACCTGTTTCCAGAACTATCGTAATCTGTGAAACCAGTCCTGCAACTACGTGAATGTGCACACAGATCCTTTGCTTAGGCTGTGCTCCAAGAGTGCTACCAGGATGGTGTTGCTCAGCAGGTGGCCTGTCCATGTCAAACAGCTTGTGTTATTGGCATTACAATCATTCTTCCCATTATCACAACTGTTTCAGTACTTTCTCTACTCCTCAACTAGTTGCCTGTTGCTGGTCTTCATCTAATCTTCCCATCTTTCTTCTGCTCACAACCTTGATTTAATGTCTTTCATAATCAACATAGAAGGAGCAACAAACTTGTCATTTATTTTGTGCCCATGTATATTATTAGCCTCCCATCCTATTAAGTGCATTCTTTGTATGAAATTTAATTTAGCTGCTGCAGCTGTACTCATTCTTATTGCTTAAAATAAAGATATTAAGAGGTGGGGAAAATGGTCAGGTATTCAAGGAAAGTGCTTGCACTTGTGCTTGTTGCTGACATTTGCAGTGCTCTTTGAGAGGCCTGGGTTTTTTTAGTATCTTTCTGCAGGATAAGATGACCTAAGAGTCTATTTCAGTCTCTAATTTCTATAATTAAATGGAGGTATCTGGTAAAACTGAGGTGGAACTTCAAGTTCCCATTGCATTTTCCAAAGGGAATAGGAGATAACCTGAGTGTCTTAAGCTATGTTACAGTCACGTCATCAGAACTGGAGATGAGCCAGTGCTAAGGTCTGTGTGGCAGCTGCCATGACCCAAACAAGTTCTCTTAAAGTTCTAGTGGGTTGATGTTTAAGAGA
>NW_015090813.1:698692-866000 GCF_001431845.1 Calidris pugnax
AAAAAAAAACTTAATTTAATTTGCCCAGCCACAGGAAAAAAAAAAAAAAAGAAAAGAAAAAAAAAAAAACCCCAAAGAAATAATCCCTTCAAGCAAAACATCACTCTCCTGCCAAACTGTGTTTCCCAAAGTGTCACGACCGAAGGCCAAAGCTGACGCTGCCTTCTCAGTCATGTAATGGCAAAGCAGGGAGTCCAGGTTGCAAAGGGGTCACCCAGAGCAAGGAGCTGCTTCTCATCCCAGTAGCCCACACTGCGGCACAACACGCATGCAATATTTAAATGGCAAATGCAATATTTAAATGGCAAACCAGATAAGGCATCCCTCTTGTTATAATTACATTTTGACCTTTTCTGAGTTGCATAATATTAGAGTAATTGTATAATCGGTCTCATTTCTTCCGTGCTCTCCCTTGAAAGAACTCAAGCGTCAGCCATTCTCACCCTCTTGTAAGCCCTCCAGAAAGCTCAAGTTCAGAAGTCTCCTTGAAGGCAAAAGCTATTTCAAACCACCCACCTATCGGCTTTATCTCCTTCTCTCACTTCCAACTGATTCTTGCCCTTATTTGATATAATACACTTCACTTCCCTATGACAAATTTATGCTACTTAAAATTGACTTTTTCTGAGTGCTATGAATACAACATGCAACAGTTGTGAAACATCGGAAAGATTTAGATCTCCGAACCTTTAAAATTGCTTCCTGATTAGCAGGTAACCTGCTTCAGACTAACTTTCTGTTTCTACAGCTGCTCCATTTCCTTCAATATTTTTTAGTTGCAGTTTTGACAAGTTCTGATATAATGACTATCTGCATGCATTGTGATTTGAACCTGTGGCTAATCAAATTGTGTGTAACAAAACAGCAGGGTTTTTTGTTTGTTTCAAGGCTATTTGCTTTGATTTCTATGCCTTTAATATTTGTGCTGTAGCTTTGGCCATGGCTCTGTTATAATTATTTCAGACATTTAGTTAGCCATTTGAGAGATTGGCTGTAACCAACAGGAATATTTTCAAGGACACTTCTAAAGCAAATAACCAAAAAGGACTTCTTAGGTGCTTTGATGTCCTTTGTTTTTCAGACATTTGCACTGACATATTTTCCTATATAATTATCACAATCACAAACAAGATCTGATCAAAGCATCCTGCTGTTTATGAAGGTTGAAACTTTTAACTTTTCATTTTTGGTTTTAGAGATTTTATGCTTATGGTTTTAAAAGTACTTGGGGAACCCCTAGTTGGCAGGTGCATATACATTTGAGTGTCTCTGATATAGTCAATTTTTGTGGTTTTATGTGCAGAGCAGGCACTGGATCTACCTTCCACGTTAACATTATTGCACTGGGGTGTGTAAATACCAAAAAGTCAAAGCCCTACTATAATTTTTAACCACTGTATTATGTTAAGTCAATAGGAAGGAAAGCTGTATCACCGCTGAAGACAACGATAATTTCTCCTGTATTATTTCATGCTAGAAGTAAATATCATACTCATACTTGATTGACATAGATCTTCTGGCACATAGGAGTAAGAAAATAGAATGCATAAAGGTGGTGCCAACCCTGCAGTCAGACAGCCTTTGTTCCTGTACTGGGGAAGGCAACACACTGCAGCCCATGGTGCGCTTCCCAAGCTTGTATAGAGTCATCAGAGTCATCACTGCTCACAAAGAATCATAGAATAGTGAATATAGCACACAGAATGGCACATGCAGTGCTCCTTACTGATCCCTGCTCCCGGATGGCTCCAGCAAGGAGAGCAGTGGCAGCCTGGGGTAGTCCTCAGAATGTTTCACACCTGCTCTTGGCACTCCTCTCTTTCCTGGATGTTTCTTATTCTTGCACAAGGCTGTGGGATAGATGATTGCTTTCCTGGTAGCAGATGGCTCCAAGTCTACGTCTTTCACAGAAATGTGCTTTCTTCCCATGCCTGTGTCACAGTCCTGAGGCTAGATGCGAGTCCTCACATGGTGGAAGGACTGCAGGGTCCACCCTTAGCAAAGGTGAAGGCTGCAGCTGCCTGCCCGTAGCTCTCACTCATCAGCAGGTTAACATCATTACCTGTTTCCAGAACTATCGTAATCTGTGAAACCAGTCCTGCAACTACGTGAATGTGCACACAGATCCTTTGCTTAGGCTGTGCTCCAAGAGTGCTACCAGGATGGTGTTTCTCAGCAGGTGGCCTGTCCATGTCAAACAGCTTGTGTTATTGGCATTACAATCATTCTTCCCATTATCACAACTGTTTCAGTACTTTCTCTACTCCTCAACTAGTTGCCTGTTGCTGGTCTTCATCTAATCTTCCTGTCTTTCTTCTGCTCACAACCTTGATTTAATGTCTTTCATAGTCAACATAGAAGGAGCAACAAACTTGTCATTTATTTTTGTGCCCATGTATATTATTAGCCTCCCATCCTATTAGGTGCATTCTTTGTATGAAATTTAATTTAGCTGCTGCAGCTGTACTCATTCTTATTGCTTAAAATAAAGATATTAAGAGGTGGGGAAAATGGTCAGGTATTCAAGGAAAGTGCTTGCACTTGTGCTTGTTGCTGACATTTGCAGTGCTCTTTGAGAGGCCTGGGTTTTTTTAGTATCTTTCTGCAGGATAAGATGACCTAAGAGTCTATTTCAGTCTCTAATTTCTATAATTAAATGGAGGTATCTGGTAAAACTGAGGTGGAACTTCAAGTTCCCATTGCATTTTCCAAAGGGAATAGGAGATAACCTGAGTGTCTTAAGCTATGTTACAGTCACGTCATCAGAACTGGAGATGAGCCAGTGCTAAGGTCTGTGTGGCAGCTGCCATGACCCAAACAAGTTCTCTTAAAGTTCTAGTGGGTTGATGTTTAAGAGAGTAGGTTTAAGAGAACAACTAAAAGTTTATAAGCTCAAGGTTTCATGTTGAATCTAAGTGGAATATGCATGGCTTACAACAACATTGGTATGGAGCAGATATTTCAGATATAGGACCTCTATCTGTATTTGCATAGTTTGCACATTGTTCTTTGATATCATCAAGCAAACAAATAAGTAAGAAGTAATATATTTTGATTTTTCCCTATGAACTTGCTGCATGATGCTGGACTTATTCTTAAGTGAATCCTTTTGAAGAGAAAAGGGACTTTAAATTGGCAGGGTATAGATTCCTGTCAATACCTCTTGAGTTAAAAGCTTCATGAGCAAGTATAGCATTGATGTAGCTTTTATTTACAGATATGATTAGAAATAGTGTGGCCAGTGGGACTAGGGAAGTGATTGTACCTCTGTGTTCAGCACTGGTGAAGCCCCACCTCCAGTAATGTGTCCAGTTTTGTGCGCCTCGCTACCAGACATTGAGGTGCTGGAGCGTGTCCAGAGAAGGGCAATGAAGCTGGTGAGGGGTCTGGCGCACAGGTGTTATGAGGAGAGGCTGAGGGAGCTGGGGTTATTCAGCCTGGAGAAGAGGAGGCTGAGGGGAGACCTTCTCACTCTCTACAACTACCTGAAAGGAGGGTGTAGAGAGGTGGGGGTCGGTCTCTTCTCCCACATCACAGGTGATGGGACAAGAGGAAATGGCCTCAAGTAGCACCAGGGGATGTTTATATTGGATACTAGGAAAAAATTATTCACTGAAAGTGTTATTAAGCATTGGAATGGGCTGCCCAGGGAAGTGGTTGAGACGCCATCCCTGGAGGTATTTAAAAGATGTGTAGGTGTGGCACTTTGGAACAGGGTTTAGTGGTGGACTTGGGAGTGTTATGTTAATGGTTGGACCTGATGACCTGAAAGGTTTCTTCCAACCAAGATGATTCTATGAGTCTATGATATGCTTCTATTAGAGTTCCACCATATATGCTCTGATTGGCTTTCTCCTGCCACTTGAAAGCTTCCCTCTTACCTCTTATTCTTGTGCAAATAGCTACCCTTTCTAGTGCTAATGATAATAGAGAAGATCTGGGACATGACTAGGTTGCTGTGACCTATTGCTTTCAGTGATCTGCCTAATGGAGTGGGGTTCAGTGGCAGAAAAGCCCCAGGTAACATAGTGGCTGTGAGGACCTTTGTGTTTATGCCTTGAACACAGAGCATACAGTGTAAACTACTTTTTTTTCTCCATTTTTTATGTACAGGATGAGTTGTTCTGGGAATTTGGCTCCACAGGTTGGTTCTTGCTGTGGGGATGTAGCATCCTGCATACCTCAAGAGTTAAAATAAATTGTAGTTTTTCAGTGTTGAGGAAAAAAAGCAGATATAGAAATGTGGGGAAAGAAGTGATATGCTCTGGATAGACACCCAAATGATACACATAGGGAGTGGTTATATTTGAAGCTTAGGGTGACAAAGTAAAGAAAGATATTTCACACTGCCCCGTTGTATGTGGGGCAGTGTAATCCATCAGCTACTTTGATAAGCTTCACCAGTTTTTTTGGAGACTGCCATGTGATGATCTCATGAGCTGAATCAATTGAGGCATTCCAAACAAATGTCCTCCGAAATGCCTGAATGATGTATATGAAGAAATGATTGTTATGTTTGTGTCTAGAGATCAATGCATTTTTCTTCATTTGCGTTATGTTGTGACACTGCTGCAGCTTCTGGAGTTGCATTTCAGTAGGACTTGCTGTTGATTTATTTTTAATTTGATCTTAATCAGCTCTGTGTTTCTATCCCCTTTCTTTTTGTCATTTTATTTACTTAAGTATCAGCACAGTTCCTCAATAAGAGGCTTGGAAAGAGAAAGCTCACATTGTCTGGCTTCAGTAACCATCAGCTGTATTACCACATGCACATCTATCAAGATTAGCTGCTTTTCCAGTACATAAAATCCATTTATGTAACAAGAAAATCAAATAAACACCACTGTGTTTTCTTAAAATCTCTGGTGTCCATGCCTTTCTTTGGCCCCATAAAAATGATTTCTGGGAATTTAACAGCATAAAGTTTAACTGTTTTGTTAAAGTCTCAAGTGAACTGAATAAAAAACTGGACCTGTCAATATCCTGTCCGAAAAGGGAAAATAGGTGAGGTTGCCTTTCGTTTGAACAATGGGAATTTAAGTAAATGCTTTGCTATTTCAGTATCATTTTACATCTGATACATAGATGCTTGCCCGGAGCTCTCACCAATAAAAATACATTAGTCTCCTCCCATTGTCCTGGAGCAGAGGTATGTGGTGGTCTCCCACTCAGGTCATAGCCACTGCTCATTTATGTTCCTCCAAAGGGTGCTGGTTGTCCAAGAGACCCTCAGGAGGCGACTCAGTGATCTATCACAGTCCAAAATTATGAACCAAGCAGAGAATATAGCTAATTTCAGAGCAGAGGACAAACTTGGGAGCTATGTCAGACCTGTGGCTGGAGACCACACAGTTCACCAGGCTTGGGATGGACATGGTGTCCAGCCCTCACCCTAGGGATAGCCATGGAACTGTGTCAAGGTGAGCTCAGGGGGGACAGGGCCACAGCTGAGACCGCGGGCATCTCCACAGGGGAGGTAACATAACAGGGTCGCTTTCTCAACAGTGAGTTTTGGATGGAGTGTCCTGCATGCTCCCTTCCCTGAGACGTTGTAGGGTGACCTCAGGGCGAGACACTAGAGATACAGCTGAGCAGGGCAGCCTGTTTCTTCCTCAGGCCCCTATATCTGGCAAATATTGATAGAAGTCAGTTTAAGATCTCAATAGTCATCTCTATAGAGGGGTACCCTCCTTTTTCTACCTCAATTTCTCTTCCTCCTCCTCTCCATTAACCTTTCATAGAATCATAGAATGGTTCAGGTTGGAAGGGACCTTAAAGATCATCGAGTCCCAACCCCCCTGCCATGGGCAGGGACACCTCCCACCAGACCAGGTTGCTCAAAGCCCCATCCAGCCTGGCCTTGAACCGCTCCAGGGATGGGGCATCCTTTCCTGTGCCCAGGATCCTGCCAGTTAACAACTGTCTATGGCAGCGGGAAGTTTTCTGTTCTGCCCCCCCGCAGTTTTCAGGGAAGGACAGCCCTAGGGAAGGTTGCAGCAGGTCCCCAAGGAATAAGAGTCTTACTGCTTCTTATGTTTTATTTACTTTGAGCATATTCATACCCTGCATGAGAAAATTTCCTAGTAAAGTATGAAGACGGTCATTTCAGAGTGGAAACCAAGTGCCAAGACAGGCTTTTAAGGCTAAAGAATACTGTGCAGGATTTATTTTAGGGCGGTTTCTGATTAACAGTTCATCACTATTATGTCTGGATCCCAGCACTGGCAGTTTTATGTAGTCAGCTGTTTGGATAGCGCGCTCATTATCCTAAGGTAAAAGAAATGAGGGGAAAAACGATTGAAGAATTTCTTTTTTACACTATTTTTGCTCTGGCTGATTATGTTCCTTTATTGTGTATAGATCCTTTCTAAAATTAACTAGGGTTTCTCAGTAGACTCTCTGTTAGCAGCAGCAGAAGTGGACCAAATTTTTAGCTATTTCCTTAGATTTATGGGTATCTGGAGCTCAAGGAAACATAGTATGAATACATGGAATTTTTTATGTCGGTCTTTTCATAATTTGATCCATAAATAAATAACATTTGATTCTCTAGTCCTGATTTCCCAATCCACCAGTATCCTTCATCTTCTTTTCCCAGTGGAAGTCAATGATATTCACTATGGCATGCTTTTTTTCGGGGTGGTATTTCTACATGGGAACCAGGAGATGTGAGTGTGTGTGGGGAGGGGGATGACAGCCACCAAAACTGGGAAATGCTCCTGGACCCCATAGAGCAGGCATAGGTTATGTCAATATTGTGCCATGGGTCACAGTTTAAGGCATTTCCCAGAAATTAGTCAGAAATTATTCTATTCAGGTCAGCTCCAGTGCTGGGGAGGCATGAGAGGGGATTTTTTTAGTATTTTCAGGGCAAATCCTCTACATGTTCCCTTACATGGATTTCAGTTTTGGAACCTCTTCCTTGAGAAAACACACGAGCAAATATACATGTCTGTGAAAAGAAATCTGGGGGGCACACCTGAATTCAGGAGGTGTGTTTAAAGAGGAACATAGTTCCTTCTTCACTGAGCATTCACCGAGTGTGTACAAGGCATGGATGTGTTGGGAGCACAATTTTCATGATCCCATAGCAAATAACGTTGATTTGAGGAAGGACCAGGGACATTGGGTGTTTCAAGTTGGAGCCAAAGAATGCTGTGCTGTCTTCTGGGAACATAAATTTCTGCAATGTACTGTGTTCAGGTCTAGTTAAGGTTGTAAATCATTCATTTTCACGAGCACTAAATTCACCTACAAATTTTTAAAAGTACCTCTCATTTTTAATGAGTGTTGTGTCACAGAGGAAAGTTGAAGACATGTCAAACGCTTGGGCTAAACGCCTCCTTTGGAGTAGTTGATTTAGGTGAAATATCTCAGGAATGTTAATCCTTTTAGTTTTAGTCATGTTTACAACTAGCCATTTTAAAGTGGTATATGTGAAAATTCAGATATCACTAAGCATGTTATGTCTGTGAATGGATGTTGAATAGTTTGTCAAGTTTTTACCCACCGTCCTCTTAAGCTTTCATCATTGTAGGATTTTTCCAGGCTTACAATATTTCAGGAGTGCAGTGGGCTCCTTCAGAAAACCTTGCAAACTGCTGCTCCAGGTAGTGCAATCTGAGACGAGCCTTCTAGGCTTTTGTTTACTCTGCACATCCAAGAATAAATCCTCCACAAGCTCTTGTTTACAGTTTGAGGAAAGCCGGTGTGTGAAGATAGCGTGGCCACACAACCCGTGGTACCGCTGCCCCTTTTAACTGCAGGCTGGAGCAATCTGTGTCAAGCCTCCCTGTAGGACGGTGGACATCAAAATGCAGCAGTAAAAAGACAGTACCTGGACACTTAAGAAGTCAAGGATTTAAAGAAGCAACCAAATCAGTCAGACCTTGACCTAATGGGTCTGAAAACACACAGGCTTCAGGCGATTTTGCTTGAAAGGTCCGTCCTAGAGTGTAGGGATCTTCTACGTTTGGTTGGTGGAAAGCTTTTTTTATGTTTCTAGAAAGCAGTGTTTGTACGTGTTTCCAGGCTGATGGCCTCCCTTTGTATTGCTGTCTGGAAAGAGATACTTGCTGTTTGGAAAATAGGGATGAATAATCTCTTTTCTCATTTCTGGGCCTGCATTGGTATGGGAACACTAATGGCTGGAGTAGTTTACTTCAAATCACTACTCCAATTTCACCAGTGTATTAGAATTTCTTAGAATCCTTTTGCTCTAGGAAAAAAAAACCAGAAAGAAGCTGAAATCATCTTGAAGTCGAGCTTATTCAAGCCTTTATGACTTCCTGGCTTCATCCAGGCTGTTAAATACCATGGGAGAAATCTTGGGATGTCTGATACTTTTGATCTTGGCACTGTTCCAAAATGGAAAATTCAGGAGCACCTGCAAAAACTAATAGAGTTCGAGTTTCAATTTGTCTCTATTTTGTGTGAAAGGCTTTGGTAGAGTTGTGTTCAATCTGAAATGCTTTCCTTTTTATTTTACTGAAGTTAAAATGCAGATGTGAACATAATGTGTGATGCTGCCTGGTTCAGGCTTTCGCTCTGAACAAGCCACATTATTTTGGGCTGGTATTGAAATATTCATAGCACTGTACTTCTGTTTATTCAGATTATTTCTTACTGTGTCTTAGATTATCCATCTGAATTTAATATTTAGGTTAAATTACTAGATAGAGGCTCATAATATGTGGATATGCATTTTTTTCTTGGAGACTTTTGCTTTCTTTTTAATTAAAAATGAAATCCACTGAATAGTATTTATCACACCTAGACTTTTGCAATGTAAACGCGCATACTGTCTTGAGATCTGTGGTGAAAATTGTCTTTCCTAGAGGGCAATTTACTTGGCCAGTGTGGATGCTTATCTTGGGAGGTGATGCATGCTTTAGAAGTTGCTATTTATTTCAGTGGATTGTAAAAAACTCCAGATTTCTTGCTTAGACCAGTACTTCATAGATGTCTAAAGTCCTATCAATCCTATCTTAAAGCTCTTCTATTTGCATGGAAAAGAGCACTGGAGTGAAGGGTTTGTAAAAGGGTTTGTCAGTTCCAGCATTATTTTGCTGAAATTGATTGAGTTTTTCCATGTGTGTATTAAGGATAATATAACAATAATGAGGGAAGAACATTTTGAATTAGGTCCTCTGCAGGTACAAAGGGCATAGCTCTTAATAATAGGAATTTTCTTTTGCAAAACTGTAGACAAAACTGAAATGTAATTTTATATAACATCTATTAAAATCCCATATATAAAAAGATGCAACACGGGAGAAAAAAATACATGCAGGTGTGACCTACACTAAACCCCAAGTGAAGTAAGTTTGAAAGCTGAGAAATCAATGGTGCATTCAAAATTTATTCAGCGGTGATATGTTTGTAATTATTTTTGCACTCAGATCAGCTTAAAGAAAAGCTGGATTCGGGTCTGAAGTCTTCCTCTAGGTGATCTCTGAAATAATCAGTGACTTTTTTCCATAACTTCAGTCCACCGTTCCTCGTGCATAGCAACTCTCCAGTAACTTCCTGCAAAATTTCAGAGGTCACTGAGAGGCGAAGTGACTTTATAAGTTGGAATCTGGCACTTCATACTTCCAGGCTGATTTTACTGGCATAACACTACAAAACCATACAAGTCCCCCTTGCTTACCCATAAAGCATCAGCCAGGGAAGATGACTGATATTTTGCCAGTATAAATGCAATTATTCACTTAATTTTTGATATATAATAAGAATTAGCAAGCAGGGTACTCTCATGTTCATTGGGAACCCTTCTTCTAAGCTGTTCTTCAAGAGGATAAATACATGCAGCCTGCCTTTCAACTACTCCACAACTGCATTTATTACGTCTCAAGGAGGAGACATTTGGCACTTAATTTGCAAAAAGCATTTTGTCTGAATTATGTCATGTTTATTACAGCAGTATTATAACATTCTCCTTTAGGTTCGTGAGGCAGATTCGCGGCATAATTTGATGGTGGAATTTCCGGCGGTGGCTCACATTGAGTGTTTCTCCTCTTCTTTTCCTGGTGTTTTTCACACTCTGGAGTTAAAAGACAGGTTTTATAAGTCGATCTGTGTGGCGTGCCTGTGCTTAGCAGGGAAATGGGATTCCTTCTCCACTGCACAATCCGTAATTACCTAAGTATGCACAAAACATGCGTGTGCGTTGGTCCTAGTGGCATGTTAATGGGTGGTTGATAGGTAACCTGAATTGATGTGTGAGATTGGACTGTACTAATTGAAATGATCACATAATTAATTGGAACAGGAACGAATAGTTTGCATTACCTGCATTTGGAATTTGTAAATTTGCTCTGGATATTTTCGGGTGGAGAATTTTCAAGCTATGTGCTGTTTGTAGACTGTCAGTTTTAACTACTCACTTTTCAGGGCTTGCAGATTAATCAGGAGGTTCAATTTTTGCTCTTGAATTGGATGAATGAAGACTTTTAACAAATGAACAATTTTTTTCTGGATAATGCACTTTGAGTATGAAGTTTTGAAGATTTGGGGACTTTTTTAATGAAATAATCAGTTCAATATTGGTGCATAATGCATATTATAAGTACACACCCAGTGTACTGAACTCAAGCTGTGTGCTAGATAAAGCGTTTTGTGGATCTTTTTCCATCATTCAGCTTTAATTAATATACCTACATCTTGATAATGATTGTATATGTCAAAAATCCATTAGAGTTAAAGATCATCTACCATGCATGAAATATGTTTGTGAAGCTCTTCTTTTCATGTTACAGAGTATCTGAGAAATGGATACTAAGCCCTTAAACACTGACGTGCAATAACTATCTCAATATGGCTCTGGAAAATGTGTCAGATGGAACAAGTAATTAGTAAGTGGCATGAACAAAGAGAAATCACTCCTAGTTAAGTAGAATATTGTAAATAATGGATTTTATTCAAACAAGCAAGGATCTGAATTACTATAAAGTAAATATCAATTATTCATTTAGTTTAATATTTTATTCCATCCCTCATAAACATTTACATTAGAACAGCAGTGAGCGTACCCTAGAGATTCAGACTAAGCAAACAAGCTCCCCTCCTGCTTCCTAGGCTTCCAGCCCGACTGTCCATCACCACCTAAGCTCGGTACCAAATGAGGTTGAAAATTGTGTCACTTGCCGAAGCTCCGGGCAGTGCCGAGCTGCTCCATCACACAGGGAGCCCAAGGAGCACCTGAAGCTCTAATGTCTGGCTTCGAGAGATACGCCAGGTGTAATAGTCTCATTTAGATGGCAGGTTCGTCTAGTGGTGAAGCAGCGTGAGCTGAGTCATGTAAGCACCTCCATATGACAGTTTTGAGGAACCAGACCGAGGAACTATTGAAGGTGTAATAGTCTCATTTAGATGGCAGGTTCGTCTAGTGGTGAAGCAGCGTGAGCTGAGTCATGTAAGCACCTCCATATGACAGTTTTGAGGAACCAGACTGAGGAACTATTGATTTACAAGAGGTTTGCTGAAGTGCCTGACTGACGGCGCAGGGCAAGGACGTCTTCTCCTCATTTAGGGCAAAAGGGCCTAGGGTCAGATGAAGCCCTTTCACAGGGTCTCTTGTGGGTGGGTGAAATGTCCCTGAAAAGCTGTGTCTTCTCCTCATTTAGGGCAAAAGGGTCTAGGATCAGAGGAAGCCCTTTCACAGGGTCGCTGTGGGTGGGTGAAATGTCCCTGAAAAGCTGCCAGGAAGAAAAACTCCCTCAGCTTTTATACTTACTTTCCCACTCTTGCCCGAGCCCTAGTTTGAGAGGATTTGAGGGAATGGCTTCAAGCTCCAACAGGGTAGGTTTAGACTGAACATTAGGAAGGAATTTTTCACAGAGAGAGTGGTCAGGCATTGGAACAGGCTGCCCAGGGAGGTGGTTGAGTCACCATCCCTGGATGTGTCTAAGGGACGTTTAGATGCGGTACTGGGGGATAAGGTGTAGGGGAGAACTTTGTAGAGTAGGGTAGATGGTTGGACTCGATGATCCCAAGGGTCTCTTCCAACCTGAATGATTCTATGATTCTATGATTGACTCTGAGGACATGCAGGTGGTTCGCTTTTTATGGCTTCGTGTTGCCAGCATTTCCATCACTATGTCCACATTACAGGTTGCATCTCAGACTAGAGATATCCAAGGCAGCTTAATATAACCTCCCTTAGTACTGAAAGGCACACAAGCCATGACAGAATGGACATCCACAAAGCCTGATTTATTCTGCTTCTTATTTAAGGCTAGTTAGAGTATTCCTGAACAGTAATTCAATCAGCTGGCTGTGTGGATATACTGCCAACCAGGGTATTAAGTCATGGCTATTGTCATAGCCATGCTGTGCGACGCCTACGTATATGCTGTAAGAAATGGACTTAGGCAATATATTCGTATCTCATGGGTCATTAAACAGGCATCATGTATCAACAAGCTTCCATCGGTATCAACTAGGATTAGAATTTAGGTAATGCTGAATATCATACTCAACTTCACTTAAACTTTTCCTGATTAATATGGAGCACTTTTGTAGGGATGTAATTTCCTATTTTAATACTGTCTTATTTAGCCCTTTTTTTGTTTCAAGTTTTCAGACTTTGGATTTCTGTTTTAATACATGTGATATAGTGCAAAATAAAAATAAATGGAACTGGAGGACCAGCTGTTTTGAGTGAAATCCTGGACCAAACATCCTGAGAATAAGAGAGTGCAAGCTTCTGGCAATCTTAACAGAATGACGTTATTATAAACTGCCTATTCCAGAAGAAGTAGCTGAATTATCTGGACAAGCTACTTGATGCCTCACTGTTTGACCTCTGTGACTGAGGGCCAGAGTTTCACATAGTGTTCAGGGGCTTGAAGTTGCAGAGAAGTATTCTGGGAGATTCTGCCAGGTTTTGAAATATGTCTTTTGAAGAACCGAACTCTCATGGGAAACCTTAATCTGAAGATTCTTGAAAATGCCAAGGGTGGCTCCATAAGGTCTTCATGCCCTTGGGATCTCTCTCCCAGAAGCATACTCAGAGAGATATTTAATTTTCCATCAGAATTATTGGTGCATATTGGAGCACAAAAAGCTTTAAAAAAAACTTCTTCACCCTGAGGACAAGTTGCACTGTTCAATGGAGCTCTAGATTGACACCAGCCAGACAGCCAAAAGATCTGGGCTGTGCACCTAACCCACTCCCTGATTCTCTGGGTGAGCACGAGGAAGCCAACTTGGCCAACACTGTGGCTAGAAGCCAAAAGATTTTGGATATCTTCTCTTCCAGTCTTTTGAATTTATCTGATTAACTTATTCCATCTAATTATGAAGATTTTGGCATGTGAATTTTTCAGATCAGAAGCTCCATGGTGTGTGTAATGATTATGGCTACATGTGAAATGATCATTACTTGCCAATAGTTTGTCGTGACACAAAAAGTTCTCCATCATAGTCATAAGAAAAGTGAGTAAATTTGGAGGAACTGGCTCTTTCACTCAATTCACAAAAGATCGGATGTCAGCTGGACATGCAAAAAAATAAATTCACTTTAAAAGCTGGTGTCTGAGATGTGTTGTTGATCCTGGGATTAATTTTGTTATTATTTCATTTCAATGAGACAAAATGCCCTTTGTGTAACACTTTATAATTCAGTTGTTTTAAATGGCTCTTGTGGAACATTGCAGTGCCAGTATTTTATTGGAACAATGATATTTGAACAGCTGAAAACGGTGAAGATTTAATGGAAATAAAAATGGCATTGAAATGATGAATTTTTGAAAACTGGGGCAAGTGGGCACTGGCAGTTCCCTGTGGGTGCCTGAGGATGCAGAAATACACTTCCCAGGGGTATTTTCTTTATTAAATGCTGCCCAGTGGTGAATAAAGAATAATGGGCTGTTTCTCTTGAAGGCAATACCAGGGTCACCAGAATGCCACGCAGGAATTTGCATCAGCCAGCCAGGTCTAAGGGGGGGTCTTTGTCATTGGAAATCTTACCTGCAGTAATTTTGCTGTCTCCTGTAAACTTCCTCCAAAGCTAAAATCTTCCCAAGAGGCACGTGTCTTACCTCACAGGAGGTTCACTGGTGGGAATGTTACTATTCCTGCAGCACAAGGAGGTGTGATTTCTTACATTGCAGGAGCGTTCCCTGGGTGTAGCACTATTTATGCTTGAAAAGGGGGAATGAAAGACTCAAGACTATCTGGCTGTGATAGGGAGGAAGAAAAAGGAAAGAAAGGCACCTCACTTCAAAATGGGAGGTGGCAGGAAGATGGATGAACTGAGGAAGATGAATTTGGGAAGGGAAATGAGTTTTTTCAAGATGAGTAACCGTGCTTTCTCTTTCATCTTGCTCACAGACTTCTTCAGGCTTGTGCTTCCCAAGCTCAGGTGATGGATGAAGCAGTCTGTGCGTGCACTCTGGGCTGGAGGGGCATGGAAGAGTGTTTGGCAGGGGGAAAGGCTGGAGAGCAGCTCCCTCACATCTCTGCAGTGGCTAGTGAGGAGGTGAAATCTCAGCAAAATTGGGCCACATCAGCCCTTGATTGGTAGTGGTTCTGCTGTAGGTGCTAATGGCAGGTATCAGTATGTTGATCAAAGCTACCCTTCAGACCTGGGTTCAGGAATGCACAGATCAAGATCAAAGGCAGATGAACAGAGTCTTCCTTGGATACTGGCCATTGAAGAGAGAGGCTGACCCCTTTGATCCCTCAACTTTTATACTGAGCAAAGGGCAGATGGGATGGAGTACCCTGCTGGTGAGTTTTGGGTCACTTGTCCTGTCTGCTCCTCCCCACTCGTGAGATCCCTCTACACTTTTTCACTTCCGACCCTCCAACTTCGTGCATGACCAAGGTACCTGGCCTTGGTTGCTACAGCAATAAAGATAGGCAAGAGTCTCTCTGCATATCATCCCGTGGTATTAACTACAAACATCAGACCTTATCTGCTAGAAGTGGACACTCTCTGAAAAATAGGCTGCTAATTTCAGATAGTCAGTTAGTTAGAACAGTCTTAGCTGAAAAGCAAAATGACTGAGCGTAAAATTGATTCTGTTTTACCTCAAACCAGGACAAAGGATCAGCTCTGCTGTGTCCATGTTGAGCTAGAAGGGCAGAAGTGAGAGCACGGACATAACAACTGGGACCTCATTTCAGCAAGCTGCCGAGGCATGAATCTGCATCCAAACATCCAGCAATGTGCCTCAGATTGAACCCATTACTGAAGTATCCCTGAGAGCTGGGTCTGCCTCCCCAGCTCTGTCTCTTTTGGGGTGAAAGTGGCAGAAACAACTTCTATTCTTTTTGAAGATCACTTCATACACACTTCAGATAGGGCTTGCTCTTATTTCCTTGGTAGGGTTATTCAGTGTGTTTAGTTGTTTTTGAGGTAAGCTGAAATTCTTCCATGGTGAAAGCTCATCTGCGTGTGCCAAGTATTAATATTTTGAAATTATTAGCTGTATTTTGTATAAAACAAGGCTCTTGTGCATAATTGTATTAATTTTGGCACTAGAAGTTCAAGGGCAAGCATGCCAACTCAGTATTCCTGGAATAATAAAAACAAAATATGTGATTTCTTAAGGTTCTGTTTTCGATATATATTTTGAGGGCCTCATCTTAAACTAACAAGATGATGTAACCTGTTTTTGTCTCTTCCTCAGCAGATGTGCCTCAGGGCAAAGGTTGGTGTTCAAACAACGATTTTATTTTTTTTAAAACAAAGTTGATTGTAACATGAACTGCCTACTCCTAAGAAGCTTTAACAGGATGTTTGGTAAATGTCAAAAATGTTAACTTACAACCAATGCCTGTGATATCCCAAAGAGACTCAGTCAAGAGCACATCCTTAGTGACTTTACAAGCCACAGTTTTGCTTAACTTAAATTAATTTTAAGCTGAACTGAAGTTTAAAATTACTGAAGCTGGCTAATGCTATTCTCTCTAAAGACTGTGTGCTGCTGACATTATGCTTTTAATACTGAAGCTCCTTTTGTCTGGCATGTAAGCACATGAGAATGAGAAAAGGCCCTTCTGAGTAAAAGAAATAAAACATTATGGGTCTTTTTCTCCCACAGATTATCTTTTTTCCACCTAGTTAATCTGTGAGGGGATGATCAGTGTGTTATCCTTAGTGCTGGTCCCAGAAAATGGCTAAGAGCTGCAACAAACCATGGCATTGGGTGTAAAGGTGGAGCTTTCACCAGTTTTGTGTGTTCTACCCTCAATATAGTTAGTTGGTCTGGCTAACGGGTTTCATCAACACTGTCAAGTATCTTGGTCGGTTCTGATGTTTGTCACACTGTAGTTCTAATAGTCATAACTTTTTTCCTCCTTCTCTGAAGCCTTTAAAGACTCTACTGTCTTCACAGAGCTTTTTTATTTATTTTTTTTTTCTCAGAGAAAATGGGATGAGTGAAAGAATCTCAATTATAATTTCAGGGTGTCAGGGATTTTTCTGTAATTTTTTTTTTTTTTTTTTGTAAAACCTAGTGTGTATATAAATATAGAGAGAGTACAGTCCAATATGGGCATGGTAGTCAGGTTTTATCAGGAGTTTTTCAAATGACTCACATAAGTCACTCAGCAGACGCAGATAAAACCCTCGCTATCCCATTACAACATTGTGTAATCTCTTGTAAGCCCCTCAAACTAACCCCATCACTCTGAGCACACACATATACATGCACCCCTCCCCTCCACCGAGGCAGATGCACTGGGGAAGTTTAGCTAACAGCCCCGCTCCCTCCATCCTGCCACTTATACCCATGAACCTGGTAATTTGGTAAATCTTCTGACTGTGGCTCAGGAGGTTTAGCACTTCTTTTCCCCTGCATGATAGCTGAGTGCTACGAGTGATCACATATCCATAATATCAGGACAAAAAATATTCTATCTCTTTTCCAACATCTTAACGGCTCTGCTTTCCCTAAGATTAGGGGGTGAAAGTGGGAACAATAATGCGGCTGACATTTATGATAATGCCACGTGCTGTCACTTAGAATCAGATGTACTATAGGATTAGTAGCAAACGTTGTAAAAATGCCAGGAGTCTCCAATGTATCGGGCCCGATTCCTCATTCTTTTATGCCAGTGTTCATTTGTTGACTTCCTCTATATGCCCAGAATCCAGGGATTTTCAAAAGTCCCAAGGCAGTTTTTGGCAAGTATAGCTCATGTCACTGCCCACTGGTTCTTGTCAGAAGTGCGGCACTCTGGTGACAAGCTCTGGTATCTCTACAGGGTGATTTTTTGGGGTCTGGTTTGTGTTTTTTTGCTTTGCTGCCTGAAAACTGATTAAATCAATTCTGAGTACTAGCAGGCTTTCTGCCATCCACGTGTCTACCAGAAAATAAAGCTATTCAGATGTTCAGTCTCTTCAGCTGGAACTTCACATTGAAAGACATTTATAAGCTCTCATCATGAAGCCTAAGCCTGAAAAATTCGCAGTGATGTGAAGAATGTTATCAAAAGGTTATGGGAATTTTCTTCTCTTTCTCTCTCTATTTATTTCCCTATATATCTGTATATAACAAGTACGGTGCGAGTTTTGAAAGACACTGGGTATTAAGCTCTGACTCTGTAGAACCTGAAGAACTTGGGCTGAGTCTGGAGCAATCACAGTTAGCAACGACCCAATCAATCTCTATTCTCTTTCTGATTTGGCTAAGTAAAGGCAACTTCTACCTTTTGTTTTCCAGCATTCCTTAGGGCTTTCCAGATTAGGTAGGGTGCAACAGCACTTTTTTTGCTTTCAGTAGGGACAACACAATCATAAAGCACAACGGGTAGCTCTTTAAATTGCATGTGGAGTGTGAAAAGTGATCTGGAAAATAGCAGCTTTTTTATTTAACAATCCTTGTGCTTTGGTGTGATGAGAGGGAGAGAGAGGAAACTAATCTGTTTCTTCTTGTGCATTGTCAACACTGTTTAATATGTTCTGATCAACTGCACCAATAATAAGGCCCTGAAATTTGAGTTATACACGGGTAGCAGAAAGTATAATTTGAAGGCAATGGGGCTGCACAGGTATAAATGAGGAGTTGCCTTGGTCTGCAGCTCTCTTTGTTGAGGATGCTCAGTGGAATGAAAGAAGTTCAGCTTCACTCTCAGAATCCAGCGTGGATTTGCAAAGCTTTGCGAATGGATGGAAAAGCTGTAATTAGACTGAATGCATTTGATATGGAATTGGGAAGATGATAAAAAATTGTGATTTCTTAGAGAGCAGAACTGCAATTTAATAATTGGGAGTATGTTGTAAAGGACTGGGAATTTTGGTCATAGCAAGGAAAGTAATTGACTGCAGATGGAGAGATCTGGACAATATACATATGTTGGCAGTAGCAGCTTTTAGATTCAGGGGCGCAGTGTTTGGGACTGTGCAGTGTGGTTATTCCAGTTTATAAGCACACTTTTATTAGCATGTAAATTTGAATGCCAAAGGCATAAGCCACACTGCTTTTAACCAAACCAAACAAAACTTTATTTGCCAAGAAGATTTGAAAGAGGCTTTTAAAAACATTCCTTTTCTTACTTTCTTGAAATATTTTTTCTCCGAAAATAAAACTTCCTTCTCCTTGATTTTGCAGGCTTCTGTCTGTGCACTGGGGTGGCTTAGTTCAAGTCCTTCAGTCTCAATTGGTGGCATTTCTTGCAGCTCCTAATATGTAAATGGCTTTTGGTAGGCCAAAATACCTCTTCTCTTATTCTCCTCCTCTGTTCCCTCACTTCTCCCTCACATTTAGAATGGTGTCTAGGGGGAGAAAAAAAGTGATTTCAGGCAGAACATCTACTTCAGTTGGAAACTTCTTAAGAGATACTTTGTGCACTCTAGAAGTCATGATTTAGACCACACTCCAGTTTTATAAATCCTCACTCAAAATGCAGATTTACTTTTTTATTTGGAAAGAATAAGAGCTTGGTCTCTCTCACTGCTACTGACTATGACAAAAGCACCAGAAATGAAAACAGGAATGAGAAAATGTCATCTTTGTAAACAGCAATGGAAGACAACTGGGTGTAATTATACTTGGTGCCTTGCTGGCAGTATTTAATAAATAGTTTCATGAGTTATTCTCACATAAACTGGCTATCTTTTCTTCCTGCATGTTTCAGCTGAAAACATTTTACATATTCCCCTGTACTAATGGAAAAGACTCCACAAGGAGAGAGGCAGATTTTGGCTGATGCCTAGTGTTGAGTGAATAGAAAGCAAAAAATAAAAATATTGCATTCAACATCTGGATTGGCCTCAGCAGAGTTGAAAGGAGTCCAAAATATTTCCAATCTTGTGTGCTGAGTAAAAATGACATGGAAGTCATCTTGGAAGCGAATACTCTAAGGGGAAAGTATTTTTTGGCATTCATATACCTTTATTTCTTCAACAGAATGTTACATTGAAGTTGTGGAAGATAAGGAATCTTTAGATTTTTTTCCCCCATCCTATTCTGAATGCTTAATATTTCTAAACACCATTATAGGAGGGAAAAAAAGCTAAAGAATATTAAAGAACTCTTAAAATAAATTATTCAAGAGACCTGCCATGAATTATCCATTGATACAAACATAAATAAATAGCTTTATATCAGTTGTGTAAGCTGTCTGAAGCAGCTGGACCAGCTACAGAACATTAGATTTGCCATCAGGTACCTAATTTGACATGAAGTTGTGTGCGTGCCTTATTGTGCTGCCCTCATTCCCTGAAGTTGTGTCAGCGTTTGTTATGCCGTCACAGTGTAAAACAGGATGTCAAATATACAATATAAGTTTCTCAAGGCAGATACTTTTTTCTGCAAGATATTGGTCAAATCAAATGGACTTACTTTTTTTCAATATGCACCCTTTTTCATCAGTAAGAAATAAATTGCGAGATCTAAATGCTCCCATCTGGAATTTGAGATCCATAAAGCTTGGGAACAAGGACAGGACAAGAGGAAATGAGCACAAACTTGAATGTAAGAAGTTCCACTTAAACATGAGGAGGAACTTCTTCACTTTGAGGGTGGCAGAGCCCTGGAACAGGCTGCCCAGGGAGGTGGTGGAGTCTCCTTCTCTGGAGACATTCAAAATCCACCTGGACATGTTCCTGTGCAACCTGCTCTGAGTGGACCTGCTTTGGCAGGGGGTTGGACTAGATGATCTCCAGAGGTCCCTTCCAACCCCATGTGATTCTGTGATTCTGTGGGAGGCCTCTTGAAAGAGCACATTGTTGGGAAGGAGCTATGCAAAGGAGTGTTGGAGTCTGGTTCTGATTGACTGGCAACACAAAAAAAATCAATAGTTTTCTTTAATTGAGGTTCTTTTGGGGTCAGGGAGTGTAGAGATCTGATAACTTACTAAACTCTGTGTCTGGCCACCAACAGCAATGGCAGCAATTAAACACAACCCACAGCTGGCGATTAATCCCAATTTGTTCCCTTGCTTAGGTGTCTGTGATTAAAAATTTGATGAAACAGGTATATTTGAGAATGAAGTATGTAAAGCATGGCAGCATGACTCTTTTCCCACACTTTCCAGCAGCAGCAATCACCAGCTTCAGTGCTATTTGTAACTTCTGTGTGGTACAAACTTTGTGTTCATATAAAACTTCACAGTTCCTGGGTTTCAGGACCATTGTACCGAAATCTCTGTGTTTTCTCTGACTCAGAGGTACTTGAGAGAGACAATCTCTTCTTTGAGAGTAGAAGGAAGAGGAAAATGAGGTTGTCTGAGGTTGAACAAAACACTCAGGCAACATATGATTCTGTGTTTCTGTGATATGAAGCCACAAATTCAGGTATTAATTGGGTGATTTGTGGGAAATCTGGAGACCATAAGCAAGACATGCCCAACCTCCCCAAAGCAGTTAGAAATCTAGCAGACATCAGGATTTGACTCCTCCCAGTCTGCTGCAATTGCTGTAAACCTCATGTCTTGCTTGTGTTTCCCATGGCTGAGACAGATTGTCCTCTGACCTCTCATAGAGGGTTCCTCTGGAGGCCTCGAGCTACTGACTTGGCTTTGAATGTGGTTCTCACCAGCCATTTCTGGCTGGTGGGTACAGACAAAGCAGAGCTTGCTCTCTCCATGGCTTCTATAGAAGCTATAGGTTTCTATTGCAATTACTTTACTATGACTACTCAGCCTGATGAGAAGGGATGTCCATGGGGCATCTTCCCCATGTTAATTTCAGATGGGTCCCCTGCAGTCCCCAGTTTAGCCAGTAATACCCTTGCAAAGTCTCGTTATTGATTTCCTCTCTTTGATGGTTCTCACCAACAGTCATTAGCTTGGTAATCTGCGAAGTACTAGTATAGTGAGGATTAAACTTAAATATTATATCTGTTTAAACTGTTTGTTTTTTAAGTTTTGAGAAGCCTTTTTCATTTTATTTCTTTGGCCAGAGTAAGTCCAATAATTATAATCTGTTTCTATTTGAGTCTAAATACTGAAAAGAATAGGCTGAAGCTAAGACAGTGTGATTGGCAGGAGGAAAATGGTAGTAAAAATAATCAGTATTTACTTTTTCAGATTTTTGTTCTTTAAAAACATTTTTGGTGGAAATGGTCTGAAGGGGGAATGAATATGTATTTCCATATTTACAGTAGCACGGTTAAGTCTTCACAATTTTTTATGTGCATATGCATGTGTGTGTATAAATATATTTATATACCCACATTTACTACATACTGACTCGTGAACTTTTAATGGTATTGGTTCAGGCTATGTTGAAGTGTGTACGCGTATGTGTGTGTGTGTGCCCATACTGGGACATATTGAGGAACTGGGAATGTGTTAGCTGTTTTCCTTGCCTGAAGCATGACTGACAGCACTGTTGTTTTTCTCACTGGTAGCAAGGTCAGTGGGCTGCATGACCAAATTAAATATATTTCGTGGGAACTGCAATGGTTCACTTTGCAGTGAGATGTGAGCAGAGTAGGGTTTACCCAGAATATCCAGGACCAGAACATCGCCCTTTGTCATCAAATGGTGCTGGCCGTGTCTTCCTCTTCTTTGGCCCTGAAAATGAAAAATAGTAAATACACAGTTCATTTGCTCTGGTTTTCACTTTCTTTCTGTGTATTAAGTAATAAATTGGCTAAAAGAGAGACAAAGCTGCAGAGCTTGGCTTCCACTGGAATTGCCTATTAGAACATGCACTTTGCTATAACATTCAATGGGAACGTCTTCAGTACTGGTACTGAGGTTGCCCAGAGAAGCTGTGGCTGCCCCATTCCTGGGCGTTCCAGACCATGCTGGATGGGGCTTGGAGCAACCTGGTCTGGTGGGAGGTGTCCCTGCCCAGGGCAGGGGGTTGGAACTGGATGATCTTTAAGGTCCCTTCCAACCCGAACCATTCTGTGATTCTATGAAAGCTACTGCACTATATATATGTGTATATATATATATAATATATGTATAGACACAAAGTGTAGAATCTGGTGTTATTCGCTGTCTTCTCCTGATATTTCCTGATCTTCCAGTCCATTTACAAGCCTTCAGGAAGCCTGGGTAAACAATGCGCTGGAAGAGCCACCGATTCTGATATGGTGCTTTCAATGATTTTCAGTAGAGGTCAGGTTTTAATTCCAGGCATGGAGGACAGGGGAGAAAGCTTTAGAAACTACGTTTGAAACCTGCAAACTTTGTCTTGGGAAAAGAACTAATTCAATAAGGGCCCAGTGCAAACTCTCCTGAATTCGGTGGAAAGGATCCCACAGAGTTCAGTATGCTTTGGATCTCTGCCTAGTTGCAGTGTTTCTTAAATAGCTCCAAACTTACTACAGGGACTATTTACAATTCACAAATACTGTGATTAAGTTAGTTATCTAAGGCAGCTGGCAAAATTTTAAAGGGTGACCATGCATATGGTTCTATTTATAAATAAGAAGTGATTTATTGAACTATATTACTTTATAAAACGTTGTAAAGGAAAAACGTCAAGATCAGTTGTCTTTTCGACTAAATGAACAATGGAGAAGTTACATCAGATTTTTAGTGTTCTAAAGCATTTTAAGAGCGATTCTTTGGAATTCCCAAAGAAAGCGCTCTTGAGAATTAAATGTAGTACACAATGACACAACTCCCTCTGTCACACATACATGTTAGACATTTATTTTCTGAAATGCCTTTTTGCAAAGAAGCTCTGATTGTATTAACTCAAAAATAGGTTATAGCTCAAAGCCTTAGGTGAGTGTTTAAATGACCAATAATGTGAAAGCGTGATGAATGTCTCATTTTCTAGTCTGGAAACAGATATTCAACAAAGACCTCTTCAATAACAGGTACAGTGCTGGCTACTACCAGTGTCTATCTACTACAGAAGCAAAGTTTGGGTCAAACATCTGGAGAAAGCTTGATGAATTGTCTTCTTGTGCAGTTTTCTCTTCTCAGTTTAGCGACAGCTGTCCCTCTTCCAGTTTTTTCATGTCTGCAAAGCTTGGATGCACACTTTTGACAAGAGCTCAGTCATTTGCTTTCCAGAAGCAACTTCTCTGAATTTCCTCATCATGAGATCATTCAGCTAACAGCACCGGTGATTGCCATCAATCATTTCAGATGCCTTCATCAGAAAGAATTGTCCATCGGTGTTGCTTGCATGAATTGATTTTCTTCTTCCTTTGGGCTTCTTCTTGTTAGGAGAGTTGTGAAGCTTAACATGTACTTGTGAAATGCCTTAAGATTAATAGGTTAAAAGGGTTCTTTATAACAGTATAGACATAAAGTGTTCTTTCTACTAAGCATTCTGTCATCGTGCTCCAGAAGTCTCTAGACCACCGTATATTACACAAATGAAGTGAATATAACAGGCAGGTGCCTTGGGACAATCAGGTCTGCTTTTACCTGGATAAGTATTTTTACACAATTTATTTAGAACTTGGAAGGCTTAACCAATCAAACTTACCAAGATTTCATGAACTAATTGCAAATATTTTATTTCCGTATACTTTGGGATGACAGGTATAATAGTCACGTCTTAGTTTGGGTTACAGGAGAATGCATTTTGAAACCAATTAATAATAGGTAGCATTGTGCAAGCTCTGCAGAGCACAGAGCCTGCTGAGCAAGCTGTCAAATATTTGCCATGGCGCACAGAACCCTAACATAGTCAAGTGAAAAGGAAATACAGGCAGGCCCATAAAACTAAATGGGAACTCGATGAATTACCACTTAAAAGCTTGGTCCCCACTGGCTGCAATAAATGGTTGGTTTATTTATTTATTTTTTTTTTCAAATTAAGCTTGTGCATGAATGAACATGAAACTCCGTGCAGGTTGTGTACACCTCCCTTGGTTGCACATTGCAGATTGTCTCTTGGACATGCATCAGTTTGGTTAGATCAGCAAGAGGGTTGAGGTAAGCAACGAGCTTGGAGATGAGACAAATTGGCATGGAAGTGGAGGGAAAGTTTCCACAGCTGCTGTACCACTCCTTTAAATAGGGAACATTGGTTTTATGCACTTCTACTTTGGCACCTTTCACTAACTTTACTTGCACACAGAAATGCTCGATTAAAATAAACTTATTGGGTGGGAATTATAAAGTTTGGTCTCAGCTGCCCTTGAGTGGCAACGTCTAACACATTATGAATAGTGCAGTTTTCAGATAATATCCAATTTGCCTGTCTGGTTAGGTGTATCACAAAATGTGGAGGGCTTTCCCCCACAAAATACACATAAAAGGCTTGTTAAAAAAATAAAAGAGATTCCATGAAAATGTGGTTACCATGGTTATGAAAACAAATTGGGTTTTTGCAGGTGCAAACAGTCTATTAGTGACCTAAGTGATCATTTGTTCATGCAGTTATTTCCACACAAATCTGTGGCAACTGCATGGAAAAAATTACGTTCAGTGTGGTGTCCACATTTTGGTGATTCCAATCTTGGGGCATCACAAGAAGCCAAAAGTTCAGTAGGTTTCAGAAAAGCTTTAGATATTGTTGCTGATAATGAGCTTATTGACAGTGACACTAAGAAAAATGAAAACACCTTTTTACAATGTTTGTGCAAGTCCTCCTGCCCGATGGGCAATAAAACTGTATCACTGTGATAGCAAAGGAGAAATTATTTCTTGGAGCAAGGTATCCCATGGCTGAGCTGTAAAAGTTTATCTGGACCATCCTTGGTCCATTCTTAGAGAATGAAATACAGACTAAACAGTTTTGGAGATTAGGACTCTTAGCTGTTGCATGTTGGGAGAGAAATAATTATAATTTATGTCTAATTAATCTGATGATTCTATTGTGTGATCTTTTAAAAGTAACACTCTTTTCTTCCTTTTTTTTTTTTTTTTTTTTTTTTTTTTTTTTTTTGTTGTATGGGTGTATTTGAAATTGTTATTAGACAACCATGTTTATGAAAAATCTTTCAGTGAATGTATCTTGCTAAGTAGGTATATCTTAATTTTTTTATGGCAAATAATTAGAATATAAAGTTGATATAAAGAAACTACTCTGACATCAGTTGTGCAAGTCTTGGATTCAAGTTTTGGATGTAATCCTCAATCAGAGACAATTAACCAAGGTAAATATTAACTGTCTAGATGTCTCTAGTCAACTGTCTAGATGTGGAAAGAACAGGCTTCTTAAATTTTGATAAACAAGTCTCAGTTTTAATTTAGGCCAAGTCCTACCTGTTGTATGCCTGACACGTGTCTGTGGAAGTTTAGAACGTTGCATTCTTGATGATATTGGCAGTAGACCCCAATGAAAAGTTCACAAAAACTGATGGAAACCTTACTGTTCATTCCAACTGGCTTTGTTCTGGTCTCTGGTTGAGCAGATTGCTTGTGCACGACTGATGGCAAACTGGCACTCATTGGCACTGGTGTTCTCTCCAGAAAGAAACTGATACTTTCCAGAAGGAAAAAGTCCCAAGTATTAACACCTAATTAGGAATAATCAGCTGTACAAATAAAGCGGGAATAACGGTTGGGTGGCAGTTTCCCTAGAAAAAGCTGTGAGGAGTGTAGAGAATCGTATATGAATGAGTCTACATGCCAGACTCTTACCAAAGGCAGCAATCAGTGTGCTGTTCTCATTGAAAAGGTCTATGCCTTTTGAGCTGGTATGAAATGATCCTCCTTGGTGCTGGTGAGGCCTCAGATAGAACACAATTTCCCCACTTGAACTTTAAGAAAGGCAAGGACTAGCCAGAGAGCCTGGAGGAGAGCAAACAGAATGATCAGAGAGCTGCAAGACATGACTGTGAGGGAAGCTCGAATAAATTGGCTTTTTTCAGCCTAAGAAGAAATTTTCGAGGACTGAGGAGGGATATCATATAGTGCTGTGCAAATAAACGAGAGATTGCAGTGATGTGGAAGGCAACCACGCTTTCTGTCCGTGATGGATAAGACAGAAGCAACAGGCAGGGCAACTATGGAAACCTTGCAATGATAAGGACAGCTAAGAGTTGAAACAGGTTACTCACAGAGGTTATGGCGTTGCAGGTGATGTATATATTAATTAGAACTTTGTGAGAAATGAGACAGATATCGCTGGTTTTGTTTGAGGTGCAGCAAATGACAGGTGATCATTGAATGCTTGTTTCCACTCCTGTAATTCTGGGATTTACCAATAGGTTGGCATATATTGCTTTGTCAACTTAAGGCAATGCTGATTTAGAAGATGGATTGAATCATACTTTCAGTAAGAATGTTAATTAGACATATGTCTGGTGGTTTTACCATATGAAAATGCACCTTAACTACCTTGACAAATGTAGCAAAGATGGGAATGGGAAAGCTGATGTTTTTTTCCATTTCTTTTTCTCATTTTTTCTATAATGCTGAGGAATTTATTGGCTGATTAGAATTAGAAACATCTTGTTTGCATTTTAACCTTTAATGATAACATTGCAACTGTATGGTCATGCTCCTGTCTACATGCAAGACAGATCGACCACCAACATCTTGGGAAATTGTATGACTACTTGAGGTGAATTTGAAAGCCACAGAGCATGTGTTTAGCTGCATTTTATTCTTTTGTCTATTCCGACTGTAAAGTCAGCATCACAGGACTTGATCAGTCTCGGAGATTTCTCCTTCTGCCTGAGCCCCTCATCTTCAGCTGTCAACACCCAGCCCATTCATCATGAAGGCTGTCAGAGTTGACGTCTGTATCTGAGGGAGGAAGGATGGTGCACGCAGAAGAATCCGGACAGAATGTGTCCAAGCTCACCTTTAGGAATGTCAGTTGTTTTGTATTCTTAACATTTAGGTTTGCTCAGAGGGCAGCAGCATTTCCAGCAGTGAGAAAATACAGCCTGAATAAAACCCAGAAAGTTGAAGGAAGAAGGCTTGGCTATTTGTGCTACTGCTACAGATGGGCCCCCTTTAGTGTTGTGCTTTAGCAAGGCAAAAGACAGGCTGAGAGAACTGGGATTGTTCAGCCTGGAGAAAGGAAAGCTCTGGGGAGACCTTATAGCCTTCCAGTACCTGAAGGGAAACTACAGGAGAGCTGGGGAGGGACTCTTCATCAGGGAGTGGAGCGATAGGATGAGGGGAAATGTTTTTTAACTGAAAGATGGGAGATTTAGATTAGATATCAGGAATAAATTCTTCCCTGTGAGGGTGGTGAGACACTGGAAGAGGTTGCCCAGAGAAGCTGTGGCTGCCCCATCCCTGGAGGGGTTCAAGGTCAGGCTGGATGGGGCTTGGAGCAACCTGGTCTGGTGGGAGGTGTCCCTGCCGAGGGCAGGGGGCTGGAACTGGGTCATCTTTAAGGTGCCTTCCAACCCAAACCATTCTATGATTCTATGAAGCTGCCTTCTTCTCTGCATGTGTTATTTTGTCTTGTTAACTGGAAGGAGCTGTAGGGGAAACTGGAATTTTGGACTATCTTCCATACTCAGTGGTGATGACAATTATTTTAATCTTCTGCTTAGTAGTTGTTTCTTCATATAAACAATTCCCAATGACTGGAAATCACAGATCACCGCTTTTCTTTGACATGTATAGGTGAACTTTCCAGAGAGGATAACAGCACAGAATTTCCTCTGACTCATGAAGCATGATCAAATGAAGGATGATCAAGTGGAAGGGTGAGTGATCCTTCCTAAACAGGAATTATCACATGTACTGAAGAACAAAGGGGCCTGTATTATTTAACACAGCCTTTGTATATACACCTTTATACTCTATTAGCTCCTGCAACAGACCAACAGAATTCAGTACTAGTGTCTTCCTGCCTCACATGCCTTTCAAGTCTGCTCCATGACAAGTCAAGTCCTTCTGGGGCAAATGAGTCAGATGGTCAGTTTTTTTTCCAAAGAGACAGTCTAGGCAGGTCTTTACCCAGTGCCTGAAGGCAGAAAGCTACAAGAAGATTCTTAGCATTGTGAATGTACACAGAGGGATCAATTTTTTTGCAGCAAAAACTACTCCCCAATGCCTTACAATTTTAGAGTAAGGGTCTTTATTTCATATTTTTTAGTTTTAGTGTACCTGGGTTCTCAGAAGAGCGTTTTAAAACCACCATTAAGTAGCACTAATTCCACAGTGAGTTCAGGCTCTGGGAGGTGTCGGGAGCTCTCTCTAATTGGTCTTAGCACTCTGACAGGGAGAGCACACAGGTCTGCCTTTGATTTGAATTGGAACTGAACACTTGTATCAGTGAAAACATTTGACAAGTACAGCTGTCCTATTTGGGATCAGGAAACTGTTATGTGACAACAGTGAAAAAATCATTCAGAGTCACTTTTTTCTGACAGTTTATGATTAGACTTCATAGAAGAATAAAAACAATATCTTGAACCTTAAAGTTACTGTATCCACTTCAGCAAAGAGCTCATTTCTTAAATGCCCATTCTGCCCAGCTGCCAAATAAAAATTCAAACAAACAATATAGGACTCATTTATTATTTCCTTGGATCATACAGTTTTGCTGGCAGGTATGATTTTATGGCAGCAAACCTTAAGCAATAGCAAGAAGAAATTCAATGACTGTTCTGATGTCTCTGAAACATTTTGACATTTTAGAAATGGTTTGTTTTCAAGTATTTATACTGGAAGTTCAGGAAATTAAGGGATAAATTAGTAAAGTGGCAAGACATGATGTCTGACTGTCTAGGGACCAATGGTTAAGTCATATCCAAACTGAATTACCTCTTTATAGTAAAATAAACAGTATCATTGCCATTTCTCTGGCCCTGTGTCCAGTTGGCTCGGTCTGACTGTACCCAGATGATTAAATTTTGCTGGTTTCCAAGGCAGGAAAGATTTTGGATATGTCTAACTACACACTTGGAATAGTTCCTGCGTTGATTTCTGAATCCTACCTGGGAATTGATTGGGAGAGTTTTGGGTGATCTGGGCACCCCAAGACCGTTTTTGTGGTTTAGCAGCGCCAGGAACGAGCTCTCACACTGTGACCCTGAGCCTTGCCATGTATTTCCTGCTGTAGGGGCATCCTGAAACTTGGCTTGATCTAAGCTGAGTTTCCTGTGTGACACTGAGCTTGTCACATGAGGTACATCCTGCACTGTGCTTTGTGGTGCTTTCTGGGCAAACCAGCTCATTTGGAGCTAGTCTGGGATTTTTATTGTACTATACAATATTAACATATCCTTGATTGCTATGTGTCTCATTTGCCTCTTTTAAAGTAGGACTAATAATACTTCCTTTCTTTTATTCATTGATTGTATTCTCTATTTGGATATTAAGCTTTTCAGGACAGCCTGACTTTCTTCTTAAGTGTATAGAAATACAGGATCTACCACTACCTAAAACAATAATGTAATACAATTTATAATACCATTATGTTGACTCTGAGTGGTGTTAAGAGCTGGCAGGTCATTATTAAAAAGTTGCAAATTGCCTTGGATAGGTAGATAATTTTGCAGCAGAATTTCACGCCTTGCAAATATTAGGTTATACTATTTTTTTTTTAAGGCAAAATTTCAAGTTTTAAGTGCTTACTGTCTCTCAGCTTCCCTTCCTTCATCCCTTCCTTTCTCCTTCTCTCCTTCCCTCCCTCACTTCCTTTTCTTATCCTTCCCTCCTTCCCTCCAGTGTGGGACCAGACCATCTTTGCAATCCTTTTTGATTTATGGATTTCCAAACTCTCCAGGGAGGTTAGGACTCCTGAGGAAGCTTCTTGTACCTGGGTTGCTGTATAGCATATGTAAAAATATACTTCTTGGGCACCACCCATGGACTTCTTTGGAAGTATGTTTTTGATCCATAGGAGTCCGGGAGTCAAAAGTTGAAAAACATTGACATCAGCAATTATCATGAACATTGATGATTATGATGTCTGTGTTTTTTGGTGCAAGTGTCTCCCAAACTTTGTGAAAGTTTCTGCTTTGTCTGTGTGCATGAATGTATAAGTGTGTTACTGAGACTCGTGAACTTTACGACATTTACCTGTCCTTCACAAAAATTGCAGGATCCTTATGGTATTGCTGGAGCACTTTATACCTGGTGCATCTTGATATTATTGCTTCAGGTATTAACTGGATAATAAATAAGAACTTGCAAGTTCTTATACAAGAACTCCTTATGGCTCAGATTTTTAACCCCAGTCCCTGGATTCAGAATATAATTACCCTTGTCATAAGACAGGTGATAGCAAGCTATGAAAACTTTTCTGATGGATGGCTGGGAACCGAAATAAAAACTCCTTTCTTACCAGCACTTCTGGGCATCCCACGATGTCATCTTTATCTATTCAACCTTTAGGTGGGAGGGATGGGATGAGATTTGACTGAGTGGCAGCGCAAACCTCATTATCTTCCCACATTATGTCATGTTTCTCTGGTCACTTATCAAATATATCCACTGGTGAAGAAAAGTATTTAAATTCCATTGGAAAATATCTGCAACAATTCTGCTAGACTGGTATTTTCTCCTCATCTGTTCAGTCTAGCACAAATCTAAGGGAACTACAGAGCATTGTTAAGAACTTTGTTTGAAGGAGTCCAATACAAATGTACCAACATAAATTATGTCTGTGGAGTTTCTTTGTTGAGTGACTGTGTAGTTGTTAAACTTTTCTTTTTTAACCCGAATGAGACACATTGTTTAATACATTTAATTTCTCTCACTTTTGTTAGCACAGCAGAGTCAGGGGGACGGCTGCTTTGTCTGACCTCCCCTCCATGGGAATAGTAACTATAATGGGTTTAATTAACTATGTGGTATTGACGTAATTAGTTATCCCAGTGATTATACTTCTTTAATAAAAGCACTTCATTTGGGATGCATTTCTCTTCTGCATATGCAGAACCCTACACCTATATTTCATAACTGTCTAGACATCAGAACCGTGCGCATATTTTAGCATCGGCCCTGGAGAGAGAGGTTATCTTGCATGGCTTAAGATAATTGGGAAGTAATGATTTTGCCCCCTGGTTTCAGACTCACTTGCCTACTGAGAGCAAAGGAGTTGGGGGAGGGACAGCAACTCAGTTTGGGGAAACCAAAATGGGGAAGGGGGAAGGGCTGGGTTTGGAAACCGTGTGCTCAGGCACTAGCTCTTTCTAACTTTTGGAGCTGAGGGACAGTAATGCCAGAGGGAACCAAGAAAATTTAACCTGTGGGCGAAGTAGATGCTGTATATCTGGTTTATTGATATGTCTTTATGTACACAGGACGATTACTGTAGGTATTTATGACATAAGCCTACATCCATTGTGTTATATTTACATACATCAAGCCTCAGTAACTCTGTTACTGGTATCACACAGCCACAGTGACAGTAAGGAATGAAATTTGAGTTTTCAATTTGGTTTTGCTTTTTGTTGGCTTTTTTGTTTTGTTTTGTTTTCCTGGGAAGGCACTGTTCATTGTGTTTCATCCCTCTGGCTAATCTTGAAGAGCACCGCTACAAGGAGGAGAGATTACCATATGAAAATGTCATGTTATATCATATGAGTACCTCAAGAAAAAAAAGAACAAAGGTAAAAGGTCTAAGGGAGGAGATTAACTCACTGTTCGTGGATCAATCTACCACAAAACGCTGTGAGTGAACTCCTTCAGCTTACCTCTCAGTTCATAGCTGGGGGGAGGGTTTCCTATCTGATAAAATATACTAAGAGATTAATGCATTCTGCATGCAGCCTACTTCATAGGTAGGAGGTGTTATTCCTGTTCCTGTTGCTGTGTTTTATCTAGCATTTTTAAAGTTGTTTTTTTTTTTTTTTCTCTCTCTTTCCCTATCTGCTCTTCTTCATTTCTTTAGTTTGCAGAACTGTGCTGCAATCCCTTCAGTCTTTCTTTCTTTCCCCGTTGAGAGACACAGACTGAAATCACTGCAGGCATTTGAATGCTTCATGCAGCACAGGAGTGAACTCTGTGGGTCATCGTAACAGCCAAATACATAAACAAGTTCCCAAGAAACAGGGAAAGCCAAGCAAACGGGGAAGAACTGGTTGTGAGACCTGCAAACACGTCTCCACTGAAGCCCCCATCCCTCATTAAATCAATAAAATCATGTGTCCTTTATTTTAATCCTGTATTCCAGAAGCAAGGATAGAGGCTGAGGCTTTTCATTTCATTGTTTCTAACAAATCACTGAGATGATATTGACAAAGGTTGATGCCTCTACCTTAGTGCTTCAGAAAATGTCAGTATGGAGGCAGGTGCTGGGCATTCAGCCACTTTTTTTCAAAAGCAAAAAAAGGAGATCTGTGACAGCCTCACTGCAAATAGTGTAGCTTTCTGAGACATTTTGTTTGGTTTGATGTTGTGCTGCAATGACGAGAGAGGAAGGATCTGTTATGTACAGCTGCATGAATCTCTGGATTGAAGTTTTTACAGCCTTAGATCCTCTTTTATACAGTAAAGGGGAGATGAAAGCAAATAACTCACATGCCATGAAACAGAGGTACAATGGGATTCTGAAAGGCTTAGCATTCCTGGTAAGTATTTGATCGAAATTCAGACAAGGGAACTTTGCACTGTCATTTGGTGGAGTGACAAACATGGTAAAAATACCTCCAAAACCTTCTTGTTATTTTGTCAGCTCCAGCTTGATTGAATTAGCAAAGAATGAGTCACGGTTAAAAAAAGAGCCATTCTCCCCTGAAATTTATTAAAGTTTGGGTGGTAAAGAACCACATGTTTATTTCCTAAATGAAATGCAGGCAGAATATGTATCAGGCCATGTAAACAGTAGTGCTACTTTCCTATGCAAGGCATGTTCAAAAATGGTCTTTTACTGAGATCATAAAATGGCTCCAAATCTGTGTAAATGGGGTTGCTGTTCCCCACAGTTATTTATCCATTGTCAGACCTTGTATACTTCCATGAAAAAATGCTTGGTTGAAAATGGTGAATAATGTAAATACAGGCTGGTTGTTTAGAATCATAGAATGGTTAGAGTTGGAAGGGACTTCAAATATCATCAAGATCCAACCCCCCTGCCATGGGTAGGGACACCTCCCACTAGAGCAGGTTGCTCAAAGGCCCATCCAGCCAAAGATTTACCAAAGATTTTTCATCTTCAGGGGAGTTCTTTTGTTCTGAAAAGTGTTCTGTGTGTATTTCTTTCCTGAAAGATGCCACTAACGCTGCACCTCTGGTCAGCTTCGCTAAGGCCTAACCAAGGTATGTGTTATTCACAAAACTGATGTACTGGTAATTGTTGTAAATTCAAACACCCTGGTTACTGACCTAGTCTGTTGTTTACTTAGTTTTCAAGAATGTTACATGGTGATAGATTAGAAAAGCAAAAAACCCAACTTCACTGAATGAATCTACTGATTCTTGAATAAAGCTGGGTAATAATAAAACAATAAAAATAATAGGAGTAAAAGAAGAGCCCTGAGAATGTGGATCATTCTCACCTTCAAATAACATATGCCACCACACAGCCTTTACCTTGATCAATGAGTAATTGTAGTTTGGAGTCAATAAGATCCCAGCAAAAATCCTTGAAATATCCTACATGTATCATGATCACAGATCATGATTGCAGATCTATTAGGGACTTAAATAAACAGAAGTAACATAAAACAGCAGGGTGCCCACAGATTAACTTTAACTAGTAATTTTCTTCCAAGAAGCCATTAAAAAAGATAGTACTTATAATACACGAGTTGTTAGAACCTAGCTCATGCATTCAAAGCTTAACTGGTTGTAGTAGCACTAATGTGTAAAACAAAAGTCCAGTTGTTTCACCAGGTGTAGAAGCTGGTAGGTTCTGTGTTTTTGTCTACACTACGGGCTGCCATAAGAAAGAGGAACAACTGGTGTGGCTTAGAAGGAGCTGGTTGCATTGCTGGGATCACAGAGCTCTGCATGGGGACACGGGAAAATTACCCCAGGAGATCTGTGTAACGCTGTAACCAGAGCTGGATTTGGGGCTTGCTCATCACTTGTACTTGGGTCTGCCATACTGAGATGTGTTTTCACCTCCTGACATCTAAGTAAGCTTTTTCAGGTCATATTCTTTACAGCTGGTCCTGCTGCTTACCTATCACAACAGGCAGCAGCTTCCTCTGCTGACAGCATCCTGGGCTGAATTAGGAGAAGCATCGCCAGCAGGTGGAGGGAGGTGATCCTTCCCCTCTACTCAGCACTGGTGAGACACATCTGGAGTGCTGGGCCATTTCTGGGCTCCCCAGTACAAGAAAGATATAGACATATATCTTTCTTGAGAGAGCCCAGTGAAGGGCCACAAAGATGACTAAGCGACTGGATCATCTGTGATATGAGGAAAGGCTGAGAGAACTGGGACAGTTCAACCTCTTCTCTCAGGAGAAGGCTGAAGGGGATCCTAGCAATGTGTATAAATGCCTGATGGGAAGGAATGAAGATGAGGGAGTCAGGCTCTTCTCAGTGATGTTCAGTTACAGGACAAGAGGCAAAGAGCAAAAATTAAGCTATGGAGTTCCAACACAACAAAACACTTTTTTACTGAGAGGGTGGTCAAACACAAGAACAGGTTGCCCAGAGAGACTGCGGGGTCTCCATCTGTGAAGGTACTCAACATCCAACTAAACATGGTTCTGGGCAACCTGCTCTAAGTGACCCTGCTCGAGGAGAGGACTTGGACTAGACAAACTCAGGAGAGAATCTCAGTAGGTCCCTGCCAACTTACCTGTATGATTCTGTGATTCTGTCTCAACACTTCATGGGAATAAAGTATCATCAACAGCTAACAACATTGTTTTGGTAGCGCTGGGTCATTGCAACCTGTAGTTTCTACCTGGAATAGTGGTAAACTAGTCGGCAGAAGGGGCAGAATAGCCTGGCTGTCAAAATGGACTTTGTAGCTAGATGTGGATATATCACTGAAACACTGGAGAGGGACCTTGGTATAGATTCAGAAAACAGATTCTGTGCTGCACACAGTTTCCTGCACTCCCAGTAGATTGAAATTGCAGCCAGGGCACTCAGAGAAGGCTCAGAAAAGGTGGCAGGTTAGAAATTTTGCCCAAATTTTACCTTTGTGCATGTAAATTAAATCATTCTGTGCTTTAACTTCCTACCTGTAAAATGAGAGTAGCTACCAATAATGTTTCCTTTTCTATCTTGTGTCTAGGTCCATGTATAATAAACCAGACCTATTCTCATCGCCTGAAGTTTGTGCAGCTGAACTGCACATGAACATAGAATGCATAAAGACGTAATGATGTTGGCAACAAATTAGGACCCTATCCCTGGGGAGGAATAGCATGTTTGTAGTATGTTTACCTGTTGAGTTTTCAGGGTAGGACTTCAAGTGCTAGACACAAATTTAAAACAGTATTCTTGAACTCCAGCAGCTGCTATGAAATACTCTTAGGCAAACCAGACCAAAATGATACCATCAAGAGATATCTGTCTCTATTTTGCAGACCCTAGCAGATTGCTAGATGACCCTTCAATCAGTCTCTAAATCAATATAATATGGTGCTTAGGAATACCTGTTTCTGCTTGTGTTAAAGCCATTTAGTACAATATGTCTTGTGATAAGTCACTAACCACCTTCCTGTTCTGTTGGCTCTTTTCTGTGTATATTAACTAGGGCTGGCTGGAAGAGCTCTGGCTGAATAATCCTCTGTCAGAAAGTGCAGTTTTTCTGATTTCATTCAAAACAAACTCAAAATTCTCTAAGGATTGGAAATTCCCAACTCCAGAGAGCTCGCAGTATGTTTCCTATATGCACGAATCAAATGCTCTGCCAAATCAATTTAATAACGCTTCTTTTTTTTTCTTTTTTTTTTTTTTCTGATGCTAAGCTACACTTTGGTGGTGGAAGATAGAGAGGACTCTGAAGCATTTCAGATTGTACAAGATGTGAATATGAATAGTGTGAAAGATGCCACATCACAGGAAGGATGACACAAGTAACAAAAGACTGAGGGTACTGTTATGCAATCCAGTTCTAAAGCACAGCTGAAACAGATATCTGCTATGCCAGGCTCTACCTATTGACAGCCATAGATTTAGCATGAGTTAACTATAATCTATATTCCATTAAAGATTATGGGAGGAAAATATTATAAAAGATAACACTGCTTAAACGATGTAATTACAGGCTTCATTCATGCAACCCCTTTACTAGCATCACTATCAGTGATACGAAAGTCAGCACTGCAGAAGGATAGAGGTGGGAAACCATATTATTATCACACTCATTACTTCTGTATTCTTGGTTAAGAATCATGGGAACACATTCCATCCTGGAGAATCTCAAGAGCTGTTTTACAATTTAAATGGCATTTTCTTATTCAATCCATTTGAGCCTTGAATTTAGTCCATCATATTTATTCACATTAGTGGCATAGAAATAAATCTGTATTTCTCTTTCCTCTCTTTAGCCCTGCAGAGCCAATGCAACCATTACTGAGAGGCCTGAACTTTTTCTGATAAGCCTGTGAACAGATTTATTTTTGGCTCTGTCAAGGCAAGCGATAGCCTTGCACAGGTGTAAGAGGCTGAAATTTGACTGCAAACTCTTACAATGAGGTGAAAGTCCCAAGAAACACACCTGGCAGTTGGAACCAAGGCTAAGTTTGTAGAGGTAGCTGTTTAAAAATATGTCTTTTTGCGTCAAGGCAGAATGAATGTGAGTTGGAAGTTCAGAGGCTTTGGTGACACAGCACCAGATTACATATCATAGAATGGCATTTGCAGATTTGAATAATACACTTTAATTTGGGGAAACTGTATAAGAGTCATCTTGAATATGGCAAAAAGGGCTGATCTTGTAGTGTGCAGCTGTTGCCAGAAGTGCTGGAAACTTCAGGAGAAATCCTCCTCTTCTAAGTTTTCCAAACCAGCACTGGTACTTCGGTCAAATTTTTCCTGTATCATAGAATCATAGAATCATAGAATCATTGAGGTTGGAAGAGACCCTTGGGATCATCGAGTCCAACCAATCTGCATTGTGGTTAAGTAATAACAGGAACTTTTTGCCCTGCACCTCTTGGTACATGGAAATCCCCAGCTATGCATTTTAATAAAGGTAGTAAACTAATTTCTAAAACAATGTTTTACAAATCAAAAACTGCTTGGAGAGCTCTACAGAGTTTGTCAAATCTTGTCAAGAATGATTTGTCAAATAATTTAACACACAAAAACATACAAATAATCAAATAAATCATAGGAATATTACCCAATGAACTCTGCCTTTATGAATTAGTGTTATCCTGTTATGTGTCAAAATAGCCAGGCTTCATGGACTATTGAGAGAGACCTGAAGTGAGATGAGTTCGGTGGGAGCACACAATGCTGCTCAGTTTAAGGGTGCATCTTGAGGGCACACTTTTAACAGATGAACAAAGATCCTATAACCAAGATAACCCTGGTCAAATGTAATGCAAAACGCTCTGGAGCCACCAAAATGAAGGGAATATAAATTAATTTTGAAGACCTTTCTCTCCATCAGCTTTGACTGCATGAACGTCTTCCAACTACTTCTAATATGCTCTCAATGTTAAGTTTTACTGAAGAGCATTAGGAATGTAAGGCAGTAGAATTGTAGCCATCAATTCAGATGTGTTATATTAAGCCAGAAAGACATATCAAGAAACATTCAGAGAACTCATAGATTCACAGGACTAAAGGACTGAGGAGGTCATGAAAGCTTCTAGTCAGATAACAGGCCTCTGAAATGTGCCTCTTGCTCCCTGTACTGAGCCCATAAAACTTAATGGGATCTTTCTCTGACTTGAGCAGTTAGTCTGAAATCCAGATTCTGTTGAGTTAAGTCAATAGGAAAGAGAAATTGATGCTAAAATCCTATTTATTTAAAAAAAAATGTACAAAGGCTTCTTTTCTTCAGTACAACAAATATCAAATGTGGAGAGATGCTATCTTTCCTCGAAGCTCTGAGCTCTTTTCTAATCAGCACTTATCCCAACAGCTCTCTCTTGGCTTGGCTGTGGGCTGTATTCCCAGTTTGTGTTCTGGCTTTGTCTGCAGCTCTCTTAGTCTGATTTTTTTTTTTTCTGCCTCCATTTCAAAGACACATACAAATTTATAGATGACATTCAGCCACAGTTACAGCAATTTATCTGAGAAAGGGCTAGCTAATTTGTTCTAGTAATTTATCTTTTTTTTTTTTTTTTGAGTTTGTATCTTCCAGAGAGATAGCTACATATTCCAGAAACATATTGTGATTTGCAGACATCAAGAGATGGAGTCCTCTGCTTCACTTGGCTGGGTGTTCGCAAGGTTAATCACCTTCACTATCAAGTCTCTGTGCTTAATTCCTCACCTGAATTTTCTTGAGAACTATTTCAGCTTCTGATGTGTTTTTTTTCTTTCTTTATTACATTTAAAGACTCAGTAACTGGTGATTTCTCCTTATGAAAGTACTTATACGCTGTGATTAATTAATCTCTTGGCATGTTTTCTGATCAACTAAATAGAATGAGCTCCTTAAGTCTTGCTGTAAAGTATTTCCTTCAGTCCTCATATAATTTCTGTGACTCTTGTACCTTTGCCAGTGCATCAACACTGTAAAATATGAGCACCAGAAGTGAAAAATAAGCATTACTCCTATCAGTGTCCTATACTGAGCTTAACTACTCATCTCTGCTCTGCTTCTCTGTATTACTCTTCTGGTTATATGTACAACAGCTGAATTAACTGCTTTGTTGGAGCCCTGGGATTCATGTGGAGTTGCCAGTGCTGGCTCTACAGTCTTTTGGAAAGCCTCTGCTTTCAGGGATGTTATCCTACTTCTAGAGTAATGGAGTTCTAAAGCTTGATTAAGTTGCAAGAAAAAAACACAACCGGTCTGTTGGGTTGTTTAAATTAGGAGTGGTAACTGACATTGCAAATGAGGAAGTGCACAACTTTGTACCTGGGTTTACCAATACCTATTTGCAATCAGCTGATGTGCATTCAGACAGCTCTGGTCTGTGTTGCACATAAAGCTGGAAAACTTCCAGTTCCTACAGAATGACTTGACACAAATACCCGTGGTTTTCAACAGTGGTCCAAGCAAAATCTTGCTCCATTGCAAAGGCCTTAAAGAAACCATAGTGAATAATCAACCTGCTCATTCACCGACGAGAGAAATTTCTTGTCTGCAGGGTCATGATCTAATTTGCATTATTTGAAGTTAGATGAAGAGAAAAGGGGACACATCTTTCAGTACCACCAATGAAAATACATAACACTACGCAAAGAAGTGGCCAAAGGGTAATATAAATTAGAAAACTGGAAGATTACTCTCTAGGGACCTCCTTTTCCTGTGGGTTGTAACAACAAGAAAAACAACAAAAAGCTGGTTTGTTTCTTTTAAATATATGTTAAGCATCTGGAAGTGCAAAATCGTGTGTAAGACTATGTCGCCTAAATATAAGCTAAAAAGTGGGGAGGGAAGGTGTGGTCCCAGAGTTTGTATCACAAACTCCATTGTGCTAAATGGGAGAACTAAGTTCCCTATTTTCATTTCTGTTCTGGAAATATAAGGCTACTAATTTGAATAATATCCTTTCCACTGAGTTCTTCCCCTTACTTATCTATACGAGCTCTTAATTTGCTCTAAGTGTCTGGATTGTCTTGTGTGAAATCGGGCTAGATAAAAAAAATAAACTATGCAAGGATTCGATGTCAAGATGGGACTATTTAAGTTAATTTCTGTTTTGTCACATTTTTCCATATGTAATCCAGGATGTGCGACTGGTTCTCTCAATAGAACTTCAGGCGAACTCCAGTATATTCATTTGAATAGGAAACCCTCATAAGGATTGCAAGTCCTGTTCAGCTCTACTCATATTTTAACAGAAGCAATAATTCTGTCACTGATTGTGCAATGAAATACATGCAGGACATTTTCTTTCACAGGGAGAGATAGGAAATAGGATATATAAACCTAAGTGAAGGTAAAGCTATAAATGAAGCTAAGTATATGGCCCTTCGTCTGAAAGCTCCTTTATACACATTCTCAATCCCCATTTTATTTCTGACAAAGCCTCTCTGAAATCCATGGCTTTGACAGAATTGAAGGGGACCAGTTTAGGCTTAGTTTGAGGTATGTATTTGGCCAGTCTTTTTTTGAAAAAAAGAGGTAGTTCTTGATGTACTACCTTTTTGTAAAATGTACATTGGAAAACAAAAAGATTTGCAATAAATTGAAGTGGGGGTTCATGAGATTTACAGACTGTATACACTGATTAGTATTTGAACTTATTTAAAAGGGGTTCCATGAGCTTTTCCATGATCATGTACTTTGAAAAATCCATATAAAAGTATTATTAATAATACCTTATATTTTTTAAAAGTAAATTACAGTTAATTAAAATTAGAGAAAATTTCCACCCTGGTGTTCCAAGAGGCAAGTTTTATATGGCCTCAGGAATTTCAGAATCGGGGTTGGAAAGGGTAGGATACAACAAGTGTATACAACAAGATAAAAAGCAAGTTATTGGTTCAAAAATTTCCTACATAAAAATAGACTGAATTTTTAAGCTGATGTCATGGTCTCAAACTGAGTTAGAGGTGGTCTGAGTCATGTCTTCTGGACCTTTGCTTATTAGGACACATCTAGTAAAAAATCTGCGACACCAGCAAAAGTGAATTTACATGCTGCTAAATTTAATTCATTAACAGCCACTAGAATGGATGGTTTACCTCATGTCCTTTTACATTTCAGTAAACTGAAGCAGTGGTCTGCTGAAGACCATTGCTCCGAGAACATAAAAATGAACCATTTCCTTTAACAGAAGAGCTGATCAATTTTTTGGTCAGTTTTTTTTGCCAGTAAAGCCATTGCCTGTGTACGAGGTTTCATTAAAAACATTTTAATAGATGATTTTACAAGAAGGGCTACTTTTTTACTACAGAAAGAGATAATAAAAGAAGTACAGGAATGCTTCTTATAACATATCTTTAACCTATACAACGGCTCAGGAGACAGGTAAAATTCTAATGTATCTTTCCAGATTACTGTATAACAAAATCATCCCTGGCTGGCAGACATTCAAATAGAAATATTTGAAATGATTTCCAGACTGCTAAAATCATGCCATTCCCTAAAATGATATGGTATACATAGGCAATTTGTAGGCATGATGCTATCAAGGTTCAAGGATAAAGGATATATTATTCCAACCTGCTGAGAAAATTCAAGCTATAGAAGTTCCAGTGAGATATCTGTTGCAGAGATGCCACCCTCAGTTGATGTGCAAAAGAATAATCCTTACACAAAATGCCAAACCTCTGACGGGTGTACATAGAACAGGGAAATCTTACAAAAACAATGTTACTGTTAAGGAAGTATTCCAAATGCCAACAGTTGTTTTTTTTTCCTGCAAGTTCCTTAGCTTTTGATTTTGGATGAGTGATTCACGTGTAATATTCTTCTTTAGATCTGGATAATTGTTTGAAACCTACCAAAATATACTAATATCTATCTAGTCTATAATTACTACACAGGGATCATCAGAGGGACCTGGCAATACCAAAAGTTTGTATCTTTTTAATAATAATGTAATTTTTTATCTTAGAAAAAATGCAAGTATTTTTCACAGACATGATGTGAAGTCTTGTTTGAATTTATGATGTGCGTGTTCAAGTTATTTTTATTTGAAGAACTTTCTTGCTGTGCCTCCCAGAGTAACTGAAGCTCATGCTTTCATTGCAACACATACTATGCATTCCTTTCTTGGAGAGTTAACAGTGAATGACATTATCTGTGACTGTCCAAAATATGTTCATTCCAAGAGAGTGGGCTTTCATAAGTGAATAGTTAGTTTGTGCCACGCTCAAAGGACAAATGTTTCATCATGCTTGCATGGAACTACAGGAGTATGAGAAATATTGCTTGGGATCACGGGATCTTTGTGAAAAGAGTGATGCTGTGTTGGAATATATGGACACAATGGTCCTGATTCTCTTCTCTATTCAAAGAATAATTCCATTTTCAGGAGCAGTACCAGTCGCCTCGCAGTGTGCCTAAGACCCCAAGGGAAGACCTGCTGCAAAGAGCCTACAGTATCATAAGTGAAACCAAATTGCTAGAGACAAATAAAGGAATGTAAAGAAGCAGTAAGGCAAGTCTATACAACAGACATCACACCGGTACCTAAACCATTGCCAGTTCTTTCTGCAGACTTATTGGAAAGAGAGATTACTACGAAAGAATTTCAAATCGTTTAATTTAATGTATTTGTTAACTAGAAACTTCTCCCAACAGAAAGGAAAACATGAGAGAAAATATAAAGGCATTTATTTGGAATTCTAACAAGTGAGTAAGGGCAGTACTGGTGATATGGGAAGGAAAGAAAGACTGGAATATAGGAATACTGTCTTTAGACAGTGTTATACTGTCATACTGCTTTCAATATAGGAATACTGTCATACAATCTTTACCTGTGCAAGCAGACATCTGCAGTGTAAGACTTGCCCTGGAGATGCTTTGCAGCTAGAATTTGTAAAATTTAAATCTACCCTGCAAATGAAGACCGAAGGAGTAGTCTGCGTGGCAGATGTCAATCCACAGTGTAAATATGTTATACAGGCAAAATGATGGTCCAGTAGGCACGAAGGAAAGTGTGCTTGAGTGAACAACCTGGGATTTCTTTTTGATCTAAAGAAGATAGACATTTAGCAAAAAGACAGCCTTGTGAGTTGTCTGGTCAGAGATAGTAACTGAATTAATGTTTACTTAAGTGATTACCCAGGCTAGAGGTGGTAGCTGAGTTAATGTTTGCGGACAAGATTACCCAGGAATATGGTGGGTGTAGTAAAATGGTCATTTTTCAGTTTAACATTTTATTTTTGGAAAATGCTACTTTGTAAAAAGTACAAAGATTTTTGCAGGAAATTAATCTTCAGTGTCAAGAATTTGTTGCTGGTAAAGATGAAAGGAATTGTGATTTCTAGAAACAGAATTTTAGTTGACTCACCAGGATTTTATTTGGAGACTCTATCTGGCAAGAAATGTATTTCTTCTTCATTCTACTTCTGAGTTGAACAAAATGGTGAAGATTTCTTATCTAGACTGGACTCTGTGGACCCTGTGGTAACAGGTTGTTTCCTGTTGAAAGTGGCAGTCCACGTATGGAAAACAAGAAGGAAGTGGTGGCGGTTGGATCAGGAAGAGATTATTACAGATTCTGAGTAGATTCTGCTGGGTGGCAGTGCTAGGTAGATAGAGTGGATTGAAGACAAAGTCACCTCTTGTGGACAAAATCAGTAGGATTCTGTGAGACCACGTAGACAGTGCCTCTGCTCCTCCACCTTGGAGGACTGCTTTTAGCTCCCCCTGAAAAAACTAAATATGATCTCTTGGAATCATACTTAGGTGAGTGATTTCACGTCTGTGTAAAGCCGTTAGAAGGAAACCTCTGCCAAACCCTATTTAGTCTCAGACAGCGAAGAAAATAACAGTGCTCATATGTAAAGGGGGCAGTCCCCTTCCATGCTGTGTTCTGCCTCATCTTTGCTAACCAGGGGTAGGAGCTTTTCTTGAGCAGGCCACGGGTGTCTCTGCTGAATGTCAGAGCAGAGTGAGTGTCACCACTTCTCCCCTGTTCACTTCTGCACACAGAAGTACTAATGGAACAAAAAGGGTTGATACTCAGAAGCATCGTGGCTTTCTGAAGTATACAATTTTGTTGCATTTGTGGCTTTTTCCATTCTACTCGAGTATTATTTCATTTTAGCTTATTCTTGGTGTTGTTATCATTTTATGAAGTTGTATAGCAGATGTGATAGGAAAAGACATCTCATATCACATGCTCAGTAAATACTGGAGGAATCTTAAATGCTCTGTGTTTGTGTTCACCAGAAGCATGTGAATTTGTCCTAACTCAGCTCTTGCTAGCAATCTTCCTCGCTGGAAATTATAATCATATGAGCTGCTCATGATACAATCATGGGAAAACCTTTTGTGTGTGAACCAGCTGAGTGCGCTCACAGGGGGAAGAATTCAGGCCAGCAATGCTATGCATTTAATAGCTTTATCCATTCAGCTTTATAGCTTGCCATTGGGTGCAGATGTTTTATGACTTGTAACAGTTTAATGTGTCCTGGTGGATTACTCTCCAAGTTTCTCTTCATCAAAGCACTTGCTCCAGGTAACTGGAATGTCAGATTTAAATGAAGTGCAATGTGAGAATGGGGATTGTCAGATTTTAAACGAAGCACGCCGTGGTGCTAAGTAAAGTTTTGAACATGGTATGACATTTCCATGGCCCATCTCACAGGATCTCTACACCTCTCCTTCTTTTAGTGTGCAAACAGTGGAAGAGGTAAAACATTCATGCACTGCGTTCCACTACAGCACGCAGCCAAGCTAAATAATATCTGAAAAGAGAGAGATAATGTTTCACTTGAGTTCAAAGTCAAAACATGTAACAGACAAGGCAGCACCATTTCATTCCCCAAAGGTGAGAAGGCTTCCTACGGGCACAGAGCAGAGCTGTGAGCCTTTGCCTCACTCCTCCTTTACTCCTTCTCCTGTTATCCACATGTCCTTTGGGACCATGAATATCCCCAGCTCTGCTTCCCATCTCTTTCCGAGGCTTCTTCCATCTTGCTCTTCCAAACACACATCCTCTTCCTTCCACCCCCTCCCTTGCTCATCCCAGTGGATCTTAGGGCTGGCAAAACAATTGAACCCTCTGGAATGCTTTTGTTGTGAAGATGCAGGGCTGAGCAGCCAGGGGATCCGTGCTGGTAGTCCCCAGGGTCTTCAAATACCTTCTTTTTCTCCTTTTGCAGAAATTTACTGGAGCAATAAATCTAGTGCAATGATGGAGAAATCTCTGGAGAGAGGGAGAGGGAAAAAAGAACAGTAACAGTGCGATAGTGGTTGTGCTACTTTTGTCTGCCTCATGTCTTACCAGCATGTTTTTCTATAAAGCTTATCTGCTGTGAGGGAGGAGGGAAAGCAAAAATCCTTCCTGACGGTGGGTGCGTTGCCATGAAGGTCTCACATGGCAGTGAAGTCCAAATTTCCCAACATCTGGAGAGCCAGTTTTAAGTAGGTTATCTGATACCTAAAGAGTCACAAAGGTGGCACCATAAATGATATCTTTTCCCAAGGCAGACAATGAGACAAAGATAATCACAGTGCCAAAAAGACAATGCATGTCATGCTGAAACAGAGAGTACAAACCTCTAAGACCTCAGAGTGTCTCAGAGAAGAGACCTTCAGCTTTTTTTGACAGGTTTTGCATGTTTGACTATTATTAACACAACAAAGGTTGCACATGGTTATTACTGAGGTGGCAACCTCCCCTGGCTCACGTTTTTTGTTTGTTATTCTAGGAGCAGTGCAAAAGAGTCACTTGTTTTCTGCCTTTGCACATTTAAGCTGTCATGGCTGAAAAAAAAAAGGGTTTTCAGATTAAAAGGAAAGGTAGTGAGCCAGAAAACATTCATTGACTCAAAAGGAAATAGTGCTTTTATTTTCAAAAATAAGGGTGCTTTGGAGGTGCTCAAAGTGTTACCTTATAAATAAATACCACTGAGCAAATAATTGCCTTGGTTTCCATTAACAGAATACCCGTGAACAGAATTTCCTCTCCTTCTGGCTGTCGCTGCTGTTTGTATTTTGTAGATGGTGATAGAATCTTGGGATCCCAACTAACATTATTGTCCTGCTGGGCTAAGTACTTTTTGGGCCAGTGAGTCTACTGGCCTGAAACAACTCAAGCTGATCATATTTAAAGGTCTATGACTTGTGTTTTATTTGGGTCTGCCAACTGTAATTCTTCATATATACGGCATTGTTTCAGTTTTTGAGGTTGGAATGAAGGTAACTTGCAACAGCATCATTCCTGATCATTCCTGTATTTGCAGCAGGCAGCAAAATTAAGATCTGAGGGAATTCCAGTGTGTAACTCCAAATTCTGCTTTCCATGAGTATTTCCTGCATGTTACATTGAAAGTGAAGAAGGAAGGACAGGGTGGATGTGGCTTTATGTAAACCTGTTGAAAATGTGGCTTGAGTATTCACGAAAAGTCTTTTTATGCGTTATTTATTCCTCCATAGTTAAATATATGATGCTTACTAACTGTGGCTGGTAAATGTGCACCTACAGAAAGGAAAGGGGTGAGAATACAAAGGTCTTGCTTGGCTGAAGCACAAATTACCACTAGACTTGGGTGCAGAAGTTAATCTTGAGATGATGATGATGATGATTTACTTGGGGTAACCGTGGTGGATTTGTAATATGAGTGATAGAAATTTGTAGTTATTGCTTAAATGCAAATGTTTAGATGGAATGTTCACAACAGTTTGCCACAGTAGGAAAAAGCAATGGTAGAGGAAGGTTTTTTTTCCTTCTGACTTATGTATATAACCATTGTCCAAGACACTCTGTCCACTCCGTACAGACACTTTCAGGAAGTGATTCATCTCAGTTTTAAAAGTCTAAAATAAGGCAGATGGAAGAGCCTATTTCTCTCCACGTAAGAGCTTTGAGGCTGAATCACCTAGTGACAAGCCAGCTCAGCAGCTAAAAGAGTGTGACCACTCGCAAGCACAGTTCATGTCTTCGCACCCTGCCACCAGTACAGTCAGACTCAAAGTGATAGTGCCTGACTGTATAACAAATTCTCTTTCAGCTGCAGCAGAAGTAACTCATCTGATAAATCAGTCATAATCACGCTCAAATGTGTAGTCAAATTAATACAACACAGAGCACAGTATTCCAGTCTGTCAGGAATTAACCCTCACCCTGCAAAAAAGTTTCAGTTTGCATCTGTGAAGTTCATATGAAGTTAAGAGCAATTCTGGTGTGGCTGTAAATTCAGATATTTTTTTTTTCCACTGTTGAGATTTAGGATTTGATTTTGCAAAGATGCAGAGCATTTTCTGGACACTCAGTTTCCTGATGACTTTGAAGAGAAGGACACAATAAATACTGAAAGGGTGGTTGTCAAGAATATGGGGCCGGTCTTTTTTCAGTGGTGCCCAGTGACAGGACAAGAGGAAATGGGCACAAACTTGAATATAAGAAGTTCCAACTAAACATGAGGAGGAACTTCTTCACTTTGAGGGTGGCAGATCCCTGGAAGAGGCTGCCCAGAGAGGTGGTGGAGTCTTTGTCTCTGGAGACATTCAAACCCCACCTGGACATGTTCCTGTGCAACCTGCTCTGGGTGGACCTGCTTTGTCAGGGGGGTTGGACTAGATGATCTCCAGAGGTCCCTTCCAACCCCATGTGATTCTGTGACACAGTGCCTTCTGAGACCGAGACCTTGCACCACGCAGAACATCTCTATCTGAACTGCTGTGTTCCTAGATGTGTAAAATTTTGAAATGCGTCCTAAACCTATCACTTACCCTCCACTACTGCTTCCAGCTGCCAGCCAGCAGAGTCAGGTGTCTAAACTTGGCTGATTGGCCGGGCTCCATCTATAATTGATGGAGACAAGCACTTCAGAGGGGAGGTTCATCTGGTCTACAGAGGCTGCGAATCACACGTTTCCCATCTCCTGCCCCCGGCTATTTGTTGGCACCCCTGCCTCACTTTGTGGCACCTTTCCGTTGCTGTTTGTGGCTGCAGCATTAATCAAGCAGTTTAAATTGTTTGGGTTAAAAAAAAACCAAACAACAAAACTGCCCCTCTCCTCCCCCTCTGCTGGTTAAAAGGGAAATCTATTCCCTGCCTGTATCTTCTTGGGTGTGGGTGTAGAATTTCAACAAAAGCAAGTATTTTTAAAACAGTAATGGCAATCTATCCAGGGAACTAATTTAAATTAAAAAAAAATAATAAAAATATGCTTTTGCTGTGTCTTGTATGCTTTGGTCCAGGCATTAAAGAATAAAATAGGAAGGCATGTGTTAAACAAAATGTCCTGCTTTGTAGTTCTTTTTTCTTAACTCTCTGGTCCTTCCTCTGCCTGGTTCAGCCCTTCTCAAGCCCTGCAGATCCTGGGGGAGGGAGTATGTACTAAATTCCTTTCAGCCTTGGTAAACAGACTTTGCACAATCTAAAACAGGGTAGTGTTACACTGGTTTGCTGGACCCTTTCGAGCCCTAGAAGGAAAAAAAAAAAAAAAAAAGGGAAAACCCAGGATATTTAGGATATTTGACATCTTCATTTTACTGGGGTATCCACAAGCACTGCTTGTTACGGAAGAGGGGGGCAAGGCCTGGGATTTTGAACTGAAAGGAACTCATTTGAATTTCTGGGCCTCCTGTTTCTCCTCCTTCCTTGCCTGAAGGGCTAAACCTGCTCTCCTTCCCACCAGAGGAGAGTGGCCAGCTCACCCCCCCAGCCCTGTGCCCAGCCTACACACAGATACATGAGGGACCACCTTTATTTCACATTCTGAATGCAATTCTCTTGCAAAAGTGTCCAACTTTCTGCATTTTAATAGTACGTGGGTCATTTTGTTGCTGGTCTTAATTTCATGGCCCCTCCTTTCTCTGCTAAATCAGTGCTGCTCCACACAGTTGCTTGGGATCTGCAATAGCAGTAGTTATCATGAAAAGCTTCATTTTTAAATAAACACTGGATTTGCAGTGAGGATCACGGATGCTGCTTCTCACTAGACGCTGCTGTGGACATCCGAGTCCCTGTAATTGCAGTCTGGATTTGTTTTACATCTGTTTTAGAGGTAATGGGATCTCCAACTAATGTTAAGTGATTTTTGAGATGCTTTTAGGGCCCTCTTGTCACTGACACAGGGAATTTAGGGGGTTTTTTGTGCTCCGGATGTGTGAGAGCAGACCCTCTTTTTTTTCCCCCTTCCTGATAAATGCCTTCATTATTAAAATTACCTGCCACAGTCTCCTCTCTCATACCCTTTTGCAAGCAGCTTGCTGCAAGTTTTTGGTATCTGGGACTCAAGCTGCTGGTGACGGGCCACAGAAGTGGCTCTGTCTCTGTGCCTTAACTGGCCAAATGTAACTCTAAGAAACAGGAGAGCAGCTTTGAGAGTCCACCGAGGAGGATTTACTTTTCCCCGAGCGAGGTAACAGATAAACAGGATTAGAGTATTTGCACAGTCTTGAAATCTGGGTCGACTAGGTCTTGCCCAAGGCATCCTTCTTATTTAGCTGCAATATTTGATTGACTGAGCGCACAGTCAACATTTAGCTTTCTGTCCTCACCTCACACGAGCAAATCATCCAAACGACCCCAGGCGGCTCCAAATGCAAAAGGTGTGGTCAGGTTTTTCACCTGGATCGCTAATTGGCTCAGCCCCAAGGCCCCGGGGTGGATGATTTGGGAGTCTTTGCACTGCATCAAGCAGTAGCTAGCGCTCTTGGAGTTCAAGCCTTGGTTTTGCTATTGATTTTGTCTTAATGTAGGTGGGCATCGAATTCAGTGGTAGATTTGCCCACATAAAAGGTCTCGTAAGAGCTTGGCTGGCGCCTGGGCAGTGAAAGGGTTGTGTTGAACTTTGGAATGAGGGTGGTGCCTGCAGCCAAATTTGTATGTGTGGGGTTGGGGTTGCTCAGGAAGCTTCTCCTGGGGCCAGGTCTTTCTCCTGCCTGGCCCACAGAGCCCTGCTTGCTTTCCTTCCTCCCAGCCTGCAGATACTCCTTCCACTGGCCTGGCCGTACACTCAACCAGGCCTCCTAAATAACCTGCTTAAGAAGCAAACCCACTGCCTTCTTTCCAGGAAAAAAAAAAACGACAACCCAACCTTTCAAGGAAGATCCTTTCTCTAATCTGGTTTAAACTACAACCACAGAACCACCTAAGGTGGAGGGTTAGTAGCCGTTTGTGGAAGGAGGCACATGGTGTAGCATGACATCTAAAAGTCACATGGAAATGTAGCCTAAGACTGTGATTGGATGATAAAAAAATATTTAGTGGGAATTCTGGCCTCATCAGTAGATTTTGTCTCTCTGCTCCCATCTCTATTGTTTTATTGTTTACTTTGTGGTTTGAGTTTGTGGTGGTTTTTTTTTTTTTTTTTCCAATTGGATCAGTTTCCTGGTTTGGTTCATGGTGCAACCCTGCAAATGGTTGTGGCCATGGAAGCAGGAACAAGCAGCTGGGAGCAAGGGGGAGGGAGAGTTCAAGCCAGTGCTCCTTTTGAACATTTGGTGTCATTGACCACAGCCTCAGCATTTCCCCGGATAAGCAGTCGAACTGTATCTTCTCATCTAGTGACATTTCACAGGTTATCTTAATTCCAGTTAGGTACACTTGTCTCTATATTTATTTTGTTCTCTATTGAAACTGTGCTATGAGCAAGTTAAAATAAGGACAGCAGACTCGATTGTTTTATGCTATTACGATCAGCTCAAAGAGAACACAGTCTTATTTAGCTTTTCTGGGCAATTTCTTTGCGCTAATACCCAGAAAACTAGAATTGGGCTGCAAGGAAGAAAGCAAGACACTTAGCTTTGAATGACCTGTGTGGACTACTCACTTGGGAGCAAGAATGAAAAAAACCAAACAAACTACAGTTTATCACAAAAGATCTTTGCTTTACTGCAGCAGTAAAAGTGATATAGCAAAAACATATTGATTCTCTGGGTGACTGATAAAGCTACAGCACTGAAAGGATTCCTCACAGTAAATCCGAGTTTAATTTTTCCATCCAAAATGCCTTGAATAAGGCAGCCTTCGTCTGCTGGTGACCTATCTGCAGCACTGTTTAAGATGATGATAGCACTGTTTATCCAGGGTAGGATCCCAAATTGCCGTGCATGATCGCGATTCCCGGTAGCTTCCTTGTGCTAGGAATGTTGTGTCACATCTAGAATGATTAGCTGGGAATTTGCCCATTGCGCAACAGTAGGAAGGCTCCTTATTGTTTGATTTTATTCTTATTTTTATTTTTATTTTTGGCTGTTATTCTCTAGCCTGGTGGAACTACTGCTGAATTCCCATTAAACCAGCACACTCGCGTGTGCACATGACACACACACACACACATGCACTTTAGGCTGCCTGGCAGTCTGAACTCATTGTATATTCATTACGTTGTGGCAGAGTCCCTCTTAACCATGACAACTATGAAATAGGTTACACCAAAAGGCTTCTCTTTGGGTGGGTATATGCGTGCGTAGGTGCATATGTGTAAGGATACGTGCACACGTATAGAATGGAAAGCGTCAGGCAGCCTAAAGAGCTGTCTCCCTGTATCTCTGCTTGAATGGTATCATATCCCAACAGCCCTGCTTCACCCCCCCCCCCTCCACTCCCCCTCCTTCCTCTGCTGTGCAGGATAATAATGTGGTGGAAAACCTTGTGTCTGTGGGGGGAAGGGTTTAAAAGCATCATACTGAGGCTGGGCATCCTGCCAGGGGGAAGGGACAGAAGTGAAGTGCTCCTGGAGGTTTTCTTTTTTTAGACAGTGATTACTGAAGGGGAAAGAAGGCCAGTCATCATAGGAGTACAAAAAGACAAAAAAAGTATTTACTGTGGGCTATTGGCAAATACTTAAGTCTTACTTTAAGCAAGAATTCCACACCGGAGGGGAAAAAAAAAAAAAAAGAAGCCAGAAAATCGTTGTGCTTAAAGAAGATAGTCCAGACTCACCAGCTGTTTTAAAATTAGTTATTAAAATGCATCACATCTCTATCATTTCCCTTCGTCTCTCCCAAACATGCACACATGTATTCGCACTTATAAAATGTGTGTCCTGAAAGTCCTAAGGACTTGAAACAAAGGTTGATGCAGAGGGGATGTCTTTGAAAGTGAGTTTTACTCTGTACTTAAAACCTGAAAATTCAGTCTATGCAAGTCCCCTTTGAGAGTTAAAAATAAGAGAGTTATAGAAATAGCAGGTCAGTAACTCTCATTTGCCCTGAGCTCTCTGCAGAGTCATTCAGCTTCTTGTCGAGCTGAAATGCGGAATATTTATACATCTCAGAACTGCTGGTATCAGAGACAAAAGCCTCATGTCTTACTGGCAAAGCAGGGTTGTGAAAACCCCTGATATCTGTTTTTTTGGGGGGAAAAAGTCCCCACCAGCCACGTGAAGCCTGTCATTGTATTAGTATTTGTGGACAAGAATATCTAGAAGATTGCACAGTCTTTTCTGCATCTAAAGAAAATCATAATTACAAGCTTTGAATTCACATTCCTTCGTAGATGACAGCATGTTTAGGAAGCTTATGTCCCTGTTAAGCTTCTGACTTTTGAAATTGAATTAGGCATGGCAGAGGGAGGGCTTGGGGGACGAGGGAATATTTTTTGGCAAGTGAATGCAAAACTGAAAAGCCAGATTTGCCAAGCATTTTTTCCAGGGAAGTGTGCATGATTTGCATGTCCCCACTCAGCCTCATAACACATCCTCAGTGTGAAACTGATGGGGAGTGGTAGGGAAGTGGCACTGGTGGCTGAGAAATTAAGGGCAACATGAAAAATACTCGGTTTTCCTTGATGCAAGTTAATTCATGCTGGTGAATCAGTGGATTTGTTCCCCCTCCTCCCTTCACCCAGGGAAAGTCTTTTGCCTTCTTTTTCTCTTCAGTAAATGCTTAAAACTGAAACTGTGATCATTGCATTAGCACTGGCTGGTGGATCTCAGAAGGAGGTATCAAAAATTTTTGAAGCTAGTCCAAAAGCACAACAAAGCATTTTAATTTAGAAATCAGGCTAAAAATCTTTGAAGATCAAATTCCCTTGTGAGATTTCCACTTTTACATGTGCAGAAAGTATCACAAGACTGTTCTTGCATATCACATCATTGCAGTAATTCTCACTGCAGGAATTACAGTTATGTGTGAATATTAAAGTAAATAAATAGCCAGGCTGAAGTGCTTTGAGTTCATTTCAGGTTAGAGGTAATGGCTCTCTACTGTTGTTGCACTTTCTGAACTGTTTCCTTTGTCCTTAGGCACTGATTTAGGAAAACACTTTAAAGTATACTCAAACGTAAGCATCTGGATTTTCCCATCAAAGTCACTACTCTGTTCACAGATTTAAAGCCAAGCAGGTGGTTGAGAATTTTTTCGAGGTAGATGGTGCAGAGGAAAGTTTTCAAAAAAAGAGTCAGAGCTGTCTGCAGAGGAAGCAGGAGGCTCTGCCCCAGGCCCCCTCTATTTACTGAACTTTAGAAAGTCCTACTTACTGGCTTGCCTGAAAATTCAGCGTGCCCAGTGAGGAAGGGGTATAATTTCTAGCAAGGCTGTGAAGATTTATGGTTGGACTAGATGATCTGAAAGGTCTCTTTCAACCTAGGCAATTCTATGATTCTGTGATTTTGTGAAAATTTACCCTCAGTTAATAAGTTGTCCTTATCTGGCAATCACCTACAGGATATAGGGCAGCAACTATCAAATCCAACACCTGGAAAACAAGTCAGCAGCACCATCAGAGAAGCTCAAAAATCTCATAAATTATTACATTGGAATGAAATATATTTAATACTTTGGAAACATGGGAAGTAGTTGAAATTCTGACTTTTGGAGGAGAAGTGGAACTTGACATAACCCCCCATTGAAAAAACCCCTTTTGTAGCGTTCAGCTTTATTCAGAGATCTTATACACCTTTTGGCATGGATGAGGGCATACATAGAATCATGCATTGTTTTCTGGAAACCTCATAATGTCAGTGAAAATGCAGATAAATCAAGGAAAGTAAAACATCATGAGGAGACAAAAATAATTGATTTATGACATAAGATTAAGAGAATCAAATTTATCTAGCTTGTCCAACTTAAATTAAATCTCAAATAGTGATGAATAAACACTTAAAACTGTGAACAGCAGGGACAGACACATTATTTAGGGTTGTTCAGAGAGTTATCACTGCGAGTATCAGGATGACAGCAGTAGAAGATACTGGCTGGGTTTTAGTAAAGTGCTCTATAATGGTGTAGAAGAACAGGTTCACAAAAGAAAAAGTAGCTCAAATAATTAAAAGCGGATTGGACAAAAAACTGGAAAATATCTATTTTAATATCTCATTCATCATGATGATGATATCGCTTTTAGAGAGGAAAATTTCCCTTACACATGAATGTGATAGTGGTCCATCTTTTTCTTTTTTGCTGACTCTAATTTCTACTTTCTTTTCTGCCTCTGCTGTCTATTTCTTGCTGAGAAAAATGTATTGGTCTGATGCCTAGGATTCGGTTCATAATCAGTGGTGTCTCAGCTGTTACTTTTTCCTCCCTTCCCACAGAGAGTTCTGAGATGCCTATGGTAGGCGATTTTTTGTCAGTATTATTCTGCTTCATCCGCCTGGTGTACCTAATAGGAGTGCTCAGGACTGACGAAGAGACAGTGCCATCAATTAATAATATTATGAGATGTTAGCACAGTGATAGAAGTTGGGGATCCAAGAGCTTGGCGCAGTCAACAGTTCTGGCTGCTGCCATCGATTCTTTATGCTGTTTCACATCCTTGCTTGGAAGGTTTATGTACTTTAGTCCAGGCTTTGTGAGATTAGCCTGTAATTTAAATACATTTCATTGACAGGCATGCTTTTTCTTTCCACTGATCTTCTGGTTATCTACTCTACTTTCTGTTCTACCACATATCCTCAAAATAAAGAAACTTCAATTTTTGCTCCTCTAATCTTCCTTCCTTATTCCTCTCTTAACCAAACTACACACACTCCAACTTTCCACCTTAAACGTTTCTATTCAGCAAAGTCTTTTGAAATTTTGCTAGAGTATTTTTTAAAGTTTTGATAAATATTTTTCTGTCTCTCAAAAAAAAAGTCCAGCCTTTCCTGGGCTTCCTCCAATATGCCTATATCTTATTGATAAGATATAGACTGGAATAGGCTGCCCAGAGAGGTGGTGGACTCTTCTCTGGAGACATTCAAAGCCTGGCTGGACATGTTCCTGTGCAACCTGCTCTGGGTGAAACCTGCTCTGGGTGAAACCTGCTCTGACAGGGGGGTTGGAGTAGATGACCTCCAGAGGTCCCTTCCAACCCCATATCATTCTGTGATTCTGTGATTTTGAGATAGTAGTGGCAAATTGATTTTATTGGTAATTAATAGTATATAGATCTGAACACAGTGACTTGGGCCTGGGTCGAAGAATGCATGAGTTTAAACAGCTGAGTAGTTGCCATGTTAAACTAGAGCTTTAAGGCTGAGAATATAAACTGTGTATTTCCTCCTCATCCTCAGGTGTATCCTGGGAAAAAGGCACAACTGAAAGGCTGCACGGTGTGGGCAAGGGAAATGTGTGCAGAAAATTAGATCCGGGAGTTATATCACTGATTATACCAAGTGTGTACAAATAGGTGTCTACTGTCTTTAGCAGCTCTGAGATTTGCAGTGGCTGAGGCACTGTGGGGAAGGCTCTCAGGTGCCAGTCCAGCTCCCACCCAAAGATGCACTCTGGTTAGCACTGTTGTTGGCACCTTGGATATTCCCAGCATCTTAGAGGCTTCTAAGAATCTGCTGAGACATCTATAAAACATCTCAGCCTTTCTCTGCTGCATAGGAAGTCCGAATGTGTTCAAACTCAAATACACCACAACAATACATCTCTTTCTTTCCTCTAGGGTTTTATTGGTTTTGTTGTTTTTTACAAATTTTGCAATTCTAACCATGCTTAGTTGTTGAAAGCTTCATTTCAGGATTGTGGCAAAAAATCTAGCCTTTAGAATGCTCCATTACTTAGAGGTCATGGCTTCACTGCCATTTCTACATGTAAGGATGCCTTCTGTCTTTCTAGGAGAGGAGCAAAGACAGAAAATGCTATGTTTGTCTGATTCAGCCTCCTTCTCCCCAACCCTGGAGCTGGGGCTGAGTTGCTTTTCTCTAGTCTCACAAGAGTTCTCCAGTACCCATCTTTTACAGTCAAGCAGTTGATTTTGCTGTTCTGATCACTGCTGGAAACAGAGTTCCTCCCTGAATTGGTCATAGAAACGCCCAATCTGAAATGTCAATAGAAGCCATCAACACATGCATGGAGTTTACATTTTTCTACACTGGCACATTCTACTTCTATTGAGCTAGATCCTCCATTATGCTGCCCAATTTCTTAATTTGATTAGTTCCTTCTTAGTTTTTACCCAATCTTTTTTTTCTCCTGAAGAAGAAATTTCACTATGAAATGCAAAATAAATGCATTTTGCATTGGGACAAACGCCTTTGTCCCAGTTTCAATGTGCTCTTACAGGTACCTGTTTATCAATGCAGCACTTATGTTTCACTAGATAAAAGGACCTTGCAGAAGCATCTGTTCCCTTGCCCCAACTGTCTTACATGCTACAAAGGAGACGTCCAAAGCAGCAGGACTTCAGGGAGAGCAGCCAAACTTCAGTGATGATTCTGGCAGCCACAGGCACGTACCGAATTGACTGCATGTGCAGTGTGAAAGGGTTGAGCATGCTGGTTAGATGCCTTAGCTGTGCACAGGCTTATCTTTGTGCTTGTGAAGGAGTTACAGAAAGAAAATAAATTACTACCCTTGGGAGTGGCAAGGTGAAGTGGGACTACTGTCGGAAGATCACCCGTAGCTCATCTGGTAACGGTGGCAAAGTGATTTTTGTACCACTAGGAAAGACATGGACCTGTTGGAGTGGGTCCAGAGGAGGGTGAAAAAATGATCCAAGGACTGGAGCACTTCTCCTATGAGGACAGGCTGAGAGAGTCGGGGTTGAAGAGCCTGGAGAAAAGAAGGCTCCAGGAAGACCTTATAGCAGCCTTCCAGTACTTAAAGGGTGCCTGCAGGGGAGATGGGGACAAACTTTTTAGCAGGGGCTGTTGTAATAGGACAAGGTGTAATGGTTTTAAACTAAAAGTGGGTAGATTTAGACTAGATAGAAGGAAGCAAGTTTTTACAATGAGGGTGGTGAAACCCTGGAACATATTGGCCAGGGAAGTGGTAGGTGCCCCATTCCTGGGAACATTCAAGGTCAGGTTGGATGGGGCTCTGAGCAACCTGATCTAGTTGAAGGTGTCCTTGGTCATTGCAAGGCAGTTGGACTAGATGACCTTTGGAGGTCCCTTCCAACCCAAACTATTCTATGATTCTATACCTGTGTTTTGTTTGTAGCACATGGAGCCATTAAAAAGTGAACAAGTTTGACTGAAGTACCATTGTTTTCTCCCAGTCTCCTTAAGTGTAATCAAATTAAGCAATTTGGTGCCCTTAGTACATTTGGAACATGCAAGCCTCTTCCCAGCCCTTGAGTGGGTGAAATCCTTGCATCTTTACTTTCCCTATCCTTCCTTAAGAGAGGTGTTTGGCAGATCCTGTGGCAAAACAGAGCTGCGTTGAGCCCTGTAGGATCTATCTGGAAAGAGAAATCTCAAGTCACCGAGCTCACTGCAAAATTGTGGAGTCTTATCCATATAAGGGTGATAAAACAAGCTTTGCAATAATTCTCATGGTACGCTCATATATCACCACTTACAACTGTGGAAAAGTCAAAGGCTCAAACATTTGGCATGGTAGCTGGAACCTGCAGCCACCAACTGGTGTAAATTCAGTTAAGAACAGCGCAGGAGGTGAAATTTTAAACAAGAATGTGAAGGACGTCCTGGCCTTTGTTAACACAAAAATAAGGCTTCTTCCTGCCTCTGCTTTCATAGTCTCTTAAGAGTGAGGATTAGTTTATTTCTGAGACAACTCTCATTCTGGAAATTAAAGAATACAACAGACAAAACCCAAGTCTGCCTTTGCTATTTCAGGAAAATACCTTTGCTGTTTTCTGAGTACATATGGCAAGCAAATGCATACGATTATTTTTGCTGGTATCTGAAATGTGGAAATCACAGTCTTTATGGAGGAAAGATTTTTTTCATTACGTAGTGTATGGCTCGCCAATGACTATCTGCAGCTCATTGTACTTTATCCTGAAGCCAGCAACAGATCTCTTATACTGAAAGGCTGTTGCTGGTTTAGTTATTAGTTGTAGCACATTTGAAACAAATGGTTTAACTACAATTTATCCAAGTCTATAATTATTCAAATTGCTCAAGGGGCTCCGTAGGTTCCAACCCAGCAGGAATTCTTCTTATTTTTATGTATTTTTTTCTTCTTCTTTAACATAAGGAAAAAATAACATGAAAAGTGTTAAACAAAATACATATTATTTTTAAACTCAGAACAACCTCATACACTAGTTCAGCTATCCCTGTTGGTCCTTCCGTGCCATACTACTGCAATGTTCTCTGCTAGAGCAGGAGGGTTTTTTGACTTCATGCTTGTCTCTTTGTTCTTTCCTTTATCTCTTTTCTTTTTTTTTACTTTTCTTTTCTTTTCTCTCCTTTCCTCTTTTTTCCCCACTCCCTGCCTACCCCCAGTCAATAATTGACTTACAGGAATCCACTCAAAGCTGAAGCTTGACAAACTTGTGTGAATTTGGAAAGTTGACTGCATTTCTGTAAGTGTTTATTATTTATCATTTTCCTCTTATTTCTTGAGATTTTGACTTGGAATTTGGAAAAGAAATAAACAGTTCATTTTGAAAAATATCAAACCAAAAATGGGTTACGTGAAAGGGCAGTGCAACGAGTCTTTGTCTTCTTAGATGCATATGTGCTGCTTGCATTCTTGTTACTCTTTTCAAATGGAATTCCTATACCTGTTGGAAGATTTATATGTCAACTGCTTTGGAAAGTTTAAACCCATTGCCTCATAATGTAAACAGGATCTGTTGGGTGTCTTGTAATAACAACTTATTTTTCTATCCCTCTTAATCAGATTTTGATTCTTTAGGTGCAGAGTAACAAAATGTGACATGCAACAACGGACAGCTATTAAGTAGTTCTGAAGACAGTACTGACTAGTCCAGAATTCTCGACAGATGAAAAGTATCTTGGCCTCCTTGGTGAGGGGATTGTATAATTGACCTGTATATTTAACTAGTGGTCATTTATACTATGATATTTTGTAAATTACAAATACAAACTAGAACTATGATTTGTGAGAAAACTTGAGGAGTTAGTAATGTACGGAACCACTTGGCCACTACCATTAGTGTCTCATCAGGTATCTAAACAGGAATGGTACCATCACAGTTGCCATTATCACTTGCATTCACATTCACTTAATTTTAGTCTCTTTTAATTGCTGCTATGAGTGGGAAATATTGGGGCTAGAATCAGGATTACACAGTACTTGATCTTAAGCTTGTTGTTTCAGAAATCAAACTGTATAAAGTGTTAATAACTGACTGGCTTCCCTGTAAGAGTATTGCTTGCAAAACTCACAGTGGAGTGCAAGAGAATGTAGGAAAAATACTCAGTTCAGTCTCATTTTGGACCTCAGGCATCATCTAACTTGCTAAATCAAAAGAAAAAGGAATTTTTATGTTTCTATTCACTTAGAAAGAGGGCATAATAACTGATGTATGCGTCCAGACTGAAGTCCCTCTGTCCTATTATCAGTTTTCTGACATAGACCTGTAGGTGGAGGGATGTCAATGGGTTTACTGATGGGAGAACAGATTTATGAAGTGATTTGAGGGATAGTTACTGGCCTGATACTGGAGCATTCTCGCTCGGGCCCTCTTCACCCTGGTTTCATATAGTGATATGAAATGAGCCCACTCAATCTGTCAGGCTGGTTTACAAACAAATCCAGGAAAATACTTTGGTCGTCACAGCTTTTGAAAAACATAAGGTATTAGGAATGGAAAAGTTAGAATCGCCTGCCTGTTCCGTTTTTTATTTCTGTCTGAAATAATATAGCTTTCAAAGCTGGGATTCAGTCATCACTGATGTAGCCTGATGAAGTCTGGTGGCTTAACTAACACGTTACACTTGTCGTTTGCAGTGGCCTGGGAACACGTTCTCTGTCAGCCATCACGTCCCTGCTGCGCGGTGCTGGGGCTGAGCAGCTTCCACCTCAGAGGGAAAGGTGTTGTAACACAATCAGCTGTGATCAGTCAAGCGTAGCCTTTAGCTGTGTCTATGTAGTGTTCCTGGAATGGTTATGTTTATAAAGAGGGTAAAAATACATATGGGGATACGCAGCAAACTTAAGCCAGAAACCTTCTCCACATCCCAGGTAGAGGCAATCCATTTTGTCTCGTTTCTGCATAGTTATGACTAAGTGTTAAAATATCTGCTGCTTTGGCTTCTCAAACAGTTTCAGAAATTATTTTATGGCATTTTATGGCAAACTCAGGCTTATGCATCCTCCAAGTTGCTCTGCCCAAGAGGGGATACTCAGATAAATAAATCAAAACATCCAAGGCCTTTGTATAAGCCTTGAAGCCAGCTAAAGTATAAAACTAAAAGCTCCATAAATGGATCCTCAGATATAAGGTCACTGTAGCTTAGCTGTGAGTGGGATCAGAAAAATTCCCGTTATCCATTTTAAGTGCATGGAAAGACAGAGCGACTGATTTCAATTAGATTTTATATACAGCGAGTTGTATTCAATACAATTGCTTCCATTTACACTAGTACAAGCAAAAGGAAAGCTGGGACCGCTTTCCCCACTCTGAATTTTTTAAATAGTTTAGTAAAACTAACACGTTTATATCTCTTATTATCACTTCACTGCGGTAGTGTTTTATAAGCTAGAATGAAATTCTCTCGGCAATGTCCCTGCTGGAAAGACTGCTCCCATTTCACAGCCAGGGAGCTGAGGCATGTAGGTCAACAACCTAATCCAAAGCCCAATTTTTAGCACTCTTATGAAAGACACTTGAGTTTTTTCGTCGGGAGCTGAAGCTAGGTTTGCCTTCTTCTAAGCCAGAACACATTCTGCAATTTGTCTGTGAGGCAGCACTCAAGGGTATGTGCAGAAAAGCCTTGGCCTTAAACGTCGGTCTTGCAGAACTTTTGTTGCCTCCCTGTGACTCTTACAGCCCGTTCACAGTCTGGGCCAGCGAAACCAGTAGCAGCGTGGAGGTCGATTCCTGAAAACACCAGTAAGGCGAGCATGGAGCTGGTTTTGGAGCTGTGCCATCTGGAGAGAGACGTTGGTGGGCTCCCACCTTCTGGCTCGCTCCGAGTTCTGAGAGCAGCGGGAGCTTCTGCCTTGTACAGATGCGATTTCGCGATGATAGAAAATGGTAGCATATTGTTTCTGTAAGAGACAGCCTCTCATGGATCCCACAGTGTTCTTACCAGCATGTTTAACCTCTAATCTGGGAAAGAAAAATACCATCTGGTACACACCATCCTTGAAAGGTTGCTGTCCCCCTGCCTTGATGCCTACCTGGAGAGCTCATGTAAGCTCCGCACTGACTTAACACACGCTGGATGAGCCCGCCTGGGCCCCAGAAGTAGTGAAGCAACATTAGTGTGATGCACTATCTCAATTAATATAGCTGACTTTGCAGCAGGGCTAATGAGCTGGTGCGACATGCCATATTTGCCTGGCTTTGCTCCTTCCAATAGTGGAGCTGGCTTATTTAGACCTCGCTTAGGTATCTCTGCCCAGAACTGTGCCGGGTCGTGTTGGCAGACCCATAAACTCTTAATGTTTAATGAGGAATACTTTGCATTTGTCTCATCAGAGAAAATATCACACTTTCTGTCCTAAGGAACCCATGCTTCCTTGTTTGCTTATTTATGCAGTGTTAATGTTATTTTCATTATTAAGGCGAGAAGGATTCTGGCACGAATGAGAACTTGCTGTTAGGATCTGACAACCCTGACTCACGATAACTGTCAGGCTTAACATATCACCTCTGCAGTCTACACCTTACCTTCTGCATTGTCTCTGTAGCAGAGAGGACAGGAGAGGCCATGGGCCCACTCCTAATCAAAATCTGTGGTCAACTGGCCTATTGATGTAAATCATCAGCAGTTTCAGTACACTCTCTCAGGTAAACTGTACTGTGCTGCCAGAAACTGGGCTGCTCCATTCCTGACCTGGATGGTTTCACCCCTTCTTCACCAACCTGCTGACCTGAGCTATTTAGGATCATCAGTCTGATGCAAAAGGTGATGTGGAAAGCTGGATGGCCAAATAGACTATAGACCCAGGCTTGAGGGCACCCACCCACCTCCTGAGCTGCTGGGATGACAGGCATGGGTACACCACACCCAACTTTCTCCTTGGAGGTGGTCAAAAATTGCCAGTGTTGAATTTCTAGTCATGAGGGAACAATATTGGAACAGTTTTCAGTGAGCAAATACCATGCCTTGGATTGACCTCGCTAGTGAAGACACTGCTGCTGTGTGAACATACAGCTTGATGTGCTACCTCTGTGAAAGAGATGAGGTGAGACTTGCAGGTGTGACCTCATGAGTTACTGCCGAGCGTGTGAATCAGAACCCCAGGCCCATTGGAGGCATCTGTCCGTTGCAAAGAAGCAATTCTTCCTCATCCCAGTTCTGCAGTTCTTTAATAATAAAGTGTCCTCTCGGAGACAAAATGAAAATGTGAGATAGACAGAAGTTTTAAAAATGAAGCCGTATTGCTGGCTGCTACTTCAGTCTGTTCGGAAATCTCTGTCTTATTACTGCTTTCATTCCTTTTGCAGGTTGCAGATAGAGCTGTTTTGGTTTAAAAAAGGTTCCTCATACCCATGCTAAAATGTGCTTGTTTCATTTTTTAAATATGCCTGTAAATTAGCTTGGAAATAATTGTTTCTGATGTTTAATAAGGTAGTGTTTGAAAAGCACTTCGAAAATGAAAAACGGAGTAGAAGTGCTAAATATTCTTGCCTAGGGTTGATTAATTATGGACAGTAAATCTTACATTAGCCCGTGTGATAAATGTGAGTGAGTAGACTGCACAATCTATTAAAGGAAACCCAGGCATATACTTTTTCCCTTCTACATATGGATCTGGGGCTGATAATCTGGAGGTTGGAGAATTGTGTCTGCTTTGTAGCTTCTCATCCTCTTCTTTATTCAGCGTTATTGAAGACTTGAGCAAAGAATTCAGAATCTGGCTTTTCAGAGCTAGCAGAGGGGCGATCCGGGGCATGGGGACCCGCTGGGCTCCTTCAGAACTTTTTGCTTTCAACTTCACGGGAAGTGGTTAGACAGTGAGGTTACATCTGTATTAGTAAATCACACATGTCCAGCTCTCCGCCACTGCAGTCACCTGGCACTGAACTGCCCGCATCCACACGATTAAACACTTTTACCCCGGGAGAGGGAGGTGATTGCAGCCAGAGGCTCTGATGGGAAGAGTCCCTTGGCCCGTGCTGGCTCAAGAAGTCTTCCTGAAGATTGCTTGGGTGAGTGCAAGCCGGCCAGGGTCAAAACCATTCTAGAAATTGAGCAGTAGGGGTGATGGAGGTCCAGTGCCTGAGCCTGCCCAGCGCTGTTTGTTTTAATGGTACAGATGTAACCTGAGGGGCTGAAGCCTTCTCCTACAGTACTTACCTCTGCTGTCTTCAGGGCGCCTTCCACTGATGGAGAGGGGCAAAGTGGCTTCTCTACAGGGCAGATCATGTGCCATGATGTATGTATCTTGCCGACCTCTCCAAGATGGGTCTGTTTTGGAGCAACTATAGTGATATCTGATCTCAAAGGGCTGATGAAACTAACCACCCAGCTTCACTTGCACTGCAGAATGGATGATAGATTGCAGGACCACTTGGTGTCTTTGACAGGTTTTAAGTGGGGCTAATGTATAAAGAGCAAATGTTCTTATCACACCTAGACCAAATATGTGAGAGGTCTGTGCTAGTTCTTGCAAATATGATAAGTGCCTTGAATAAACTGACAATCACTTACCTCAGATAAAAAGTCTGGAGAAAGCTGTAGAATGAAGGCAGAAAAGGAAGGAGAAGACGACTCGAGGGAAACTGCATGAGAGATGAGAGTCTGCGGAAAACACAGGGAGCATCTGTGCCTTTTTTTTTTTTTCCCTTTTTCATATATGAAAAAAACCTACAGCTCTTACACTGTAGGACTGGAGGAGTAAGTTTTATCCTTGGAGCAGGGTGATCAGACCAGTTGTTGGTATTGACAGCAATGAGTTAGCATGAAGGACTAATCTGAAATTGTTGTTTTAAGGGGGCATTGCTTTGAGATATAGCAAACAAAATGACTTTGTCATTAACGTTGTTGACCTACAAAAAAAAAAGGAGACAGCATATATGAGAACATCATAACTGCAGAACCAACAATAGGGTCTTAGCTGCATAGTATGTTAGGAGAGTTGGAGTCATGGCCGTTTGGCCAGAAAAAAAAATACATAAGCCTTACTTTTCCATTCTTGCTGACAGATCATAAAATATTAAATTCCGATCTGTTTGGAAAAGATTGTCACATGTTCCTGAAAATGACTTCTGACGGCAGAGCTTCAAAGAGATAAAGTCTTTGGCAAAAGCCCTGGTTCTTTTAGCTTTGGTGCACCAGCTGCAGTGAAAAAAGTTAGATCTAGGCACAAGATCTAGGTATAACCTTTGCATCTTCTTAGAATTTCCCTTTCTCTGCATCTAGTCTCCAGACCCAGCCTGGTGGAGAGAACTCTGAGAGGAATCCATGAGCCTGAGTGTGGTACCTGGTCTGCAAATACAGGGGAAAGACTTCGATTGTGAAGACGCTGCTGGAAACAGGGAGCTGTTAGATTGGCTACTGGTGGAGATCTGAGAGGGATCTGTGAGTCTGAGCGTGGTACCTGGTCTACAAATACAGGGGAAAGACTTCCATTGTGAAGACACTGCTGGAAACAGGGAGCTGTTAGATTGGCTCAGGTGTCCTGCTAGAAAGGTACACGCTCGTTTCTTCTTGTCTTATGCCTGTCCTCTCACATCACTTTTCCATGCCAAAAAGATTCCTGTTAGTGCTTAGGCAGCAATGTGATGCTTTTTGACAAGCGAATTCAGCAAAGAGGTTCTGCGGAGCTCTTCAATACTTCCCTGAGAAGATGGTGAGCTGGCTTAGGAGGAGCTGATGAAATGAGAAGTCGCCTGGTGGGTAAGAAGCTTGAATGCATGGAGTTCATTGAAAGGAAGCAATGGGAAGGAGAGAGATATTCAGAAAAGAGAGATGAGAACTGGGGAGAGAGTGCAGAGACTTAGAGGGCAGAATCTTTTCAACGGTGAAAAGGGAAATCCATAGAATGTGCATCTTCCCTGTTTTCTGGACTTGTAGAAACTTCTGAAATCTAGTTAATTAAAGGCATGCTATTTAGCACCCCACTTTTGATTGATCTTTCTCTCAAGAACGTGTGAATGAGATGCCGAGGTGTAAACAAGAACCATGAGACGTACATCTATGGTGAACTACACATATCCATTTTATTAGCATAATTCACTTGTGTCAGGTGCTTTTATGCAGCATTTCGTTTATTTTAGCAAGTTTCTCAGTTGCAAGAGCTTCAAAACACAAAATCAGTGGAACTGAAATCTTTTCCTTATTTTTGCATCAGGAATTCTTGAGGATATAATATGCGATGGTATCTGCTTCACAGTGCTATGCAACTCGGTCGCAAGCTATCACAAGTGACCTATAAACCAGATTTATTTGACACTAAATTCAAGCTGAAAACAACTTCTCAGAACCCTAGAAAAGGCAGTGACACTCTATATACTCGCTCCAAGGAGGCATGCACACATATTCAAATATGCATACTTTTATGCACAGATATCATCATGTATCATATTCTTGCTGACCATCTGTTTGCTTACTGTGAGCTCTGAGATGATTCAGTTGCTCTGCCTTTGGGGAAAGCACTGGGTAAGACCTGCATGTAAATGTGCAAGGGCACAATTGGGGACACACTGACTGCTGTGTGCAGGGACCTGACGTGCTGTGCCTGGCTCCACCATCAGCCCTCCTGGCTGGGCAGTCGAGATGGCTCGGAGATCCATCACCAAAGCCATAAAGTGGCCCCACCACTCTTGGTGGGTCCTTAGAGCAAAGAAGGGTGTGAAGAGTAGAGAATACAAACTCTGACTGAGTTTAGGTTGTCTGCAGGAGCTGGGTGGGATTCAGGAACACAGAGAAAGCAGGTGGCTTTTGGTGCCACTTAGCACAGACAAAAGCAGATATAATTGCTATATTTGTGTGGGACAGTGCAGAGAATAAACCAGTAGCACACAAACAACAGGACCTGTAGCCATTCATCTTCCTATCAATGAGAAAAATAAAACACACTTAAAAAGTGAAGGAGACACTGAACCCAAATTGCATAGTAAATATAAGAATCCTGCCTTCACGTATGTCACCGGTGAAATCTGGCTGTCAGAGCTGGAGCTTGATCTAGGGCAGGTTTACTTGTGCAGGAAGGGAGTTCTGTAAAAAGTGCAATGTTACATTAACAGTGAGTCTCCACTTATTCACACGTAACACAGCTGTGCATTTCAGATAGGTCTGAAAAGACCCCACAGCTAGAAGTCATGAAGTCATGAAGCTTTTCATTTATATTTCCTTAAATCCATGTTTTATGTAACATTTTCCGTATCCTTCCAATGCACAATGTGTCTCTGTCATCCTTTAGCACCAAAAGTGTATCACTGTCCCAAATACCTACACTGCTTTTTGTAGAATGGATATTATTTCTGGCCTAATTTAGGAACTTACAGAAATGTTGTCCTCAGTCGGGAGCTGAAACCCTTTATTTTTCCAAGAGAATCTGTTAGGCTTTTGTTACCAAAGGAGTTAAAATCAGGGCTGCTGGTAAGAAACTTCCCTGTTGTTCTTTGCTCTGCAAAGGGCTGGCACAGGCAGACCCTGCTGTTGTGTGCAGGATCGGGGCCCAGAGGTTGTTTGTGTCAAATCAATTCACAGTTGCAGACAACTGAGATTTGATTTTATTTATTTATTTTTTTAATGAGGGCTTTTCCTTATTTTTCTCCTTCCGAGTCGGTGATGAAGGAAGCTCTCAGATGTGCCCCTGTATTTTTGTCCCAATGAAGTGGAGCTTCCCATGGCATTTTCTTTGCTCCAGAACTATTCATCACTAGCACTGTGTTGATAATGTGATGACAGTTGTTGCCAAAACTTTCCTGTTCACCCTAAATCTGTTTTTCTTGGTATGAAAATAAAGACACGAAGCTCAGCAGAGAGAGAGCACTCCATGGTATGAGAGCTCAAGGTGACTGGGATGGAGTAATTACCCAAGGACAAACCCCGGTTGGGGGCGGGCAGCATTTTCCAGATTCCAGAGGGGAAGGGGAGAAGAGGGATGTGAGGCTAGAGGGGGTGGGCTGTGCCTTCTTGGGGGCTGGGGAGAGAGACAGTGCTCCTCTTTTAAAGGAAAATGAGCAGCCAGCAGAAACTAGATGCATCTCACCATGGGGTGAGGGTGGAGAACCCACCAACTGCTGAGACAGTCAATAGGCAGATTATTCATCACACATTGCTAGGAGATTAACTGAGCAAACGTTCTGACAAAACTGATTAAAGCCTTCATCCTGTATGGGGGGGAACAAAGAGACACCAAGTTATTACACCCCAGCCAAATGCCAGATGATGACTACATGTAGTGGAAACACAAAGTATGGAGTGTTGTGGTTCCTTTCCCTTCCCTCCCCCCCTCCTCCCAGCTGGGATGACTCTCCCTCTCTTTATCACTAAGAGTCATCACAAGTTAAAGTTTGTAAATACAGCTACCTACTGAATGTTTCAAAAGCCAGATTGCTGTGATGTAAGAGATAAAGGACACCCCCTCCTTAGTTTGCTTCTCTCAAAATGTTATCTCAGAGTGTTATCATGTCTAGAGTCATCTCTCTTCTGAAGTGCATTCTTTCCCAGTATTATCACCACTGTTTACAATTGCAGATACTTAAAATGAGCAAAATACTTGACTTCCCATTATGGTAAAGTTTGGATGGTACTCCCTCAGCCACGTGTAAACTCTAAATGTGAGTGTTTCCAGCATCAGTGTTTGCTCGGTTGCTAGCACTGGAAAAGGGAAAATGGACATGATTTTTTATTGTGTTCACTTAATTACCACAGTTTCTAGCCTTGTCACCTCCTAAAACAAGAGGATTATTATCAGTAAAACTAAATCACTTAATTGCAGACTTCTGAAGACTGGGAAGGTCATGAAAAACAACCTGAGAAAGGAATCCCTTTCCAGACAACTCTGATTGTTCTCTTTTGACAGTCAAAAATTGAATGGGTCATGGAAATGATCATACCAAAACTGCCAAGTGTCTACGACCTCTAACAAGTGCCTGCCAATAAGTGTTTAACCTGAGGCACTGCCCAAGCCTAAGCACCGAGCTCAGAATTGGTTTAGATACACCCATGTATGTTTCTCAGGCACGAAAAATCTCCCTGTAAGTCGTCCTGGTAATGTATGGACACTTTTGGTAAGGAAGGCCATCAAAATTAGACAGCACAGCCCCCCAGGGAGCCAATAGTAGGAGCTGGGCAATGGCACTGGTGGCTCTTCCCCTCTCTAAACCCCTGACTCTGAGGGTAAGGACATTACAACTAATTATGTCTTTGGACTGTGCTGACATGAATAAACCATTTGAGGTTAACTGTCATGCTTCTTAATGTCATAAAGCCTCCTTTTCATAGAATTAAAGCCTTCTTACATAAAAATGTGTCAAATTATTCCCTTGTGCTGGATTAGATCCTATAAACTGGCCTAAAAAAGTTGTTTTTCGGGAAGAGTTGGGCTCAGTCTCTGTAGTAGTGGCCAAGTAATCTTTTATTATAAATGTGTTTTTCAGGTGTGGATGTCAAATATGCAGTGGCTTTTGAAAACAAAGGTCATCTAATGTAATAACAGAAATCTCCTCTGAACATTGGGGAGAACACTGGTATGCTCCAAAACTGTTAACTAAATTAACATTTGCTACCTCATGGGGATTTTTGCTTAATGATTTATATTTGTTAACTTACATTTACCATAACTGTGGTTGTCAGTGCCATCTCTTTAATATAAGCAAAGAGGAAAGAGATAACAAGTGAGAAAAGTCTTAAGATCTTTCTGTTTAACACTGTGAACCCCAGACACTGGATTAAGAAATAACTCACATATATTAATAACAAAACCAGCAAAATACTATGTGCAAGAGATTACAGTAGTACATATACTGGAATAATTTGTAAATATAATGGGAACTATTATGTACATGAACATTTTGTGGATCCAGTTGATGTGTTGAAGTGGAACAGTGGAAAATTAAGAAACCCCTAGAGAATTGCAGATACCTTATGTAATTTATAGTAGATTTTCCTCTAAGTTGTTAAATAGCTTTATCTAGCAACACGTTGCATGTACATCAGCATTTCATAGCTAACATAAATCTGCAAAAGATGCTGCCAACTGTTTGTTTTTATTTTTATTTTTATTTTGTTAAATCGGCAGCTTTTTCGTCACTCAAATGATTCTCACAGTTTTGAGACCGCCCCAATCATTAGATGATCTTTGAAAAGGCAAATGTATACATCTGGATTGCTCTGGGAAGGCAAGGAGCTTTTCAAAATGAAGGAAACAGCTTCTCTTTTAAAAAACCTTTTATACCCTTGTAAAAGGCAATAAAATATATATCAAGCATAGATGATACTGACTGCTCTTTACAGTCACTATTAAGATTTATGGTCCCTGAAGTTAAATATTGACTTTGGCATCACCTTGGTCAATATTTATCTCTCAGATCAATAAATCTTAATATTGACTGCAACTGAAGTCACCATGCTGCCCAGTGTTACCTCTGAATGATTTATATCAATGTTTTTTTCTCTCCCCTCAATATATCTTTTACTTTCCTGTGTTTCTATTTGATGGGGTCGGAAGATCTTTTTGAATCAGGAAACTTTTTCTTTGCATAGAGAGTTGTACTTCTCATCAGATTGATTTACTCCTTTCCTTATTTCTTCATAAGTTCTACTGTAACTGCACAAACCATCTTAGCATGAAAAAATTTTTTCTAGTGCCTAAGTAAATGTATAAATTCTGAGAGCATACTAGGCTGTATCATTTTCATTATGATTTTACATACTGGAAGTTATAATCATCATAATCATCCTAATCAGTATTAGTGCTTTCTCTTATTATCCTTAAATTTCTATATTAACATCCACTTTTCTGCTTCCCAATGTTTTCCTTCAACTATTAGAGTTATAATACAACAGAAAATTCTGGTTTATTTAAAATTTAATTATTTAGTCCCATTTGGTAAGTTTTTATTATCTTGATTTCCCCAACACAGCTCAGTTCATGAAGAAATTAGAGACATGATCACAACTAGCTTTTCATATATATATATATATAATTTTCCTAATATCACTGGAATCATTGTGTTAGCAGGACCTTTGAGGCTAATTGAATAAAACCCCTTTACCGAGTCCAATTAAAAGTGAGATTCCTAATGAAATCTTTTGAATGTGATATATAGACACTGGTTAAGGTAAAAATGGGTTGCTGGCTACCCTCCTGGTATTATCCTAACCTGAACCTTTACGAGGATCCAGTCTTTTTTTTTTTACATAAAAGATGTGTGTGTCATTTCCTGAACTATATTCTTACCAACAGAAATCTACAAGCAGGTTCAGGGGAGATATATTTGCCCTTTCTGTTCTTACTCATGTTTAAAAAAATCCACTTTTCTTTTGTTCCCCTGGGTGAATGATGCTTACATCCTGACGGTCCCACCCGAGGGGCTCGGGGACAGAACCAGCCCCAACACCTCGTGCCAGGCTGAGAATCACAGCATCACCCACCTACTCAGTCTTTGATCCAGTGTTGCTTTTGTTGTTTTTTTTTTTTTTTTTTTTTTTTTTTTTTTTTTTTTTTTTTGGACTGTACAGCTCCAAGCACAGTGATAGCTTAATTAAGGAATACTAATATAGATGGTCCCTGCGTCTGTATCAACTCAAAGAGCAGGCATTTGAGTACAAAAGAATCCCAATTTTTTTTTTATTGTGTAAATCCTTCAGAGGTTTGAGACTGTAAAATGAGTTGTGCTCACACTTGAACAAAGGAAGAGTGGGAGTTTCACTAAACTTCTAAGTTTTTTTCCTGCCACTGGGAAAAGCTAGAAGGATACTAACATTAAATAACAAAATGAAGAATACTAGACTGCTGCCAAATCATCAGCTAAGCCTTCTTTTTTTTTGTTGTTGTTGTTGCTGTTGCTCTCGTGTTCCCATGTGAGGGCTGCACCCTACAGAATAAAATAGCTCTCTTCTGCCGAGAGTGTCATGGAAAATTTGCCAAACAGAAACAAAGGCTCTTCTTCCCCTTCCGCCTTCTGACACCAACAGCTGTACTGCTGCGTGTGATAAATTATCAGAGTGGATAAAAATCTTCCTCTCCTCCTATGATTTCTTTAAAATGAGATCAGAGCGCTCAGATGAACGCGGCCCCTCTCCCTATCTGAGAAACAGAGTGAAAATGGCTTCTGATGACCTTCTACATTATTTGGGTAGCTCAGCTAATTAGGGACGCAGCAGAGCTCCCTGGTGACTTGCCCTATCATGATCTTTCCCAACTAATGCAGTTCAAGCTCCGAATGCACCAGCAAAAAAGCAGCTTCAGGATGTTCCTTGCAATCAAGAGAAGAAATAAGTTTTCCTGTGCTTGGATGGAAAATTGGAGTGGCTGGAGGGGGAAGAAAAGGGGGCAATTCACCAGGACATTTGTGAATGGGGAGCGAAACTCAGTCAGAGTTTGAAGCTGAAATGCAAAGAGTTGTACAGGTTACTTCTTACCACTTATTAAGGTCCAAAACTTCCTCCATTAACAAAATGGAATAATTTTCTATACTTCCTGCCTTCTGTACCCACTACTCTGGGGTAGCATGGATGTACACAGCTATGAATCTGCTTGCACTCCCATCCAGGGGAACCTGTCTTTCCTTGGCTGGTGAACAGCCCGTCCTTGCACCTACCGCAGTGCTAATGATCACAATAAGGGCTCCAGAAATGCTTTAAAATGTCAGGGCCAAAAAAAATGACAGATAACATTCTTTTATCTTTATTTGACATTTTTAACAGTACTATTAGTGTTAGTGATACCATTGGCAGTGTGTTTTAAAAGTGGGAGGGAAACTAGGCGTACAGTAAATAATCTGCAGGCTGTTCAGAGGCAACTATGAAGATCAGTGAAGAGTTTTTCAGTGTCATGCAACACTTCCAAACAAGGTGATAGAGGAACATTCCCTGAATGCTGGACTGATGAGCTGTCTAACAGTGTACCTTGTGGTGATTAACTTCTCGGACCTCTAAGAAAATAGGACTGAAAATGCCAGTGACCTGCACCACTTCCTAAGGCAAAGACTGACAAATCTTGTCCTGAAACTGATGGTTGCTGGTGAGGATGACAATGTTAATGTGGAGCAGCAATGGATGCTGCTCTGATGCAGCCCCCAGGATTAAAACACCTCACTCGATGTGGCCTCCAACTCCTCAGCTAACTGCAGCAGGGCTGGGTAAGACTGAGGACAATCTTGGAAAATTTTAAGGAGAATTTCTCTGCCAGTTGTGTGAGTAAACTGAATTTCTTCTTCCTCAGGACTCCCCAAAAATGAGAAGTAAACTCCTCCTGTTGGTCCTACTAACAATCAGATCAAATTTGCAGCCATTAAATGTGTCTGAGCACACTTGCCATCCTTCCAAGCCCTGCTTTTGAAATTAAGCCGCGCCTAACAAAGACTATGATGCTCTGAATGTCACACAGGGCTGTGAGGCTGGAGGGACTGATCTGAGAACAAATTAGAACAATCAAATATGTTTAGCTTGGATAAACAACAGCTAATGGGCTGGGAATGCATGCAACTGACAAGTTTGGAGAAGGCTGTAAACATCAGCAAAGGCAGTGACATAATTCTGAAGGTTCGAGTAGATTCAGCTAAAGACTAAGGGCTTGTTTACACCAAGAAATCCACTGTTATAATTATGCAGCATAATTATACAGCATAATTGTAATTATCCTGGAATTATTCTGAAGGAAGAGTGTCCACATGGGGAGTTATGCTGATATAAAGATACTACTAAATTTCCCTGTGTAGACAAGCCTCAGCAAAAGAAAGGATTGTTTTTGTGTAAAGCCTCTGTGTGCTACTGTTACTAGTACCACAGCGCAATACAAAACAGAGAATGTAAATTGCAGTCATAGCTTTTAGTTGATTTAATCTATCTAGTTCCAGCCTTGTCCCTAGAGAGAGACCCCCTACCAGCATTGGCTTGTGTGACGCGTATTCCCATTTCATATGAAGAGTCTTTGCACTTTTCAGTCTCCTGATTCGCCTGGGACCGTGTCCTGCTCTGGAGTTCAGCTCAACTAAATAGCTTGCATGACAATAGCTCACTCTCTGCCTCTGTGGCACCATCATCCACAGCCATAAGGCACTTGTCATGAAGATGATTTGCTCCAGCCTGTTGCTGGTGTGTCAGTGTCTAATAGGACTTGCTTTTTCACACTTCTCTAGATTTTAGTTAACAAGCTTTAATCTCCCTCTGGGAAACTATATCGTATGCCTAAGCCTGTCTATGCAAAATGTTATCCTATATCCATGGTACCAGAAGAGGCAAAGTGATACATTCCCCTCAGTTATGGATGCTCATATACAATCACATTTATAAACCATTTGTCTGACCTTGTTCTCTGTGGCCATCTCATTGGAGTAGAAAACAAGGTTAAATTTGCGTGACTTCAGTGAACAAAATCCATCACTTCCCTGCTCCTACCCAAGCAATGGTGCAACTGCTTGAGGAGGGATAATGAGGCTTTGGGATAATCGAAACATGCTTCTTAAAGTGTTTTTACAAGTTGATATATTCCTATGGTTTGTTTAAGATTTCAAACTGAGCTATGTGGAAGAGTTTAAATATTTGAGGGAAGGTTCAGAAAGCAAACAGTATGGCAAGGAATTGCTGCGATAATTAGTTTGAATAATAACATTGCTACTCTTGTCTAGCATTTTTTACAGTCTTTTCAACAGGAAGACATTGTCATAATATTCATTTTATAGATGGCAGGAAAAAGGGGGAAGTAGCTTACCCAAGGTCCCATACCACCTCCCAGCTGGGAGGAACACACTGGTGTGTGGAGTTCTTGGACAGATGCTGCTGAGAGGCCATGCACCAAGGACAAGTTCGCAACGAGATATATTTTAAATATTTTAAGAACCCGTGCAGTTGCATGTAGAGGAGAAGCCACCTTCGCTGCTGAGAGAGGAGACCGGGAATAAATTGTTTCATTGAAATAGAGAATTTTAAAATGCAGCTGACAGAGGGATGGATGAGACAGATCGTTCCTGTTTTGACTATGGCTAAGATCTTTGCAGTTCTTTGTTAATACAAAGACTCTTGCAAACCTGAGTGTTCTGCTTGCACATTGTGTATTTCTTGTTCCTTTATTTAAAATGACACCTACCTCTTATTCATTTTTGTGCATCCAAAATAAAGAATGACTTTTTTTGTCTTCAGCTTGTCACTGTGTTTTCTTCTTTCTTTTTCAATTGTGCCAATTTTAAACTAAGAAAACACAGCAAAAATAATATAATGTTTATCTGCCTGTAAACTCTTCCCTGCCACAAAACTCACGTCTGAATTGACATCTTCAAAGTGGAGGAATGACCTGGTCTGCCCTTTCTTTTTCATAATTTCTATTTCCTATTTTCTGACATCTTTTTTTCTTTCATTTCTAGTTCACATTCTTCCTCTCCCAATTTGGGAGATTGAATTTGTGTTTCTAATCTTTCAGATTAGATTCACAAAATAATTTAGACATCATCTGGAAAGCGCTGTGGCATCAGTGTGATCCCACAGGTTGTGCCTTCATGCCATGAACCAAGTTGGCTGTGAATGAGGTTTAAGAAGGCCAGCAGGCTGATCTGTTGAATGTAGCTCTGAGGAAAATCTCAGGAGAGTGTTACACTCCTTGCTGCACCCTTGGAGATGGTGGTGCTTAGCTCTTCTGCATGGAGTTTGCTGAGAACTGCATGTCCAAGTGATGGAATGAAAGGCTTGGGAAAGGTTTTGTCTTTGTCTAGTGCTCCAGTGAGCACAATACTCCCTTAGGATGCAGAAGGACCAAGTTTGTCTTTGTTTCCTCATTAAGAAGACCTGAGTCAATCTCCTTCTGCTCTCAGAATAGTGTCATCAGCACCAGGCACTAGTAGGAGATCTCCTCTAATGAGGCTTATTGCTCTCCCTCTGAAACAATTCCTTATTCACCTGGGTATTAGAAACTAGTTTAGTTACCTCTGAAAAGGACATCTCCAGGATGAGGCACCTCCCAGATTAAGCAGTGAGTGGGACTTAGAATTACCTTCATGTGGACAGTTAAGCAGTTTTACAGACTTTTTGTCATTACGCAGAGTTACAGACAATATTGATTAATTCCACCTATCACATACCTTCCAGAATTTCAATAGGGAAAATAAAAGTGGGTCTTTAAACAGGGTAGGTAGTCTGAACTATAAGCTCCTCTAAAGAGCATAACTCAACTAGATCAGCACCTTTTATGTTGCTGTCTTCTCTATACTCAGAAAAAAAGGGAGACTATCAGTCACAATATTCTGGCAAAGTACCCGGTGCAGACAAAATGGAACTTTTGTTAAATTTTCTGCCTTTAAAGACAGTCTTTTACATATATACACTCCCCTGCCTTTTAACCAGAAGTGGGACCAGTTTCTTCCCCCAGAAAATATCAGATTCACAATCTTAGGTGGGATTCAGATATTTTGGAACATTTCCTTAAATTAGGCTTTCCAGTACCCAAAAGGTACATATGTTGGAAACAATTTCCTACCTACTGGAACACTATGGCAATACGGTAAGAAAAAAAGATTTTAAATTATTGCTGCTTAACATTACTAGTAATAGATTTTGCTGTGGGGAAGGAGTTGTCAAGCCAAATCTCCTGTCCTAATTGTTAATTATTGTTGTCTTTCTCTCAAAGAAATTCTGTTATGACACTAGGCAGCTTTATTTAGTTAAAATGTTCCAGGAAAATTCAACATCAATCACATTTAAAAATAAATGTTCAGTAGCACAATGAAGGAATGCACAGTAGCACACCTACTACATGTTTACTTTTCTTGATCTCCAAACAATCTTTATGCTTGTATCCTTTGTCTTTTAAAAGTGAATACTGTGTTGATGGAAGCTGTTCACATGTCCTAGGGAATGAACTCTGCTTCAGTGGATGAGTTAGTAATGCACGCCTTCTGCATGTGAACTAATCATTGCTCATAAAGCCCTGCAAATGCAATCTGGTATTTCTTTGGTGAGAAGACTTAGTTGCAAACTGGTTGTAATCCTGACCTTGATAAAATACGATGTAAGTTTGTGCAGCAACGATCTCCTGCCCTTATGGGGGAGCTTCGCCAGCTCTTCAGAAGTTTGAAATTTGTCTCAGCCTGAAATATTACTCTAAAGCCCTGAGTGTGCGTCCGTTTGATGAGAGCCTTGTAGAAAGAAAATCTTTTTCTTTAAGGTTAGGTTCCACTCATACCACCATACGTAGTGTGTTTTGATGAAGTCATAGCTGTCTACACTAGCATTAGTAGAAATCAAAGCTCACACACATTAATTAGCTATGGCAGTTTACCACCTTCTCAGGCATTGGTTTAACTATGCTGACTGTTGGTAAAATTTAGGCACATACTCTGAGTCTGCTCAGCTGTGAAGTAATATATTCCTTAGGTCAACACTGACTAAAGAATTTAAGCTAATCATGCATATTGTTGCTCAGCTGATGGGAGGTAACTTGTTGTGCAGCCATAACTTTGTTGTGTAACTACGTCTCAATTATCAGCTCATTTCTTCCATCAGTTTTAGAAGTGCTGGTATCAATTAGAGATAGGTCTAGTGGCTGGAAATTATATAGGTTCCTATAGGTTTGCATGGACAGAAAGACTGAAACCACCCAGACATTACATTTAGCTCCCTCTCAGCTATCAGACAGTAATGCTTTCAGTCCTCAATAATCTGAGCTAGACTGTAACCTCCGTGGTAGGGACTGTTACTTTACTTACTTAGTATAGTATAATAGTATAGTAATCAGCCCATTTGGGTAGTGACAGTGTATAAACATATTTTCTCTTTTATTCTAAGCAAATTTGCTCACTGTAATGACACTGATCTCCTCTAGCATGCAGAATCTATCTTTCTTTTATCAGTCCACATCACTAGCTATTTGTGCTGTAGATCATGATGAAACATATGTACATACATGGACCATATGGCAAATTCCACATTTCAAGCACCTTTGTATGAAGAATATCTCTCTGAATTGTGTTTAATATCTGTCCTTTTTTTCCCCTCAACATCAGTCCAAAACCACATGACTCCAATTAGTTCCTATCTCAAACAGTTTATTGGCAGCAATCTGTTCTCAGTATTGCCAAAATACATAAAACTGTTGCGAGTCCCATGATTTTTCATGGTTTTCTTTACAATTCAAAATTCAGATGAATACCTTAACATTACAATGAGATGAAAAGAAGTGAAAATTACCTTTCAACTCAGAAAAACAAAACAAACCGAAGCTTGGATCTAATTAACCTTGGCAAGAAAAGAAATCACTGAGAATGAAAATCTCTCCAACTAAAAGCGGCCAAAACAAAGCCCTCTGAAGTCCTAACAAAACTCTTGAAATAGAATTTAACTGGTACATCAGTGCTGCTCGGGCTGATGTTGATGCTCTGTATGGAGATTAATTTTACCCTCAAAAAGGCGGCTTCCTGCCAAATAGCATGCAGTCTGTATTATTTATGTCTTTCAGTTCAAAAAAATCCTAGAAGTTCTCTGCTTGCTCCCCTGTATCTCAAAGAATTAGGTTAAGGCAAACATTGCAGGGAACGAGTATTTCCTCATGCCTGGGTATTTACTGACATTTTAAGTTCCAAAATTTATGTAGGGCAAAGATTTCTGGGGCTCTGTGTTCATTCTTCACTCCACTGTCAGTGCTGTAAAATTCTCAGATTTAAATAAAGTTAGTACAAAGTTGCACAGAAATTATAGTCAGCTTACCCCAAGGGGCTAATAAGCAAGACAATATAAGCAAGTCTCCAGAGAAGAGTAGATGTCTTTAAATTATATCCCAGAGATGTACTCTGACAATTTGCATCAGAAATAAGGATCAGAATTAGGGACAGGATTTTTAACATCCCCTTTAGGCACCAGAGCATCAGATTTCATCTCGGTTTTAACACAGATAGAATCTGTTCCAACTGTGAGAAGAACTGCCATTTGTAAGCATTTTAATTTCACTTCTCTGGTGATTGAATGACTTTGGGGAATGAGAGAATAAGGCCAAGGGTAACAAATCAGGTGATATTTGAAATAGCTTTACTAGCTCCCCGTCCTTTGCAAACACATGGACAAAAGGCTGTGTAGGTTGCATCAGGGTACATACAAAGGAGGACAGAAGCATTTCCCTGTGGCCCAGGCAGATTCATGAATCCAATCCAATGCTGCAATCAGAACTGAGGTATCTGCAGACAAAATCTATACAGAGGTGCCAGAGTGGTACGTCATATGGATCTTGCAGAACCCCAAGCAGTAACCTCTTGTTGAAAACTACAGCGGTTTCATAAGCTTCAATGCCATTTTCGCATATGGGACTACTTTGCTAAATCAGACCACTGGATGAGGATCTTTCTTCACTCTATTTCTCAGCATCATTCCAGCTTTTCTAAAGATTTAAGCCAAGCCTCAAATTATGTCTCAAAAATAAAGAAATTGGCATAGCGTTAGAGGGGCTTACAACACCTTTGCACCATCATTACTTCTGCCACTGTTTCTGCTTTGCACCATCATTACTTCTGCCACTGTTTCTGCTTTGCACCATGCCTTCAGAACCCCATGCTTCAGTGTTGGGGTCCTCAGTGCTTCTGTAAAGAATGGGAAGAGTAGGATGAGGTAATCATATTCCATTTTGATCTGGCATTGCCAAAAGCTGAATAGACAGTACAGAATAACTGCAGGATCATGATTGTTCTAGGTAATAATTCCAAATAAAGGCTTCAAGGTCATCTAGCAAGAGTAATATAAAACATAATACTCAGAAGAGTATCATTTTCCCAGGCACCCTGCTCAGCTTGATGGTCCTTCCTTTTAAAAATATGATGTATTTGTGGAAATGGAAGAACTCTAATATCAAAAGTGACAAAATTGGACCTGGACATTGGTTATAACAGTGGGTTTGCCTGGCCAGTTAGATCTGTCTCATCTTCTAAAGACTAGATAAATGCCTAAGAAACCTGTTACGTTGATCAGGAAGAAGGATAACTTTTTTCAAGGTGAAGTAATGTTGGGGTTAAAGAAGATAACACTGTCTATGCATTGACAGGGAGAAGGCTGCATGTGTGGTTCTTGGTTTAAAACTGCATGAGATGAGCTGCTCTAAGAATTCACAGTCCATTGGAAAGGTCCTTCAAAAAGGTCTTCCTATTCAGTCCATTCACCTTTTTCCCAAATCATCTCTGCTGGAATGGGAGGGTCCCATCCCTTCCACCCTTCACCCTCGCTTCTGTTTTGGTTCCGACACTCACTAGACCCTCTTCTGAGCCAATTCGGTTTACTAACCCAGAAGAAGGCAGGAATTTATCTTTTTGGATTAGGTTTTTGCCATGTTAGTGAGCTGGTTTACCTAGAAGTCTGACAAACACCAGAGCTGGTGCACAGGTTGGGTGCAGCAGCGGGAACGTATGGATGAAGTGGCAAAACCTTCCCCTTTCAGCCACAAGGGGCTGTTCTATTTACTTATCTTTTATAACTTAATCTTTCCTAGCAAGAGAAAGTACTAAGAGAAATTCATGACTGTTGCAATATCATCTGAACTCAACCAATTTGTATACATTGCATGTGGGATGTTTTTAGTGAAACTGAGGACAGAGGTGCTCTGTTGTATTTTCAAGATCTATTTAGATTTCTGCTACAGCGCCTTTCTACAGAGAGTTACAAAAATGAGGAAATCAGCACCAGCCTGACATGCTTTACATAATTACCATTTATATTTTCTAAAGTGGCCTTTGAGGAGAAAAAAAATAACTGAATGAAAACTGTTCTAGAGGGGAAAACATACAAAAATTCTCCAAGTCAGCAAAAAATACTTGCAAACTCTCAATGAAGTGTTATTCTGTGGGGACATCTACAATTTTATAGGATGCAATTTCACAGTTCAGGCATGGTTTGCCATGCGTGGAGAGCAGGCTGATTGCATCAGGTGGTGGAGCATTATCAAGTCATTGTTAACTCATTGCCACAGAGGACATAAATGGCTTTCCCCACAGCAGTCACTAACAGCGACAGAGTCAACTGGTTTGGCCAGGCTGATATTGGTGGAGGGAACGTTCCCCCAGCTGAAATGTGAAATGGGTGGAATGAAAAATATAGATTTTTTTCTAAATAAGATCTCAGGATTTTTGTAGCAATTACACGCTTTACAGTTTAACAGTGATGACTCTCTCCTGTCCTCTCCAGTTGCAAAATGGCATTTGCCACCTTACCACTCAAAACACCCCACTCTCTTCTTTTAAAAGTCCTTCTTCACTCCCATCCTAAGTATGTATTGGTAGGCCAATGGTAAACTTTTACTTTTTTTGCTAACTATCAGTTCCAGTAATTCTTGTATTTTGAATCTGTTCTTGGCAGGATCTTCATCTTATTCTGTATTTGTACAATAACTTGCACCCATTTTGATCCATAAATCTGATGAGCTGGACTAATGCAAATAATAAATACGTATAATAGTAAGCCAGCTGTACTGGCCTGAAAGTTTATCTTTGTATTATTCAAATACATATATTGACATATAGACCTACTGTAATGAATCATCACATTTTGACAAACTGGATAGAATAAAATATAGCAGCTGAATCTTAGGAGATGAATATAATATGCTGAAACAACAAGTTATTCCACTAACCTTCTACCTGACAGGAATTAATGAAAGGCAGATGCCAGGGAAGATTGTTTGTCAAAACCAATATGGAGGCCAGTCTTTAGGTTTACAGGGAAGTTGGATGCTACAATTTTTATAAGAATTTCTGAACATGCTTGGGGTACTGTTTCTTTGTGCTAATATTATTGGTTTGATTATCCATCTCTGCTCTCTGTTTTCCTCTCTGTAGCCCACCAACATGCCTAGCATATACGTATTTCACATAATATTGTAAATGTAATGCAAGTTCTCAAAGTGGTGTTCAAAACTTCTAAACCTTGGTCCCTGTTTAACCTTGGTCCTGTTTAACTGGGCACGGGTTTGGGGTGAGAAGTGATCCCTGTGATTCCCTGTGTGCCAGAAAAAATGGTGGTGCTCCAGTAGCACTCCTTTGCCCCTGAGGAAACTGAGATAGGTAACTGCTATCCCTGCACTAGGTCATGAACCATCACAGAGACGACGAAACAAAGCGAAGTTGATTTGCTAATTCAGTAAATGCTGGGTATAAGATTGCAGGCAGGGAACCACGCCATGTAAAAGTGGCATGGGATGTATAAAAGACCAGATGACAGAGGATATTCATGGAGGTCAGAAGACCACACAAACTTTACACAATAGTAATAACAATAGGAATTATTATTAATAATCTTGTTAGCAGATTGGCCAATGCAAACCACAGCACAACACAATTTCATAAGCTTAGATGGACAAACCAGTCTACTTGGAGGACAAGTTGTCTCCAATGAATCGGATGCCTGGCCAGATGTGCAAAGAGATTGCAGAACTCTTGCAAAACACAGAAATCCAATTGTATTCTGGAAGTGCTCTAATTTGGAAATAATACTAGGACACAGCGGGACGTAACCCATTGGGGTATTCAACCAGCAAGTGCCTACCCGTTGCTCAGTCTTTTTGACAGGAAATTACTGATGAGGAAAGATGGAAGTAGAGATGTCAGCGTGGGATATAACCTGAAGGCATGTTGAAGGGATCAAGGCAGAGCATCAGATCTTTTCTGAACATTAGGACAGCTTGAATCAGGTGAACACCCTACAGCCATAACTGAGAACTGTAGGTTCTGGCACAGTAGGTAGGACAAAAGATCCACCTAAACTGCTATCTGAAAGTGGCCAAAAGTGGATTACCCCTTTTAGATAAGTAATGGACAGTCCTTTAGTCATAGTTAAAGAACTTCCAGCAATCTCCAGTTCATGTATTTCCCTAACCATGGATATTATCCCTCTACTTAACAACTATTGATGTCTTGTTCTTCTATTACTCTTTTGAATCACTTTGGGAAATAATGAAGTCTTTTGGTATCTGTGATATACTGTGTCAATAAGTGACACAATTTAACTGTATTTTCAGAGAAGAGTATCTCATTTCATTCATGTTCAACATGCCACCACAGATTTTAGTTTGATGCTCCCTAATTCTTAACAGACATTCTGTTCCAGTCACATCACATCCAACTGTATCTTTACTATGTGCTTTTTACTATGTTGTCACTTGATTAACATGGCTTCACTGTGCATGTTTGTTAGAATAATATCTTTTACAGTATTGGTAGCAGAGGAGACTCAAGCCTTTGGCCCAATATACAGGGATGCATATTAATTGCCATCAGACATTATCAGCAGGACAGTATTCCACTGATGAGCAGCAGAGGACAAAGGCAGATTTCCAAAGAGTCAGTTTCAGATCTCTAAATGGACCCAAAAAGCTTCCCCAAATGCTTGTTTATATTTTAGTGGCTGATTTTACCAGAAGGCCATAATAAGTCTGAGATCTCTCAAAAGCAATGTCAGAAATTAATTGTTTTTCTGTGGGCTTTGGAGACTTCATATTTCCATACTACAGAAACATCATGGAAGTAGGAAATGCACACAATTAATTTAGAAAGGATTCAGCTTCAGATCTCAGTAGGTGGTATTCACCTAATTCAAGCTGTCCTGATGTATATAAAAGATCTGATGGCATTCACATAGCTGAACTTTCTGCACAGATTTTCAGACAGACAATTGTGCACATTTAAAAAGAAATACTGCTACTGCGAAATATTAAGGTAAGTGGTTGAATTGGGTTTTCTTGGAACTGTTTGTGCTGTTTATATGGCTTGTTTTATACTAGCACATGTTCTTATACTAAGGGAAAAACAAAGTACAATCAGTTCCTTTTCACCCTTTTCATGCCATTGATTTTATAGGCTTCTGTCATGTCCTCCCTCAGGCATACTTTTTTTCAGGCTGAAAAGCCCTAGTCTGCTTATCTGTTCCTTGTACAAAAACTATTCCACACATTTGATCTCCTATATTTCCCTTCTTTGAATTTTCCCTGTTCTCATATTTTGAGTTGGGGGCCCAACATGACACACTGCATTCATGACGTCTGTCAACATGTGTTTATATATAATAATGGAATAATGATGTCTTATTCTTTGTTCCTTCTGTCTTTTTTAATAGATCCAACATGTAATGTACTTTTACAAGTCTTCCTGATCAACAAATTGCCATTTTTTCTCTGTCATTATTTGACTAGCTGTATGTATGATCTCAGGTATCAGTGATGTACGTGGAACCTCAAACAGAATTGATCTTACATTCATCCTTCCCATGAGTAACCTGAAGGACTTGGATGGCATCATGCAGGTGCATTAAGAGCTTCTGAATCACATCCTGTATTAAATGAGAATTGCTTTGTCAGAAGTATTAACTATATGAAATACACAAGACATTTGGTTAGTTGTCTAATCCTCACATTTCTCCTATAGAAATAAAATTCACACTAATCTTTGATCATTAAGATGTGCCTCCTTTTTGAAGGTATTGTATCATTAAAGATCAGTTTTCATGCTAACTAGGACTACTTCATGATTTGGGGTTGAAAAAACTCTAAATTCTAGGTGAGTTCCATGAGAAGAATGATTTCAAGTGAAGTTTGCTCTGAGGTTTTGAAATCATTTGGATCTGAAGCTCCCAGTGAGACTGAAAAGGGTAAAGTTGAAACCATGTGGACTGAAATCAAGCAAAAATGTACAGATAACCTCTCCATGAGTGCAACCTCTTGAGTTTCAATGAAATCCAGTTACAATGAGCTCAGCTAGTTTCTAAGTCCCCAGTCCTTTGCCTGCAGCATGAAAGTACCAACTGTATTTTCATTCTTACCTCAACTTGGTTTTCATGGTTCATTGTGCAAGAATGAACAATGATTTCTTTTGTCAGTCATCCAACTGAAAATTGTTTTGCTTATTATTCAATATAAATTGTTCCTCTGCTAAAACATAAGATATCAGCATGTAAGGATTTATTGCCCAATTTTACCTCTCACAGTTCTAAAACACGAGAACAGCGCTTGCTGCTTTGGTAGAGAATGAGAAACATGGTAAAAGGGGAAAATGTAGGTTTCACTAAAGAGAGTATTGAATAGCTCCCAAATTTGCTATAGTTCAAAGCATTAGCTCTGGAAATCCATTACTTTGGAAGAGGACTATGGAAAAATGCCATCTTTGTATTGAATATGAATGGATAATCTTTTCCAAAGTGTTCTGGTGAAATAGAAGGCCACATCGTATTGACTCAGAATCCTTTGAACTTGAAGCCTCTAATATAAGGCTGAAAAAGGTACAGCTGAAGTTATGCAGACTGAACACAGCTCATAACATCTGAGTGAAGAACAACTTTTGAGTTACAACTAAGTCTAGCAAGTGAACTCAAGGAATTTAGAAACATAGAGTTGTTAAGTTTTCTCTTTAGTCATTGCACACCTAAGATCAGAATTACTCTTGATGGCTTTTGTGGACAACTGAGAGGTTGACCTGACTCTGATGGATTTAAGGACCTTTAGTTACAGTGAGGTGGCCTTTCACCTCTGACTGTAATTATCGTGGAATAAATGTAGATAATTCAGCATTGTTATGAATCCCCCTAAGTCATAGCTGATCCATCTTTGTGGTGTGACCACAATGAAAGATTAATACTTCTCTGACAGAAATCCAGCAGAGCTAAAGCAGCTAAACAAATTAGCTGGGTTGTGATCCAGCATATGTATCATTAAAAGAGATTTTTAAGTGTGAGTTGTAAGAGACAGGAGGAGGAAAATGGTCCTATTTTCAAATATCATTTGTATACTTTGCATTAAACAGTTACTTGATAGAATTCATAAACAATTCTTGAAGAATGGTCTAAAAGACAGGACTTCTTGATTGAAATCTGCTGTTGCTAAGCTGTAGAATAAATGCGTTCTCTTCTTTATTTTCTCTCCAGTCAATGAGTTTTAAAGTTGTTTTTTTTTTTTCTTGAAAGTGAGACAAGTTTGGCAGGAAGAGTAGACGTGATATTTTTATCCAGACAATAGCTCAATGACCAGGTAATTTAAACTCCTCTGGAGCTGCAGAGAGGAACAAATTCAGAGGTTGAGCAAAGAACCTATTGTAGCAAAATGGATCTCACTTCGTACTGTGTGCTGCCCATCACCGTCCCAGGAGTCAACTGAAAATGATTTTCAGAAGCAGTTACATGCGGACGGTTGTAGAATACTGCTAAATTTTTAAATTCTACTTGGAAATTAACTGTGGGGCTGTTTTTGAGCTCCTTAGCACCATCAGAAATGCTTTCTGTTGGTGGATACAGCTACTCAGAATAGCACAAACTGGTGCACAGAATTGTTATCAATAGAAGAAAAAAGATGCTGGAAGACCGCAGATGGGTGTTTGGGCTCAGAATAAATATACAGAGCTGAAGTTTTAGGACAAGAGGAAATATGCACAAACTTGAATATAAGAAGTTCCACCTAAACATGAGGAGGAGCTTCTTTGAGGGTGGCAGAGCACTGGAATAGGCTGTCCAGGGAGGTGGTGGAATCTCCTTCTCTGGAGACATTCAAAACCCACCTGGACACATTCCTGTGCAACCTGTTATGGGTGGACCTGCTTTCTCAGGGGGGTTGGACTAGATGGTCTCTGGAGGTCCCTTCCAACCTCATGTGATTCTGTGATTCTGTGAAGGTTAGAGAAATCATCTACTCAGGTGAAAATCACTGTTGTAATAAACTCCATGTTGAAATTTTTAGAAATACATACCTAAGGTGCCAGTGAGCACCAAGAGGGGGTTTGGTTCATGAGGGAGGACAAGCCAGAAGCCAAGGGTGACCTCCACAGAGGGAGGGTGCTCATCAGCTAGGTGCTATCCCACAGGGTCTGAACAGGACCAGGCTGGTGATAGTGGCAGGCTCCATCAGGATAGACCTATGGATGCCCTTGGTGTCCTGACATCAGGATATTATCATCTGAGCAAAAGCTGTCATGAGTCTAAATCCTACTGTTTTTGTTTCTTAGCTATTTACTGTAGTACAGATTCGACTTCAAGCTACAGATCAAACATCCGAAAACTGATGACAACTTGTAGTTTGATGCAAAGACCCTTATCACTAAGGACTAGTTATTTGGAAGCAGGCTGGAATTTTGTGCTTTGTTGCATCTCTTCAAAGCAAATTCGACCCCATGTGTCTTCAGGCAGGTTTGCAAATAGATGTCACTTGAAGGATTCTTGGTTTCAGTGGCAGCTATTCATGGAATCACAGGATGCCAGAAGCACTACCCAATCCTTGTTATTTAAGTTGCGTACTGCATCACTGGGAATTTGTAAAACAAAGCAATGCCCATTACTTCTGCAGCTCTTGAACTGAGATTATTTGTTCCCCATCTGCTGACTCCAAAGTAATAATTAACTAAGCACACTATTTCCTGAGCAACTGATAATGCTGGCAAAAAAAGAAAAAGGTGGTTTGGCATGACTAAAGGTGTCTTTCAGCAGAAATATATAATCAAGGCCTTGATTACCTGATATCAGTAAAATTCTAAAATGCCATAGGTGTTTTGGCCTGATTTAACTGGTTAGGAAACACCGCTGTAAAGACATTCTATTACTGCATAGGTCTTGTTATATAAACTGAAGATATTAAACTGAAACAGATGTGTTGATTTCAGCTTGGCTCAAAACACACACAAGAAACCGATGTTTGCCAAATGGAAAAGGATAAAAATCAGTTGATAAAATGTTATTTTCATGCATCTGAGATAATTACAACCAGTGGGCAGTGAAACAAAATTAAAACCTATAAAGAATAAGCTGGCAGCAGCTGACAGTAGATGCTACAGAGGGAGGTAAAATTCTTGTCAGTGAACCAAGCCAGTAGGCGAGTCGAACTATATAAGGAAAAATTGAATTTTCTCTATACCCCATGACATAAGATTTAATACTCATTTATGATGACTTTCATGTCTACAGAAGGTATTAATGGTTGCAACATTAGCCTTCTTTTTAAACTGTATCCATAGTATATCACTTAATGACCTTGTGCAGTACTATGTCTCTTGTAAGTAAATATTTCTCTTTCTAATTGGAATTTATTGCCTTTTAATTTGCAACCCTATGTTGTTATATGATGGGACAAGTTTAATAAAAGGAGAGATTGATCAGTTTATTACTATACCAGTAGCAATTTTGTACACCTCCATCAAGCCTCCTGTTACTCTTGTCCTGTCTGGGTTAATCTCCCATCCAATATAAATCCCACCTTACCTCTACCTCTACTCTGGACTTCATCAATCTCTGCTTTATCTTTCTTCAGAGTGAGTCAACCACAACTGAGCTCAGTATTACGAGTGAGAATTGATCATTTTTATATGGTGCTATATATTTCCTATATTGTTTCTATCCATTTTGCAATGTATTCCTTTAAAGTAATTCTTAAAATTTGGCATTTTTTCTTTAAGGCAAGAAGTTCTCTTGGGTGTTCCAGAATGCAAAGGTACATGCAAATGGAATTTATATTTGGCCCTTTCAACAATTTTTTTTATAGCAACACTGTTTTCTCAAGAGTTGGAAACTAATGGGGTCTGTCAAATTGGACAGCACTGTGTCTAGGAAACTGTTAGAGGAAATGCTGATTAGTTAGTGAGCCAAAACCACAGCCACAATTTGCTGTTGATTGTCCAAGGCAGGCAGTTACCGAGTTTATCTACAAGATAAGTCTTAAACAGAATGTATTTAGCTAGTTAGATTCAATAGCAGGCAATCACGTTCATTCAACAGAGAGGACAAAATTATATTTTTAGTGATGGTCTAGGGAGAGTAATAGAGTGGGTGTTAATGTTTTTAGTTTAGAGGCAGTTATTTTTCTGAATGAGGGTTCTGTGTATACTTACTGTGATATGAAAGGAAGTCAGTGAAGTATTTAGGTATTTAAATATGACTCAAAAGCACCTGAGATTCTCATGGAAATCAATAGAAGACAGGTTTGGAAAATTTTGACAGGGACCTATCTGCATCTTAAAATGAATAGATATGGACTTCATGCTGTACATGGATCAACCTCTCTCCTGTGTGTCCTCCATTTGGAGCAAAGTACAAAATGTAGGTCTGTATGTTAAGCCTAATTCACCCTCTGTCTTACTCTGATCTCACATATGAGGGCATGCCCTGCATGTACAAAATAAACTTAATGCTAGATTCTGCTTTGCTGAATAATAGAATGGTGCTTTAGGATCCACTGCTGTTCAGGAGCTCATGACTGAAACACACTATGTGGTCAGTGATTATTCAAACAGGATTAACATTACGTATAGATTTTTTTTTCTTAGTCTTCTGGCTCTAGTGGCTGTTCTAGTCCTATTTCTGAAGAGTTTGAACGACTTTGGAGTTTTATGAGGGATGTCCTCCAATAAGAGACATTTCCATGAATATGGACAACTGTAAATGAGTCCAGACATACCTAATACTGAGTCCAATTTGCAGCATCTCTTTCTGTTTCATTCAGTATTCAAGCTATATTTTGACAATGACCGCCTACTAAATAAATTATTTTACTTTGATCAAAATATTACTTTATTGTTAGTATTTGCATTCTTATATTTCTCAATTTCCTCTGGCATCTTCTCTAAACCAATTTCAGTATAATAAAATTGAAAAAGTTATTACAGATAATTTTTGTTTTGAATCACCTGTAGCCACACTTATGTGCTAAGCAAACAGTTATCTTGATGAGGCAATGCATTAATTAATGGTAGTATAATTGATGGTACGTTTATAAAATTTAGTTCTGTTTTAATAAAGGCAACTTGTGAGCAGCTGATTTTTATGTTTTTAAATAGAAATATGTCACAATAGGGCATTTATAAGAAGAAGAATGATGCCTAAAAGCCATGTTGGAACAGTCATCCCACAGTCTCACATCTTTTTTTTTTCATTAGATCTATAATTAATCCTCACTTATACCAAACGCGTGTGACTCAGACACACTGACAGAGGGCTGATGACAAAACATGTTATTGTTGATGCTGCAGAAGATGCACTGTGAGCGTCTTCCAAGGCTTGGAGAACACCTCCTTGTTCAAGCTGTTTACTCAGTAACCAAAAATCACAACGAGAATTGTCTCAGACCACTCTTCAAAGCAACATTGTCTTTTTGGGTTTTTTTGAGGATTAATGCAGTCCTTGATGAAATTCCAGAAGCACCTTTTTCCCTGTTTGCTGGATTTTTTTCTATATTTAGACAACCAGTAAGAGTGACTAGCTCAGGTAAAGCGGCTGACCAGCCAGGCTTCACAACTCTATTTGCATCTCTGAAACCCTGGAGGAGAGAAAAGTCTTTTAATTGGTGATTCAACCTTAGTAGAAACATGCTTTTAGGAAATGAGGCCTACACCATTGTCTTCACACCGGGCACACTCTCTCTGGTTGCCATGGTAATGTGCTGGAGCATGCTAGGTCCAATGATGTGGAAAACAAGATGGCTTCCTCATTTGTTTAGCCTTAAGGAAAATTACAGATATTAACAAATCATTACAGGGCTAACAGACACTCTGAAGACTTGACCTAAATAAACAGCATCGTGTCAGATTGCTAATAGCTGCCTAAGTTTTACTTCTGTGACTCTCCTGAAAGTCTTCAGTTAATGAAGGTTTTATTACCCTAACTATTTGTTTTTCTCCACCTGCACGTAAAATCCTGTACTTTTAATGTTACGGTGGACCTCCTATTCAGTGAGGTGCATTTAATTTGTCAATCAATTGGCAAGAATTTTAAACGCTGAATAACAACCGATACTTTTGGGAATATAAAACTGGAATTTGAGGTTATTATCGCTACTTTCCCCAGAAAGGATTTCCTGTATTTCACAGAAAGCTTTTTCTTGGTGGGGAGCTGCTGGCGTGTGGTGCGTTCCTCATGGTGATGAAGTGAGGTCTGAGGCTCCTCAGCCTCCATGGGGCTGGGGAGGGTGACACATCTCTGAGAGAGGAAACGATGCATTTGAAGTTGGATGGGGGAAGAGGAAAATTAAATGCAGGCATGAGAAAAAGAGTGCTAACGAATGAACCCATCTGTTAAAAATATAGGAGGAAGTGGCAGCCAAAATCCGTAGCTGCAGATACAATGGTGGTAGGCTCATATGGGGGAACCGCAAGGTCAGTAGAAAAATAGATTACGTCTTTCAAGTTTTCTCAGTCAAATGGTCTGTAATTTCAAAGCAGCCGGTTAGTTGGTGCCGTCCACTTCCTCAGAGCCTGGTCCCAGGGGAATGAAAGATGAAGGTGAGGAATTTCACAAGTTGCTGAAAGAAACATTTTAAAAAAAAAGTCTCGCTTTGGTAAGCCTTCCGACTTACCACATCTTTACCGGGGGCTTCCAGTGTCCTCTGGAATCTGAATGATAGAAGAAACCAATTAATGGAGAAAACACATGGGACAAGTTTACTGCTTCCTTGATTGAAAGGTAACAGTGACAGACACACATACGTAGGCACACGCTACCCATGCAGCTCTGTGCACAACTGGAGAAACAATGCCTTCTGCTTCCTTCACTGGCTTTAAACTGCAAGTGCTCTGGTTTTCAGTTTGGCCCAGGAATCTGGGATATTCCTGACGGAAATGCCTGCATTGTATTCAAAGCAGGGTGACTTTCTAAACTCTAGATTTTTCTAAACTGCTCCTTTTTAAATGTAGAAAAGTTGTCCAAGGCCTGCAAGATCGAATTAAATGAGATGGCTTCCCCACCAAAAAAAAATATAAATAAACCACATTCCAATATACTTGTATTTATGCTAAGAATAGGAATTTCTCAGATTCTTATTGATTATTTGAATGGTGATTCTTTGAATTTCTATGAATTTCCTTGCTCTAAAATTCACCCTTGCAACTGAAATAACAGTATGTGCTTCCATATTTTTTTTTTAAATTTTGAAATTTCAGCCGTCAGAGCATACATTTACTTAGCAGAAGGAATGGAAACACGTTGGATCAGGACATTCAATACAACCACCTGAATGTTTATTCATTAAGTTCCGCCTTTTTACTATGTTAATACATTATGATACAGTACACCTTATGCCAGGTATTCTATCTGTATACATAATTGCACTTACACTTCTCCTTTTATATTGTATATCAATTAAGTAAATGAAAAAAACCAAGTGAGCACCATGACGGATTTATTTTCTTGGTGTATACCAAATTTACTTAGTCAAATATCCTTAAATTAACAGGATAAAAGGTTGTATGTGATTTCATGCATTAGTTCTATCATCGCTTTTATCCCAGAAGTATTTTTCTGTTTGTTTGTTTGTGGTTTTTTTTGTTTGTTTGTTTCAATTTGTTTTGTTTAATGTCTTGTACGCGTGTCTTACTTCTCAGGTGTAGCTGTGTTAACACTGTGTTGTGGCCTTTCTGCTCTGACATCTCAGGTGTAAAATTTCTGATATGCTCTTTGAAGCACCACGTCAATGTTTTATCTTTAACAACCGGTTAGAGTTACAAATTGAAGAGAATAAGGAGAACTCGGGTTTGGTTGTGGGTGAACTTAAACCAATTTGGTGTAGCGAATTATCTAATCAGAAGTTTGCATTTACAACTCAAATGTATCCAAATATTGGGTCTTTAAACAGAGAGCTACAAATATCCTAAGAAGAATTCAAGGGTCTTTCATGAGAATTCTCCTATATTTTACACGTGTTTCTTGAAAAGGCCCAGCCCCCTACTCTAGATGTTCCTATTTTAGAACATTTGACTTGTTTCACTAAGCATGTTAAGAGGAAATGTGAACACATATAAAGGAGAAATTACTCCCTGCACAGCATCAGTAGTGAAAGCTTGGTTCTGGTTCAGTTAAGCATTACAAAAAACTCTGGGTGCACTGTTATTTTCATTTGAAATGATTTGTCAATCACAACATCATTGAGTTCTCAACCTTTTATTTCTTGAAAAAGGAAATATCATTTAAACTATCTCCTCAGAGCTTCAACTTGCTAAAGGATGAAAATCACTGATAGCTGTTGCAGCAAAAAAAGGTTACGTATTAAAAAAAGAGAAGGAAAGAGCACTTGAAAAATGAATGGGAAAAGAACAATGAACATGAAGATAAAGGTATTAGTAGAAGACAACAATGGTAAAAGGAATGTGATGACTTAAAAAATGTATAGAAGATTGTTTCTCACAAGGAAAATGGAGTTGCTGGATAGGGCTTTGTGCTGCGCTACTGTGTAAACCTCTCCTCAGTAATTAATCTCCTCTTCTGTTCTGGTGCAGAGGAAGAGTAACACATTTTTCTCTTTTAATTATTCGGCGTCTTCATTCCTGAATACATTCCGAACCCTAGATGCTTTGTAGAACAGGGTGCTGTGGAATGGGCTCTTGAAATTCTCAGGTGATTGTAGCTAAAACAACATCAGGGAAGGGACAAAGCCTGGTTACAAGTATGTGATCTGTGGACCATACTCTTCTGTTTGAGCCAACAGCTCTGCCTGTCCCTTGAGTCCCCATTGCTGTTTCTAGATTTCTTAATCTTTGTTTCCTTGATGGTAGATTCTATCAAAATACATTATTTTTATATTGTGGAAATGATTTCGGTATTCCCTACAGTTCTGGATGTGTGATGTGATCATGGGAATCAGAAGCTTGTTTAATGTCAATCAGCAAAAGGCAACAACATCAACAACAACAAAAAATAACAAAAAAACAAGAAAAAAAAAACAAAAAGAAAAAAGGGAAGGAAAAAAAAGGAGGGAGAGAACATTTTCTGTCTGAGCAACTGATGTTTTCCCTGCAATGAAGAAAACAAGTGAAGGATGAAGTTACCTCATCATATGAGCATTCTCTGGGGGCGGGGAGGAAGGAACCAATCTGGAACCACTTCTCAGAGGCAGCCTAAAGCCTTTAACTGTGAACTGGTTGGGAATCCTTGTCCTGATTTATGCTTGGGCAGAAACAAATGAGTTTTCCCACCCTGGGGGGCAGGTGGTAGCAGAGCTTTTGTCTTTACAATCTCCCATGTCAGGGCCAGGTTCTGTTCAAATCAAGGTTAAATTCAGCATGGCTTCTCTATTGGTCTTTGTTTTCCCATGTGTATTGGGAGGTTATTATCTTTTGCCACGTCCAGAAGCAGCTACTACCTCTGCGTGTCGTTCAGTCTATACCTAAGAAATTCAAATATACTTTATTATTTCAGGCAGGGCACTAAGTAACAACTAGTTACTTGTGATTATTGCCTCCCCAGTACTATAAGATGTTCATCACTTTCTGAAATGAGTCTTGTCTTGAATTTTACTGCTGTAGTTTCTGTCCCAGTATGATTTTTTTGCTTTTAATATTGAAAAGTTGAGCACAAAAAATGAGCAATTTCTAAAAAAGTCAGAGAAAAAAAGTACATTCTTTTTTGTTTCCCTTTTGCTCATTTTGCATTTCATTAAGAAGGAGATTTGAAAGGTGTCGTTTGACATAGAAAGTCTTCACTAAGAGGCAATAAACCTTAGGCTCTTGGAGAAATAAATATTTCCTGTGCTATGTTGTAATTCTGAACTTTAGAATATGATCCAGTCATTAAGAAATGCACTGCAGCTTAATAACTCTAACCCCACAGAGAGGGATAAAGTTGAAAGTAGTTGTGGAATTCTGGTGACGGTAATCCCTTTCTCTTCAAAGAATAACTGTGCAGACTTCATTTTACATTTGTGTCTATTTTTACTTTTAATTCACGTTACTGAGCTTTCTCTCAAATCTTTGCTCTCAGTCTCTCAAGAATTTCTCCTCCCATCCATAATTTACCTAATGTCATGGTTTACAACAAAGGCAGACCATATTTCTTCTTTTTCCTTTTTCTCTTCTCTTCTCTCCCTCTACAAGTTATACTCATTTGATTGCCTTCCCCTTTATAATAGATGTGTATCACTGGCACTTGCATCTAAATGCCAACTACATGTGGATGTTAGCCACTCTCACCCTTTTAACCGTGCCTGTTTGTTACAGACATTTTGGTACTCTTTCTGCTGTCCTTTCTGCACCCAGTAATTGTGTTTTTAATTCTTTGTTTTCTGTGTACACAACCACAGATTATTTCAAAATCCCTTGCTTCTCTCTCCAGAGACCAATCTTCATTACATCTTTTTTTTTTTTTTTTCATTAGGTATTACCTTCTCTATCTCATTGCCTTGTTTCTAATTATGGTATACGTTAGTTGTGTTTTGATAGACGGTTGCCCAAAACACCAGAACGATGTTTAAATTACCGTAGTCAGACATCAGCTGCTTTTTCCCAAGAGTGCAATTCCTCCCCTTTGTAAAAGTATCCCCTTATTTCTGCTCAGCTTCATCTAAAAGGCTGAGTAACGCACACCACATGGGTACTACAGATTGACATCTATAAGGAATCATTTTTCAGAAAGCGGATAGTGCCACTACGATAGTCCAGAGAGGTTTTCTTGAGTGCAGATGTTTGGAGAGGATGACATGAATCCGGTCAGGAGTTAAGATCAGGGAGACTTTAATGATGACAGAAGAGTTCAGAGATTCTAATTTTCATTACAGTTCTTATAATAAAAGCCTTACCCCTCCTTTTTTTGTTGTGTGGTTTTTTTTTTCTTAATTATTATTATTTTCTTTTTTTTTTCTCCAGATTACTCTTGGAGACAAATGAGAAATCATTGCTGCCACTTGCAGAAAAAAACAGCTGGGATCTACTTCCAGGCATTAAGCTGAGCATAATCTAAATATCCTGTAAATATTTCATGTGAAATCAATCTGTTAAGCCTGGTGTGCATCCCACAACCTCTGCACAGATCTTTACAAAAAATATTAGACTGGTTCTGTGCTTGCCAGCCCAATACTGGGTTGAATCTGCAAGAAGGGAGGGAAAAACTGGTTGACCAGAAGTCGAAGGCCAGGGAACTGTTCTGCTGTCAAGCCAGGTCAGGGAGCATGGAAATATCATTTGGAAACTGAAATCGTCCTGTGCAAAGTCCTGCCTAGACACAGGAATGAACTCTTTAACAAGAAATGGCCCAAAGAGAGTGACCGGCATGGGTTGCTGGTCTGGGAAGGAAGAACATGGAAAGGAGCAGTGGGGGAAGAGCAGCAGCTCATGTTTTACTCAGTGCAAAAAAATAATGTCTCTTTTTTTGCTGGCTGACAGCTAGTGTACTTTGGCCTTCATCCCGCTCTCTCCAAAGTCAAATGCCTTTCCCTATCTATATTCCCCTGCTTAAAAAATAAGCAAACTAAGAAGTTGCCACAGGTTTGCATACTGGCCTCTGATTTCCTCTTCTGTCACGTGCTCCCTTAGGTCACCTCTTGCTTGTGAGATTCTGAGAGCTGGACTGTACTTTTAACACTGACACAGAAACACTGATGGTTTGAGTTACATAGGAGTCCTATAGTGCATTCAAGTAGTTCAGTCATGGGATCATAGAATGGTTTGGGTTGGAAGGGACCTTAAAGATCACCTAGTTCCAACCCCCTGCCATGGGCAGGGACACCTCCCACCAGACCAGGTTGCTCCAAGCCCCATCCAGCCTGGCCTTGAACCCCTCCAGGGATGGGGCAGCCACAGCTTCTCTGGGCAACCTGTTCCAGTGCCTCACCACCCTCACAGGAAAGACTTCCTTTCTAGTATCTAACCTAAATCTCCCCTCTTTCAATTTAAAATCAATACCCCTTGTCCTGTTGCTAGACTCCCTGATAAAGAGTCACTCTCCATCTCTCCTGTAGGACTCTGTAGTCCATTGAAGACTGCTTTTTATTTGTAGTTGGTAGTCCTTTCCCAAAAAATGATGCATAATTTTATAATTAATTGCACTTTCTAGCTGCAGGCTTTGCTTCTCTGGCTCCCTTTTGAGCAAATATTTGGAAACTCTGGTATGTGCCTATATCTTTATTAGAGCTGCATTTCTAAACTCCTTGTTGGAAGCACTGATATAGTACCATTTATTCAGAACTACCTATTGAGGAAGCTGTGCAAACCAGTGAAATTTTGAACAGTAGGGTCCTGATCTGTGTTTTGGCCATGTAGGCACTACAGTCTTTTAAGAAATAATCAGTGAGAACTTGCAGGAGTTGCAAACTGAGCCCTGAGACATACTGTTCTTGTGCAGTCTTAAAAGGAAAATAAGCTATGCACATTTTCAATCTGGCAAAAATTTGGCAATAACATTAGAACACTTGTCTCTAACAAAGCATTGAGAAACATTTTTAGGTAAACAAAGCCAGCTAGCAGCAGACGGAAGTTGATTTACAGTAAAAAGCAAAAGCCAACAAAATGTTTTTAATTCCTGGTTATTGTTAAATATTTTATTCTACTATTGCTAAATAATAATATATACAAAAGCCATATATACAATGTCTTAGGCTTGCGTACTATACCTATCTGGATTTGAATTTTCAAAATCTTTAGGTGATACGGATTTGGTTTGTTTTATTCATGCTTCCTATGTATACACATATTATATATGCATGTATGTATGCATTATATATACACGTATATATGCATGTATGTATGTATGTATATAGTTGAGGGGGAAAATATTTAAGTAAGAGACTTATGGTTTTGTTTATCTCTTCAAATGAGGACCAAATGGAAGAGTTTTGCTGTTTTTCTAAAATCTTCATTAGTTGGATTTCATTTTTATAAACCCCAAAGCTGATACAGGCCAGGGTTTGAGCTGCTGAGAGTCTCCTCTTCAGATTCATGTTCACCCTTAGAGGTTTAGCAGTGGAATTTCCAGAAGTGCCTAAGTGCGTGAGAAGCAAAAGTCTTATTGAACTCAATGGGATTTATCCATATCCTACTAGATGAGGGTAGGGTGTACCCAAGTGTTTCACAATCTCTGTGAAAAAGTGGAAGCGAAAGTCTAAACTTAAGGCAATGCACTCCAGTAACTCTTCCTCCCACCAGGAATCCACTCCCAGAAGAGAGGCTTCCTGTCAGCGTTTGCCAAGGAGAACAGATAGAATCCAATGGACTGGCCTGAGAAATGGTTCCTTTAAAAATCTGTCATTGAAAGACACTTCTGAGAAAAGAAAAAGCACGACATGAAATGGAAAAGAGTTTGCTTTAGGAATAGTGTCAGAAAGTGTGTATTAGCCAGTTATGGTTTAACGTTCCCAGGGTGAGTAATGATGCTAAAGTAAGGCAATGGCTTCTTGCGTAAGTATGTGAAAGTTGGAGGTGAAAAGACTATTAGAGTGGCTCCCGCTAAGTTGTGAAATAGGAGAACCTGTTTAAGAGTCTCACGTATGCAAGAAGACTGGTAGTTCTCTTAGCGCTGTGCATATTTTTATTAAGAGGTGAAATAACAGAAACTGCAGCAGTTAACTGACACAGCTTGGTGGGAAAGAGGAAGACAGAAGAGTAGAAGTAGCTTGAAGTGAACTTTTTATGTGAGAAAACTTGACCATTTCAAAATGGGAAGGAGATGTTACCGCAGGAAGGAGGAAGCAACTGGTTGGCGTAAGGCAGCAGTGAGACCACTGTACTTCATGGCTTAGGTAGTGCACAGGAGCCAGTCGTTTCACTTGGTTAGGAAATTTCCCTTCTCCCTTTCGTAAAATATTCCTGCCATTGATTCAAATTTGCAAGTGGAGATAATTAACTCACTGAGCACCAAGGGTGTCATTTAAATTCCAGGGTGAGAGGCTGAACTTGGATTTCATTGGGAACCCCAATTCAGGTGGGACCTGCCTCTTGCTGCCAGGTCCAGGAGAGAAGTCACAGAGGGTGGGCAGCCTTTGCTTACCTGGTGGCTCCTGGGCACGGCAGGGTGCTGAGGCATACAGCATGTGCCACAAGGACATGGCAAAGCTGGCAGCTGGGAAGCTTCATGCACCTGGGGGTGGCACAGGCACAGTCTGACCTCCCTTTGAAAATGGAGCCCCGGGAAGGTTGGTGGATTCTGTTACTTGCTTTCTCAAGGAAAGTCTTCCCCTTCACCAGTTGTGACGCTGCATCCTTAGAGACCTTCATACCCTCCTGTTAGCTCAGTAGTGGAGATCATCTGGGGAGCCTGAGCCACGCTGTGACCCGTTCCAGATTTCTGCTCTGCAGGCTGGCAACCAGAAGCAGATGGAAATGAGAGATGCAAAGTTTTGCAGTCATAAAAGCCCTCTAATTTTTTTTATTTTTTTTTTCTAGGAACATTGAGTCCTCTCCGAAGAAGGCATTAAAGTACTTGTGACAAGGTGAATGGACTGACCCCAGTTTGTCAGGAGTTAAAACTGGCTCAGTCAGCTGGAGGCTTACCAGCCACTAGCTATTAGGATTGTCATTTCCCCTCAGGAAATACCTGCTGGTGTATCAAGGGTAATTGCTGGCAGTCAGCTGTATCCCCAGAGGGTGGGTATATAAAATCATCAGGAAAGGACTGAACTGTTCCTGGTAGGAGGCAGTAGGGATTGTATGTGTGTGTATCTTGGGTGTTTATCTTAATGAAGGATCTTAATGCAATGTGGGCTTTTGTTACAGTTTTAACCCTGGTTGTGACTCATCCTTAGTTTTCTGCTGAAGCTTGAATTTTACAGACTCCTTTTCTTATCTGAGGCCACCACTTGCAACACTGACTGGTTTGTCACAAGTATTCTCCAAAACAGAGTAGATAATTATAGCTTCCTGAATGGCTTGGTGTCACTATGTGGTTTTGCTTCTAGAATACTTGAAATAGCATTCCCAAATGCCCTTCACTTTGTTGTGCTCTTGCCAATCTTTCCTCACACAAAAGGAGTAAACCCTTTTGCTTTCCTGAGCCTTAGTTAAACTACCCATGAAGCAGGTATATCAAGTAATGCCTACTGGTTACCCTTTAAAGTTCATTCTAAAATTTACAGCATTATAAAGATGAAAAGCAAGGCAAAAAATTCAGAAGCACTCGTGCAGTCAGTTTAAAGATTCGCTCCCTCTCCTGCCCAGGCAGAGGTCTCCCCTGAATATCACAGCCTGTCAGCGTCAGCCTGTCAATTAAAGCACTCTTTGCCTCCATCCTTTCTGCAGTAATAAAGTTCCCAGAAGTGCAATAAAGCCAGACACTCAAAGTAGGTCATCCTACCTGACCTTTGTCTCTTCCTTTGGACATATCCCCACATGTCCAGGCTTTCAGTCATGCTCCCTCAGCTTTTTCTCCTTCTTCCAAAAGACTTCTCCAGACAGCCAAGTTGTCACTTGGCTGTGACCTCACAATGAGGCTTTCTCTGTCCCTCTGTCCCCCTTCACTCCTTCTTCCTGCCTGACATCTGCTGCAGGTGCTTTCAAGTAGGACCCACTCGCTCCTCACCAGTGGAGAGACCCTGTATTTGTCAGACAATGAAGTGAGCTACTCTTGGTTGTGAAGCTCAAGTTAGGTGTTTCCACGATGGACTCAACACTTGCATGCTCTCCAAAATGACTAGTAAAACCTGTCATGATCAGGTGATGAACTAACAACAGACTAAGATGCTTTTTGAACAACAATGAATGTCTAATACATAATAAATTAATAGAGTTCATAAGCCGTTTACTTATAAGTCACAACTAGGCAAAAGCAATAATTTGATGAATAAACTATTCACAGCGCAGGTGCTGCTCCAAAGCAGTTTCTCAGCAGAAACTGAGATAGGATTCAGAAGAAAACCACTGTTATTTACTTTACCCTGTCTTTTTGTGTTCACTTCCTGACATGAGAGAAAATATCTCCTCTCAGACTGCTGTGGTTGTCTTATGGGTAGTGAGGTCTTCTGTGAATCATGTGCCTTCAGATACTCAGTTTATAAGGAAATCTTAAGCCTTTGTGTGTATATTGGAAGTATGTCAGCTTCATTATTATAATTTCCAGAACTCAGCAAACTATGAGGTTAAATGATAAAATAGTTCTCAATTATAAAGTTTAAAAAAACAATGGAGAAGGAAATATCTTTCAATCCAAATTATTCAGCTGATGCCAGTTTTTCCTTTGCTTAGTTTACTCTTCCTGGGACACTTTGTAGGATGCTCAGAAGAGGCCTGAGGAGGATATGATTTGACTGCCTAATTCATTTCCAAAACACTGTGTTGAAACTCTTAGCTCACTGCCTCGTTGCCCTTTTGTAAGTGGATGGGATCTATTGATGGGAAGAGATGAATTCTCTCCACAACAGAGCAGACCTTTGTGAAAATGGATCCCCTTATAAATGGCCCAATCCTTCCCCTGAAAAACAGATGCCAGCAGCAGTTGTGGGACATTATGTTTCAGCTCTAGAGACTTCCACTTCTAAGAATAAAGCAAAGGAGTCATTATTTATCTAAACAAGGCCTTTATGCTATGGTTCAGCGGTTGCTGGACAGCCGTGTGATCCGTCTTGTGTAATGCCCTCGCCCCCTCCTTTCCCTGTTTGGAGAAGAGAAAAAAGGGCTTGTACTAGCCCAGAACGTACTTACACATCTGACTGTCCATTGTGCTGGGTGGCTGTGGCTATTATGGTCCGTTAGATAAACATGGTGTCGAGCAGCCACTCAGCTGCTGGTACCTCCGGCGGGCCCTGATAACACGCTCTATGTTTAGCAGGCCGCAGTGCGTCACGGACGATGTGGGATCTGTTTACATATACGTGTGTGCTTTTGCCTCAACAACAGAGAGCTTCCAGCACCAAGTCCGTGTCCCCCCCCAACCTCTCTCTCCGAGGAAACAGGCGGTTTTTGAAACGATAGTCTTTTATCTTTTGTGGTGGATTTTTTCCTGCTGCCTCTCAAAATATCGCCTTGTATTTCTGGGCAAATGAAGTGAGATACCGACTCCTAATCTTTCCCCTCTCCTGTAGGAAATTGTACTTTAAGTACAGAAGGAAGGAGACAGCTGGCTAAACGTGTACTTTCCATGTAAGTCTGTCAAAGTTTCTGTCTATATGAGCAGCTGATCTCTTCCAGGAGCCAAGCCGTCAAACAAGTTACATTTTACAAATACGCCTGATAATATCTTTTCAAAAGTGACTTAGGCACTTCAGAGCCAAGATCTCTTTATTTGATAACGGAGCTTGGGGCTTGTCTATTCAGGGAGGCACACCGCCTTGCTGCGCTCAGTGTTGACCTCCAGATATGTACACAGCCCTACACAAAAGCTCCTCTTGTGCCTCTGAAAATGTCACCCAAAGCACACAGTGCTCTCAAAACCACATTCTCTGGAGTCGCTGGTCCGGGATCACCGAGTGCAAACTTGCAAAAAGCAGACAGACCATGGAGGGCTTGCCAGTGTGAAAAGGCAAATGGTCAGGAGCTGCTTCTTCCTTGATTACACAAAGGAACAAACCCACCACTGAGACTCTCCTTAAATTATCAGAATCATAGAATTACAGAATCATAGGATGGTTTGGGTTGGAAAGGACTTTAAAGATCACTGAGTTCCAACCTCCCCTGCCCTGGGCAGGGACACCTCGCACTAGACCAGGTTGCTCAAAGCCCCATCTAGCCAGGTCTTGAACACTTCCAGGGATGGGGCATCCACAGCTTCTCTGGCTGAAGTTAGGTGTTATGCTCATTCTGCACATGGGAGAGGATGGGGATTTTCCTTTGGGCCCAAGGTAATGGCCATTGCAATGAAGCAGGAGCTCAACATCATCCTTCACTGGCCAGTGTTTCATCAAGTAGATGTTATGATCAGGCCATCACTGCAGAAACAATGATGGTGACCAACCTGAGGCTGGTCTTGTTTTTTGCCATGTGCTGGATTATCTGCACAAAGCATGCATGATAAGAAGCACAAAAGTTCTGTTGACTCCTGTGAGACTTCATGAGCAATGACCAGATTCTTTCCAAGACCGCCCAGTGTGTGGTAATTCTCCAGTACGAGGTAATAAAATAATGTGTCCATTAAGACATATCTTACATAGTATCCAAGTACTTATTTTAAAACACTCAGATTGCAGGCTGCTGTGCTACACAGCAAAAAATGCTTAGAATGTGATGGTTCATTACAACAGGACGAGTCCAGTGAATTGTTCACTCTTAATACTTTTTTCCCCGTAATTGTGGTGTTATTAACAGAACAACAAAATATTCAGCAAAATCTTTAAAAATCTCAAAGTTGTTCCCATGAACCCATGGAAAAGAGCTCAAATTTTCTTTCAAAATTTTCTTGGCAATACATGCTTATGCTATTTTTAATTAGCGTTCTAATGTAAGATATACAATATTTTGTGCAATGTAGTCACAATATTTTTGTTTCCAAAGTATTGGTAAACAAGTCAACCCACATAATTTTTTTAATCTCTTCTTTTTGATTAAAATATATTACACAAGAAATTGTTGAAATGGAAAAACATTGGTAATGCCAATAGTTTCTCATGAACACTTTAGCATATCTTTAGCATAAAAATTAGATACTTCTAAATTTGATAATATTCTAAGTTTCTAATATCCATAGTTTTGTGGACTAGTTATTGTATTTTTTCTTTCTCCCATTTGAATCATTCTGAAACCTGGAAAAATTTTAATGCTTATAAACAGATTCTATGTCGCAGTTGTGTTTTCACAACTGTACTTCTTTCTGAAGAGTGCTGGAATTAGCTTCTTTACCTGAATCGTCCTATTGCAAGATTCCTTTTGTAGTGTCATGAGGAATCATATTAATAGCATGCCTTCATTTCCAGTAAAAATTTTGGTCACGATTGCAGACTATGAAAATCAATGTTTTTTACTTGGGCTTATTTCCTGATAGTCATATTTTTTCTTTTTTATCTACTCTGCTTTCAGTGTCAAAGTATGTCAGCGGTTTTTTTTGGTAAAGGGTTCATTCAAGCTCAATAAAAACAAGAAAACACAACACAAATACATAAATAATGAAATTCAGTCCATGGTCTGAATGGCACAGCATTTGCACAGAAGCCCCAGAGAGTACAGGGCATATATCGGACATTTTCAGCCATCAAAAAAGTTCTGGTAGTTTCCCTTACTGTATTAGAGGTACCTTTGTTTGGACATTTGTGCAAGTGAGCAAGTTGGTTGGAACTAAATGATCTTTAAGCTCCCATCCAACACAAACCATTTTATGATTCTATGAAGGTGATTCCTGTTGGGTTTTTTTTTGTTTGTTTGTTTGTTTGTTTTTTTAAATATATATCTGTATTATAGCTATATAAAATATGTGTTTCTTACATACTTATTTTACTCCATGACCACCTACAGTGAAAATGGCTTATAATGAATATTCATCTCAAAGTTTTGGTTTGTTTTTTCCGTGTAAAAATTACACCAGTCCCAGTGCAGGTGTGTGCATTAGATGTCCTTCTGCACGAGAAGCCTAATAAAAGAAATAAGAACATGAGAAATCAGAAGTTTCACACAATTCCTGGTGCTTACCTCAGCTTACCTCAGGTAGTACAGACTACTGGGTGTTCAGACAAGGATCTGGATGGGAGATAGCGCCTTCAGTGCCTTTGCTACGTGTATCTTATTGTAGGTTGGCTGAGCCAGGGAGGACATCAACTCTGGGGTGATGGGTTCCTGTGAGCGTGCAACATGTGAGTCATCCTGGGTTTTTCCCAGGTTACAGATGTTACTGGTATCTTCCTACTAAGCTATAGAGAGTTTAAAGACAGAACTGGAGAAAGGATAAAAGAATGAGGACAGGAAGTGTGTGAAAAGAGGGTACCCTAGCCTAAGCACTGAAACCTCACTTGGCCCTGCATTTAGCAATATAGCCCATGAAGAATTTGCATACATTCTGCTCAATTTAGGCACACTGTTCAAGCTAGGGGGACCTGCTTCCAGACTGCATCAAATCATCAGAATATCTCCAACTAGGCACTTCTTTTGCTCTTATTCCCTGATTTCCGTCCAGTCAGATGTTCCTCTTGTCTAATGCTGTCTTTTATTGCAGGAATTTTGTGTAGAATGCTCTTCCCAAGTGCAATTAGCATCAGTAGCTCTCTTCTGACTCTGGCTTTGTCAGCTAACCTCCTGCAATGGTTATAAAGTTTAGGCAGGCAGAAAAGGCAGTCACACATAAGAAATAACTCAAGTGTAATCCCCAGTGAATGTCAAGTTGCATAGGATGCCTATTCTCCTTGCATGCCTCTCTGGCAACAGTATATCACTCTGTAGTAATAGTATACAGTAAAGCTAAACTGAGTCATTCATGCACAGAAGTGCGGTTCTGACAGAAGCAAGTCATCTGAAGTGCTAGGGAACATATGCAATCAAACAGTATAAATCTTGATTCTCTGCAGTAATTTGAGTGAAGAAGAGTTCAGCTGTATCTGCCAATACATTCAGAGTATATGATTCTGTTTAGATACAAGTAAGTCAGTAAAAGAGTATATTATTTCTCGTTTAGACATCAATGCAAGATTTATTCCGATTATTAGGCAGTGGCAGCTATTGGAATACATTCTAATTTGGTTTTATTTCCACATGATGACACCTACCACTTTTACACAGCACATTTTATTTAGGGCTGCCCAAAGTTAGCACTGTACATTAAAAGGGAATGAGGATAGAGAGGGGAATGGAGTGATGGAGTGATGTAGTGGCAAAATACAAGCCAAAATACATAATGAAATATCTTCTACTCTACAAGTTTATAGAATGTTACATTATCATTTCAGTTCCCAGCATGCAGTTCCCACCTTCCTGCACTCATACGGGCATGCACTCTCTTGATACCCTTTTCATTGACCGTGTCAAGTGTAGATCAGCAACAGGAAAGAAACATTCCTCTTTGATGTTGCAAAGTCTACATGACCACCATAGAAAGGTGACCAGAACCAATATGGGTTTGTCTGAAAAGGTCAGTAATAACACGATAACATCAATAATAACAGTACTATTGATGTATAAATCAGTAATAACAGTAATAACATCAAAAGCCTGGTCTATTTCAGTGATAAATGCAATATACTGTTAATTAAATGCATATATAAAATGATAACATGCATATACAAAATCATAAATTGCTTTTATAATAACTATAGATACAGCTGTTATAGTTCTGGGTGACCCTACTTATCTCCTGTGTCCTTTTCTTTGTCTAAATGGTTCCTGCGTGCCAGTGGAGTCTGTATTTTTAAGATTAAATGTTTGATGATAGTGACCCTTCTCAAGACTGGTGCTTTCATGCTCTTTGATATCTATGTTTTGTACAAACATCTGCAGCTGGATAGAGAGAGACGATGTTGGAGATATTTTGGAGAAAAAAGTATATTTATAATGGTCATATATATATTTATAATGGTTTATTTATGATCTCAAGAACCATTGGAGATGCTGGTGGAAATGGAGAATCAATTTATTATAAATTTTTAGTAACATATATGTCACAGTATTGTGATAGGATCACTTCTTTGAGATAGATAGGTTTTCCTACAATAAGAAACTCAGAGAAATAAGCACGTCTCTGATTTGCCTGTGGGGATGGGGCAGGCAAAAGATGGGTTGGATGACACCAGCTGTTCAAAGGAAGCCTGGCAGGGACTAAGTAAATCAGTTCAGTCTTACAAAACAGAGCTGTGTTCCCTGAGGGCTTCTTTTGCTGGAGAGCTCTGAGATATCCTCTGAAACTTCAGCAGGCTGAAGTTTGAGGGAAGGTGTTCTCTCTGTGTGTCTGTGTGTGGGGAGGTGGTGATGGGGTGGTGATGAAAGTCTTTCCAGTGGAGCTTTGTGAGCTCCTTATTCCTGCATGCTGTGCAAAAAAAGAAAGACCTTACTTCTCAGAGTTTTCCATCACTGGATTGACACTTGTGTCACTGTGTATCTTTGAGTGCACAGGCAAAAGAGACCTTGACCTGTCCACTAGGAATCCAAATTTTAGTGAGAGCAGAAACTCTCAGCGGTACTTTACCCAAAGTCTTTGTCTACAGGGTCTCACAGTTGACTTGTTACACAGACTGTCTGATGCTAGCCATTTCTGTTAGAATCTGAGGTTAGCAGAAGTTTGTACATATACAAACCAAAAAAGACACAGGGCCAATTGCTATGCCATGTAGATACAGTCAGATCAAGCCACTTAGATTCAGGGAGTGGTCCTGTTTCATTTGACACTATAGGTTTACACTCACATTAACTTCTGAAGAACGTCTTTAAATTGTGATATAGAAATCTGCTTTTTTCAAATGTCTATGTCCTTAGAAAAGGATCATCATCAGGAAGAAGAAATATGATCTTGTACAGGCTTACATATTTAGCCTAGCTTCCTGAAGAAATTAGCTTATCAAATCATGTTGTCTGCTCTGTCTGTCACTTTCCCTCTAGCTTCCTCCCAACAGCCCACACCTTTCATGCCCACTAGGTGTGAAATCCATTTATCAACTTAGGAAATGTTGGTAGCAGAAGGATGAAAAAAATTAACCAGGATGGATGGCATGCAATGGTTAGGTAGAAACTATAACGAATGTTCTTCTGGGGAGAAACCCTGCTAGAATTCAGTCCATTATCCATTCTGAGAGGGGACATCTAGGTGGTCAGCCAATGTATGACTAGCTGATCAGTGGAGCACAGCTCTGAACCAGACAAGTTGCATAATGTTTCATGTGCAGCAGGAGAAATGAGGAGAGCAGTATGTGAAAGATGATGTTTCAGGGGAATGGAAGGGACTGGAAGAATTAAAAGAGAGAATTAGGGATGCACAGACTTCAAGTTTCATTGTGAAAGGAGCAACATGTTTTTAAAGGAGCAAAAAGTTATGTGTTGCGCGTCATCCTGTTTATGGCTGCTGCTGTTGCATGCAGCCCTCCCACACGAATGGATGATTGCACAGAGTATTTAGATTACAGCGATCAGATTCCACCACGCTGCCCTACAGTACAGGTCAAAACTGCGCTGCTTGTTTTCATTTTCAGCAGAAATGTTAAACATTTTGTATGTGGATGCATAAACTCTTCCTTTTCAACTAAGGATATAAACAGTAATATCTCTTCCCAAGGGTTACTTTGTTGTTTTGATTTTTTTTGGGGGGCTAAAAATAATTGTCCTCTAATTTGGTGTTACAAGAACTGACTTTTGTCATGGGATCAAAGCTGTACAGCCTTATGTAATGGTGCCTGGAATAGCTCTGTACTGCCAGTATTAACTCCAGCCTTGACTTCAGATGCCTCCCACCATCAAATGTCTTACGTGGTTTACAAATTCTGCTTGCCTAATTGGGTCCTCAGATGGAGAAACTTGTAAAGGTCTGCAGAGCCTGCCTGGTATTTAGCTTTGCTCAACAAGGTGTTGAGACAAACCTTGTTGCAGGTTTTGATGATCAGGAAATAGCAGAGATTTACTGTGATTGTCTCTTCATAAATTGCTCAGTAATAATCTCCTATGACCTGCTTCCGAAATCCTGGGGGGCATGTCTGTGGTTGGCTAACATCTTCCCATAGTCTTGTGGGAGGAATCTGAAGATAAAATTTCTGTGGCAGCTGCTTTGGGTGTTAAGGGGACTGTCCTGGAAGTGGTTGGAAGGACTGTCAGCTAATCCGGGGATCTCAGGCTCTGTGTAAGGAATAGTTGTTCCTGGCAGAACACTGTGTCTCAGAGCAGGAAGATCTCTGAGGACTGGTTTACCTCCCAAACCTCGTCCCAGAAGTATAAGCATCAGAAATCCCTGTCTAACCGTGTGTGTAGGACACTGGCAACCTAGACTGTCCAGAAGCTGTCAAGCAGTATGGTCTGGCCTGATTATTGCTGCAGAACAATCAACACACATATAACTGGTGTGGTTAAACCCATGTCTGCTGCATGCTGTGCCTGGCTTTTGGATTCCTGTCCACGCTGGACATTGGCAGGGAAGATGTGGGCTGGTTCTAGCAGTCACTTCAAACTGCCATTGATCTTCTGCAGCTTGCAGACCTCGCTGGTCAGATGAAGGAACTCTTCCTGCTAAGTCCCTTGGGGAGTTTCTGAGCTCTGGGCTGTGACTGGAATTATTGCTAGTAGAAGCACCACAGCTAGGGATGAGGGCAAATCCATCATGCAGCAGTGACTCCAGGTGGTCTTGGACAGTCTTGAAAAGAGGCCAGTGGTTAAAGACCAATGGTAGCACAGTGTGGGCCCTGGGTTGAATTTTCTCGAAGCCAGCTCGTGTCTAGCAGCTCCAGTGTGAACTGGGCTGGAACTCCTGGGATAATTACAGACGCCAACACCTGCATCCAGAGGGTCACTTGGATCAGCATAACACCATCTAGCCAATTGTCAGGCAGGCAGTGGAGAAAAAAGGCTGGAGCTCCGTTAGCACTGAGTTGGACCAGCAGAGACATGCTGGCTTTTCTTCTTGTCTGGACTTGGTAGTTCTCTCTGCTCCTGCAGTCTTGTTTAGGGGTTTTAATAGACCCAGAACCTGTGCAATAGGTGGTATTTATCTTGTTTTGATTGTGGCCACCTGAAACCTAGGCATATAGTCTGATATCCTGCAGTCAATGAAGAAGAGATTAACAGTTCCAACATCTAACTCACCCTGTACAACTTAGGCACCTGCCCTGGCACAGTTACCTCTACTATGCCAAATCCAGCTGAAGGGAGAAAAAATTATCAATCCAGTTGAAACTGCTGAGTGTAAAATAACTGAAAGTGTTGGTGATGCTCTCTGACATGGCCTGTGTTAGTGTCTGTAAAATGGCTGTGATGAGGCATAACGATGGAACTTATTTTCTCCATGATCAATAGAAGTCTAGCCAAATACAGCATGATACTGCTACCGTGTGTGGTGACAGAGGCGAATGCTGAATTCTTGGTCAGGAAAAGCAACCCACACAGGATCAAGGAAGAGACTTTATATACTGAGGACCATCTGGTGGATGCTGTATCAGTGTTTTGAACTACAGTTCAGTCTTATACCACATTTCTGAGATGTAGCATATGATTGATAATTATTCAGGAGCGGAAATGTGAATACAGTCTGGCCTAACTTCACCAAATGCATTCCTGACTGTAATGAATTGTCACTGAGAATCTTTGTACATGTGTAGATGTCATCAGAGATTTCTAAAAAATTACTCTCTTTTGTTCCAGCCTAATCAAGTGTGGAGACTGTGCATGGGGTGAATATGTCTCCAGTTAGGGTAGTTCCCAGACCCAAAGTGTAGGATCCTTTTGTTGAAAACTGTTGGTGTGAGGTAGACTTAGACAAATAGAATGGGACTGGTGCAGGTGTGTGACTATCAGCACAGAATAGTCAGTCTTTTGGCCAAGCATCCAGTGCCAAACCTCAGCCCCAGATAATGACACTAAAGCTTCTCCTCCAAATGACCAGAAAGAAAGGTTCATTTTCTAGCCTGTGACAGGTTGATCAATTTTTTGATTCTGGTAATAGGTAATGGCAAAGACCCATTCTCTGGATAACCCTGTCATGGGTTTTGGGATGTCTGTCTTCCTTGGGTGAAGTGAACGGGTGTTAAAGGGCATCCTCAGGTGCGTCCTACTAAAGGTATGCTAATCTTGCAGCACCAGATTGTCTGTTCTTTGGCTTTATTTGTAGCCTCTTGTGGAGCCCAGTCTTGGAGCTCGGGTCGCTTTGGAGCCTACACTGAAGCATCTGTGCAGAAGGGAATGGCAGACTATTTCCTAATGTGCTCTGCCAGAGTTCTGATTGGGCCAACAGCTCCTGTTCCAACGCTAAAAGACAGAACTTCAGAAAAAACAAATCCACCAAACAGACGAAAGCAAAGCCATGAAGTGGCCACACTCAGACATTCTTTGTGCCAGCTGCTGGGTGCAAAAGGTCTAACTACTTAAAGCTGGTGCAGGAGTCCATGATCAGGAAAGGTTCGGCTGCAATAAAAAACTAAAATGGAAATACAGCCAAAATGAAAGCTCTGACATCATGCTTAGAGAAGGCTGGTGACATCCAGAGTGCTCTGAAGATGGAGAGCAGGAATGGCAGGACTAGACCAAAGGCCAGAGAAAATCTTGCATGGACCAGATGCTAATGAAAAAAAATACCTGTACGGAAGAAGCCTGTCAGAGAAAAAAACTGGGTAAATTTTATGCAAGATTGTGTGTTTCAGCCAGAGCAGGGCTGTGCTTTACATTGCTACACCATTAAGTTGGAGACCTCAAGACAGATTTATGGTGCCATCAAACCACAGTCTTAGTTTTACTAACTACTCTGTCTTTTTAATGGTACTTAAGGGCTTTAGAGCAGTTGGGCATATTACTGTGTTTAGACATGGTTTTAACAACTGAGTTAGCTCTCATGATGCTGCCAATCACAGTCAGTGTGGAGAAACAGAAGTCTTTTTTTCAGCACTGTAACCTAGTAGACAGGGTTATATTTTGGTCTTGCTGAGTTTAAGAATGACTAGAGGCCATTATGTTGAACACAGCTTCTCCCTATATTTCCTGACATCCAGTTCATATGGCATCAAGTAACTTCATTTGTTAAGAATTTTATTTAAGCATGTTAAAAAATTTCTAAAGGAGCAAACCTTTAGAGGTGGTTTTTTTCCAGCCTTGAATGACTCCCATGGAGACAGTGAGTTGGGAGGAGGAGATAAGAAGAAAAAGGAAAATGCAGGCAGATCGAACCTAAAATCAAAACTGTTGCTTCATGCTGAGAAAAACGACCAACTGTTCTCTTCTAACCTTTCTTTTAAAATAGTTGAACCCGTTTGAAAAGTAATAATGTGGCTTACTTGACTTTTAAAGCACCAAATCATTTCAATTTTAAAGGATAAAAACAAAATCTAAAATTAATGAAAGGGAGAGAGAAAACTTAGCTGCTGTCCCACAGCTTCCATGTTGACACAGGAGTGATATACTCTGCAGGAGACCTACTCAACCTTTTTATGAGCCATCAGTGATTTATTAGAAGTCCCAATCTTCTTTCCCCCCCGCCCCCCCCCCCCCCCAAAAAAAATATCTTTCATTAGGTGACAGGAGGTGATATAATGGACAGACCTGTTGTGCTATTCTCCCTCTTATCCCATTCTCTCTTCCCAAAAGGCAGTTATTATTATGCTGCATTGGATAAGGAAGTGGGTTCTGGAAGCCAAAAACTCCAAGGGATATTATTTGGCATCTTAGCATAATACCAGGGTTTGCTAAAATCAGGTGGGGAGAAGCATACCGTACCACTTTAAATAGGGCAGAAACATCCTAAATTTATCCTAAAAAAATGATAGCGTAAGGTTACTATTTATTATTAGTCACAGCTGATTATTTCAGAGATAGCTTTGGCTTTATTCAGTGGTAAATCTGCTGTCACCAGCTATGCAGTGGCCACCCTTCTTGCCAGTAGTCAGCTCTGGGCAGCGGATCAACTGAATGCCTTAAATTCTCTATTGAACCTTGGCATTATTATGGAAGAAGTCTGCAGCCAATTCATGGGTCCCTGGTAGAGCTCCAGCAGCTTAACAGATGGATCACTAGCGAGTCTTTTCTCAATTTCTCTGTTAAATATTCATGGAGCCAGCATGCGCATAGGCCCAAGCGTGCCCCTGGAGGTGCCAGCAAGGGTCTCTGATCTGGGGAAGATGTCAAATTGGCTAGTGGAAGTCTGAGGGCAGCGATGTTTTCCGCAAGGATCCATCCTTCAGTGCAGAAGGTGGAGTGACAGCCATATGTGCAACCGTGCTGGTGAATGTGTCTGCGGTGCGCGCTTATACAATCTATTAATAGGCCCGGTGGCACGGCCAACGTTAACGCGGGGAAACGGGGAGTGAAAGACAATAAGGAAATGCCTCGGACTAAGTTGAAGCATCGACCAAAGTAAAAGTCTTCCTGTTAGCTTGCTGCGAAGTTGAAGAAAAAAAAAAATATTCAGCTGCATTCCCCGCCCTGCCCTTAGAACATACCGCTCCTATTTTCAGAATGTGCTACTGAAAACATTGCGAAATGCAAGTTCATGCAGCCCTGTGGATTGCTTAGTGCTTTCAGATCCCAGTCAGGGCTAGAATGATGTTTTCTTTTGCTATTATTTAATACCATCATTGAAACAATTATACCTCTGGAGTATCAGGGTCCTTATATAACTATTGGGCTACCTTTTTTGGTAGTACTACACATCAGCATCTAGAATGTATTTTTTTTAAACTCTGAAATATCTACGTAGCTTTAGGATTGTTCTTTTAAAGTCTGCCTGTGGTGAAAAGGAGGTTGCAGTTTTTTTTACTTTGACAGATTTCTCTGTCTCCCTTGCTATATCAGAAATAGAGTTTATCATTATGTCTCATTAAAAATGTTGCAGAGAAGTAATTTGTGGCTGTTGAGGTGGGCTGTACCACATAAAATGTAGAGAATTAAGAAAAAAATCTGGGAAAGAACATACTAATTCCCTCTTGAAAGATTTGCACCCAGTTCTTTGAAATTACACAATGCTGACAAGCTACTATATAACCAGTATTCCTAATATAATCAGTCTGAACAAAGGTAAAATATTCCAAGTGAACTCAATGGAAGACTTTTTATAACATGATATTACAGAAGATACGTAACATACACACTTTGTAATGAAGAAACAAACATTTCTCTGTTTGCCAGTGACATGCTAGTCATAAGTGCAATAAGCATTAAAATTAAGATGGGATGCCTGGAAAAGGCATATTTCCTTTTACTCAAGAGTGTAAGGCTTTTAATGCTTCTTAAGATAGGCTAGAATTTTTGTCCTTAGCCAGGAATTCATAGAGCTGCCTAAGGTTTTTTGCCCCAAAACCGGTTCTCAGCATTATTTCATAGTTACATTATTAGCTACATTAGCAAAAGAAAACAAATGTTCTAGTACTGTCTTATACTTCCCAGATGATGAAACAGGGTATGTGTTTCCAAAGGGCATAACCTGTGCCAAAACTGAGGTATTTTAACTGGTACTCAGATACACTTAACATATTTGTCACAGCCTGAATGGTATAACATGATGTTTTTGTAAAGTGATGTAGTAAACTACACAGTGCAGCTAATATACCATTAAACATTGTGTCCTACATAGTCTGATGGTTCTTGTAGCCCAGGAAGAACTTTTCTCTGTGATAGACAGAGGTGCTTCTGAAAAGGTGCTATATAATTTGTAGCAAGAAGTAGTCTTTCAGTCAGTTCAAGACTAACACAAACCAAATGTTTTTGAAAGCAAGCGTAGAGTATGCAGACTGAATTTCATCCCCAAAGGACACTATAGAGAATATCACCCAAAGGTGTCTGTATAATACCAGAAGGAAACAAAATTGGACACTTGTAAATGAACATGCTTGAAAACATGAATGCCTACTTAGTTTAAAGCCAAGAATATTTCTGCTGTGTTTGCACTCACCTGAATGGGGGAAGAAAAAACAGGAAAGTAGCCCAAACGGAATATTTTATTCTTTTTCCTTCGATAAAAGTTTGTTCCTCATGCCTGATTGTTCAGACCTTCCCTGAAATTCTCGGTAGGGAGAAATAGAGAACAAAAACTGATTTAAAGTGTAGCCAGAGAACTGGCATTTATGTTTAAGCAAAGACTGGGTATATGATTTCAAAGCTTGTGAGTGGTTATGATTGATTTCTTTTGCTGGAGTGTACAACTATTTGGCATATTTGACCCACTACTTGTTCAAGATCGACTGCTTTTATTGCTGATTCTATGTGTGACCATGACGACTTCACTTAATTCTTCATATTTCATTATGTCTATTAGAAAAAAATGAGTACTATTTTTTGCCTAAGTGTTGATTCATTCAAGTGTTGAATCATAAAAGCATGGATTAGTGACTAATTACTGATTAACTGTATCAACATCTTCAGTCAGAATATCCCCTCTAAAAGTACAAAGAACATATTAATCAAGAACATATTAATCAAGAACATAGCGTCACATGCTCCTGGGCAGTAATTTAGAAATTCTTCTGTTCCTTGTACACTAGCAATTGAAAACTTGCTTTTTAGAAAATTTGGGCACCTCATTTTAAACTTGGTAGAGTGTAATTTTATTTAGTTCAAAATTTCATGGCTTAAACAGTTTATAACACAAATTAAGTGAATAGAATAAGTCACTTCCTAGTGAAAATTAATCCAGTAAGTGAAAATTAATCCAGTAAGTCATTCCGTGATTCTGTGAAGTGAAAATTTCTTTTTGTTCTGGAATATATCCTTGCTCACTGGGTTTTGAATTCCTCATATATTCCTTTTTCTTTACTTAAGTAAAATACCTTCAGCAATGGCTATCAACAGCCTTCTACTGATATTGGAACATTTCAGTTAAAGCTAAGAAGGAAAGAATTGTGATATTCAAGTAAAACATTAAAAGACTTGAAATATGTCGGTTAGCCAATCATGAGGTGTTTAATTTTTAATCACTTTTACAAATAAAAATCAGACATTCCAGAGTTAGAAGTATGTTGTCACTGAAGAGTTATTTTCCTTTCGTGGATATTGAAAAAGAAGTTAATGTCTTCACAATACTTTCAACATTTTTTCCAATTAAAAAATTTGCAAAACCTGACATGTTCCTGAGAACAACTTTTGCTTTAGAAAATCGGTTTTTAATAGGAAAGCAAGTTATGGGAAAACTCTCAACCTATTTTTAGTTTCAGTAGTATTTTATTAGTATTTATTTCACAGTTTTTCTGTTTGTTAGATAAGCGAGAAGTGAACTTCACAAACATGTGAGCGTTAATTATAGCATGTTAAGATAAGCAACTGAAAGTTCTCATTTCCACTTTGACTGATACCAAAATAGCCTATCTTATGATATTTTGACACATCTCTTTAAAACCCTCTGCTAAATCAGGAAAAGAAGAAATAAATGTGTGAAAACAGAGAGGAGCAGAAGAAAATATTTTTTTTTTAAATCTGAGAAGCTTTGAATTAGTTTATTATTCTCTTCAATGGTTATGGTTAGTTCTGAGTGGAATTGATTCAATCACATTATGTCATGCTCCATGAGTATTGGCTTGATACTACCATGATACTTTTTGATCTACCTACAGTAGATCACACAACACATGCACAAATGCACACAGCTGTGTAAGGCAGAAAGGGGAGAGGGGAAATAATGCAATAGTGAGAAACCAGCGTGTTTACACATTGCATCAAAATAGGTTGTTATCATTTGTTCTCCTCAGTGGAAGTCCAGCCACGAATATCATGGGAAACCTTATAGATTTGGGGGAATCGTGTGGTAAGCGTGTGCTGCAATGTGTCCTGCTGGGGCTGTTCCTCTCATCATCCACTGGTGAGGCCACACCTCGAATATTGTGTCCAGTTTTGGGCACCTCAATACAAGAGAGATCTCGAGGTGCTGGAGCGAGTGCAGAGGAGGGCAACGAAACTAGTGAAGGGCCTGGAAGACAAATCATATGAAAAGCGGCTGAAGGAGCTGGGGCTGTTCAGTATGAGGAAGAGGAGGCTGAGGGGAGACCTCATCACTCTCTACAACTACTTGAAAGGACACTGTAGAGAGGTTGGTGCTGGTCTCTTCTCACAGGTAATTAACAATAGAATGAGAGGGAACGGCTTCAAGCTCCAACAGGGTAGGTTTAGATTGAACATTAGGAAGGAATTCTTCACAGAGAGAGTGGTCGGGCATTGGAACAGGCTGCCCAGGGAGGTGGTGGAGTCACCGTCCCTGGCTGTGTTTAAGGGACGTTTAGATGGGGTACTGAGGGATATGGTGTAGGGGAGGACTTTGTAGAGTAGGGTAGATGGTTGGACTCGATGATCCCAAGGGTCTCTTCCAACCTGAATGATTCTATGATCCAGGTGTGCAGCCAGGACCATACCACGTGAGGCTTTTAAGGCCACTGTACTCAGGTTTCATTCTCAAGGATAGCAGTGATACAGTGGAGAAGCAGAATACAGCATAATTAGGTCTCATTCCAGCAGGGATCAAGATATGACTGCAGACCTCACTTGGGCTTGTGCATCTGAGAAGCGTTCCCAGGTCCCTGACCTTTAGATGACAATGTTCATAAAAGGACCATCTAGATCCTTAATGAAACTCTTAAATTACTTTTAAGGGAACCGGTTAAAATTTGGGTCAAGAGGCAACACATATGTCCAAGCACAGAAGGAGTGCTATAGGATTTCTTTTCTGCATTCATTTACGCCTCGTGAAATTGTTTTCTCCACTGCTGTGATATAGTTCCTTCCATTATTCTCTCAAAGGAATCATAGTCTCATATTTTTTTCCCCTTTGGTGTGTTTGGCTTCCTGCTTTAATCTAATTCTCACAGCTCAAGGGAATCATTGGACCTGGCTGAGATTTGTATCTTTTCGGAGAGCTCATCAATAGTTTACATAATGCTGTGGCAGGGCCAGGGTTCACACAGCTGGAGAGGTACTCGGCAAGAGTCCCGAGTTAAGCAGAAAAAGCCTTCTTGGGAATCTCAACTTTGTTTAAAGAGGTTTTTTTTTTTTTTCTTCCGAGGAAGCCAAAACAACACAAAAGCGGTGTGTGCAGGTTTGCTGGCAGCTGGTGTGCTGTGACTGATGATGCTTGTGTTAATTATGCTCTCACTATTACCATGTGATCCACCCATCTGCTTTTTGAAGCCAGCTGTTTTCCTTCATCTTCCTGTTGAACTACCAGTTATTCAGGGCAGTGACCATCAATATGTGGTGAGCAAGGGAGAAGCAAGAAACTCCAATATGGGGGTAGCACTGTCACGACTCAAATAATCAAACTAAAAAGCTAGTAAAACACAGATTTAGCCACATTATCCTTTCTATCTTATATGTCTCTAAATATTAATTAGAACTGGACCAAGAATGTGTTGAAAAGATTAAATTCTTGAGTTTTGCCCTTCCTGGAATTCAGAAAACGTCCTTAGTCATCGCCAGATATCTAATAATGTAAGTTTTAATAAAAAATGTTTGTCATGCAACTGATACAAATCTGTTTCACCGAATTTACTTCTCTCTCTCTAATTTGTGACTGATTGCTTAAGTCGTGCAATGCTCTTGCTGCCCTTTATTTAATGAGCTGTACTTTTTAGCCTTTTGTTCATATCAGGACAGTGGCATTCACGTGGAGAGCAGCCATTCTGCAGGCAGTCACGCACACACCAAAAAAAATCATGTTCTTGTAAAATAGTGGGAAAGGCGCATGACCATAGTTAAAACAAACAACTGTTCAGAACTAAAAAAAAAGTTTGTGAACTGTTGCTGCTCAGTGTTTGTCCAGTTCTTGACCAAAGAGCCAGATATATATATTTATGTATACACCCCAAACACAACAGAGTAAACAAAGCTGTTCTTATGATTCCAGAATTCCTGTTCTGGCCTTTAACCAGCAAATATGATTTTGTTCTCTCTCTCAAAAGAACACCCTCCCCCTCCGCCTTGCCTTTAACAGTCCCATGTGTTATTTTCTTGATCTCATAAAATATTTTCCTTTAACAAGCAAATGATTCCAACCAATTCTAGCAAATTCTGAAAATTCTAGTAATATTATTATTGTTCAGGTTATCTTTAACTTTCTTCATTTCACTGATCTCTGTGAACTACATTGCAGAGCCTACATTTCCTAAACTGCCTTTGATCAAATGGGTTAAAACAGAGTAGAACTTGAAGGGGAATAAAGTTACATGTTGGAGACTGGGAATTTCTACAGGATAGACTTGTTCACATCGCACAAACGTTTAGGTCTTTCCTTTTAACATATGTGGAAAAAAGTAAGTAGAACTAGGCTGAAGATATGTGATGTGTTGATATAATGGCATGTCAGAAATAGAAATTTACAACTACCAAGTTTTTCATGTAATTGAGAATTATCAGAGAAACTTGAGGTTTTCCATGTTTTTCTTGAAATTTCACGGTAATATGACTTAAATTCTCTATTTCTTATTTAAGCCTGTGTTTTCTAGTTTCTGTGAAGTAGTCTTGGCTTCCACATAACTTTTGTAATTGGAAAGACCTTGAGTCCACATTTTTAGTTGGAGTTTTGGAAAAACAGAACTTTTAGAATAGAAGAAAATCTAAGCAATACAATGTAAACTTTCAGGAGTTTTGTAAATGTATGAAAAATATCTGTCAGTCTGATATTACTATATAATGATATAATCTGCCTGAGCTACAATTTATTTTCCAGCATAAGGAAAATTTTATATGATTGACATACTGTTGCCTGGATTTAAAACTGAGAAGGAAAAATTATTTGACATTATGAATGAAATCATTCTCAAGGGAAAGCTGGAATCCCTCATTTGAAGATCAGGCTCCTGTTGCTCTAGGTTACTGCACTTGAGTGGGTATTGGAGGGATTTATAAAGAGCGAGTGAATCTTATTAGCAGTGGGTTACACATAAGTTCAACATAGTTAAGATAAAGGTGAAGATTCTTCCTGTTGTCCTAGTCCTAATGCATCTAGCAGGAGCTCTGGCACTTCCTTGGAGCCCTGATTTTAATTGTAAAGTTCACTCTGATTTTTTCCAGATTTTGATTTTTCATAAATCTGAACAAGTAGAATAGAGATTTTTCTTGTGGTTTTATTGTTTGTATTTTTTCCTTAAAGCTCTGGCTTCTTGTTTGCAAGAAAAGTCACTAACTGTTACATGAAATGTTCTTGAATAAATAACCCAATTCTTAGAAGAGATTCCATCAGCTACTGCCCGTCTTCAATTTCTCAGTCACATGTAAACATTATTCCGTGCAACTCTTCCTGGATACAAATATTACTTTGAAAAGACTGGTAATTGGACTGCTCTGTGCGCTTCTAACATCTAAAGCAAAACGGACCCTTAAAATGTAAGCAATTAACCTTCTTATCACGTGCTTGGGAGCACACAAGGTAAAGTAGCACTCTGGTGACATCATTGTCAGGTCACCCTACAAGAATAATGAAATCATATAGAGAGGTGTGCCCTGAGGCATACTCTGTTGCCATAATTAGGTTGAAGGCTCCCTTGGAAATGATGCCTTATTGCAAGAGCATTTGCAGGAACTAATTGTGGTATGTTTTTGCATCAGTATTGGCGTACTGCATCATTTATGGCCTGAAAATAGCTGTAATTGTGTGCATGATTGAGTCATTTCCTGAATTTAGTATCCAAAGCAGAGTACGAATTAAATGACTAACACACTCTTGACTTTGTCATCTTTTTTATCTCTGGCTGGATTCTTAAAAAGATCTCTCTGTGCTTTTGCATTTTTAAGCCAAATTAGATTTGGTGTATTTTAGCGCCACTGAGACTGACGGGTTAGCAATAATCATTGTTCCCAGACAGAGCACACGCAGGTGCTGTGGGATCTTCCCACCTTCTTGCAGCTCTGCCAGTGCCTTTCTCATCAGCATGGTGGGGTCTGCAGGTTTATTCTCAACAGTAGGTGCAGTGAATTCTTGAAATGGAGAAATGGTCAGTGGGGGACGAGGCTGAGGTCGCCGTCCCTGTTCCATTTGCAGCTCAAGTTGGAAACAAGTGCCCTCTCCTCAGGTGCTTCCACTCCTGCATTGTACCAGTCTGCATCTCAGGAGACCCCGTTTCCCCTGAATTTTTGCCTGTGGTCCTCTCCTGCTACTGGGGGCACTTTCTCTTTGTCGTGAGGCTGCACGGCTGCACTCGCGTCTTTTCAAGCAGCAGATCCTCCAGAGAGGATGAAATGACAGTTGTTTGCAGTCTCGTGAAAGCAAAATAAACAACTGGCACTGGTTTTTAAAATAGTGCTAAAGATCTAGAATCCTGCTGCCACTCAGAGGGTGCAGCATATTAATTATGAATCATCAATATTTTTGGTGCCATCATTATCACACAAAAAAAAAGCAACCTACAGTACTTGCATTCATATCAAACCCTTTTATTTCATTTATTTGGAATGCTTTTCTATCCTGTACCAGTTAATCGCTAGCCCTATTTCAACTCAGAATCTGAATGTTATTTACCATCTGTCTCCAAGGGATGCACTTGCCAAGTCCCTTAATTTGCTATAATTGGCAGGTTTTCAGTGTACATAATTTATATTAAAAAAAAAAAAAAAGCCGCAATCCTGAAAAAAAAGAAGATTAATTAAACCATTTCTTCTGGGCCCCTAGAAGTGTTCCAAAAGGATGGCTTTAAGGCCGCAAGGTCTGCTCTGTGTATGTGCTGTCACAGCTGATCACATTAAAAATGTATGTTGGGTTGGTCCCTTGTGCCTCCGCGCTGGTCAGAAGGATGTCACTGGCACCTGGGTAACATCACACATAAACAGTGAATTAAACATCTTGCATTTGCATTCGTGCCTTTTGTTCACACACTAGAAACTCCTAGGCTGCGGTATAATTTATGGATACCTCCATGTAGGCAATTCTGTAGCTGATATGATAGGGAACGCCGTGGGAAAAAAAAAAAACAACCAACAAGACGACAAAACCCCAAGCAGATGTACAGAATACTAAATAGAGCTACTGAAAGACCACAAGTGGACTGAAAAGACACGGCACGTGTGGTTTGTAAACATGATTTATACCTTTATTTCTCTTAGCTTCTTGCTCCTGACAGCACCTGGCTACCGAGCGCGGGGCGCGGTGACGTCAGGCTCGGGGTGGGCAGCTGTCAGTCGGGGGGATGGCAGCAGAGATTCCCTGTGAGGATGCCACTGACTCCCATGGTGTCTCTTCTGCTGCCGCTCTCCCTCCCTCCTTTCAACACAGTGACAGAGGAAAGGTTGAGAGAGAAAGGGATGGGGATGATTCATTGCATTTGGCCTGGAAAAGGAGAGGAAAGGAAAGAGGAAAGGAAAGAGGAAAGGAAAGGGGAAAGGAAAGGAAAGGGGAAAGGAAAGGAAAGGGGAAAGGAAAGGAAAGGGGAAAGGAAAGGAAAGGGGAAAGGAAAGGAAAGGGGAAAGGAAAGGAAAGGGGAAAGGAAAGGAAAGGGGAAAGGAAAGGAAAGGGGAAAGGAAAGGAAAGGGGAAAGGAAAGGAAAGGGGAAAGGAAAGGAAAGGGGAAAGGAAAGGAAAGGGGAAAGGAAAGGAAAGGGGAAAGGAAAGGAAAGGGGAAAGGAAAGGAAAGGGGAAAGGAAAGGAAAGGGGAAAGGAAAGGAAAGGGGAAAGGAAAGGAAAGGGGAAAGGAAAGGAAAGGGGAAAGGAAAGGAAAGGGGAAAGGAAAGGAAAGGGGAAAGGAAAGGAAAGGGGAAAGGAAAGGAAAGGGGAAAGGAAAGGAAAGGGGAAAGGAAAGGAAAGGGGAAAGGAAAGGAAACAGGAAAGGGAAGATGAATATACATATTTCCTTGCTTCTTTAACCAGATCTATGGTGATATCCAAGGGACATGTGAGACCCTCACCAGCCTCCAAAGATGCTGACATGTGGCCATACAACATTCTTGTGTGTCAGTCACTGTGTATATAGTTATATAAGCCATCCAAGAAAAGCACAAATTAACTAAATTGTGTGAAAACAAAGCTGGGTAGGTCTGTTCCTATCCCTGTTCAGTTACAATTTGGCATATACCAGTTCACAGAGAGATGTTTTTTTCTTGCGTGACTCATTTTCCAGCGGCTCTAACTGCCCCTTTTTCAAACTCAAGTACCCATGTTTGCTAAAACTACCTCTCCTAAGGAAACTACCTCTCCAATGAAAACGTAGGTGAAGTTGAGAGGAACTTTTAGTTGTCTTTTGACTTCATGAAATTGCATTCTTCTTCCAGGAAAATACATTTTCCAGTGTCATAAGATGGTTATTTCTTAGAGTATTTCAAATGAAAAAACTTAGTCTCTGTAACTGGACATCACCTGTACTGATAATGATGTTTTAGGAAGTCATTCTGAAGGAAGGAAGGTTGAGTCAGTGATTGTAGTGGTCACTATCTTAGCTAGTGTCAGTTCTTTTAAATCCACTTTTTAGATTACAAAAAAAACCCCCATATTCTATGTTTCCTTCCCCAGTAAAATTCTGGAAAGTTCCCTTCCAGAGTTAGCTGCTGTAGAAATGAACCCTTTCCCAGTATAACAGAGAAATACTCAGATGAATACAGCAGTGGGTATAATATAAATTCCTAGGTGCATTAGATCAGAGAGTCACAGCAAGACTAAGAAATGCAGCAAACCTGAACAAATTTACATCCTAAAGTGCTTCCTTCAGAACTGGGGGAGTGAAACCTGCTGAGACTGACAAAAAAAATTAAGACAGGTATCACACTGTGGGACAGCAGGGATCTTGGGAGAGTAGCAAGAACAGACGGATCACCAGTTCTCCAGAGCTATGTCGAGGTCTGCTGAGAGACTCAACCTTGTTAGACTTTTGTAACGTCATGGAGTTTTATCCCTTCTTTTACTTGAAAGGTTTCACTAAATACAATCTTTTCCTTGGCCTGTTAAGGTTTGGGAAGTAACGTGGGCTGTGATGGATGGTTTCTCTCTTCTGCTGGAAATGGAACTAGTCACTCAAGTGCTCTAGGATATTCTAAACTGTACCACTGTTCTTCTGCAACTGAAACACACTCGTTCAGAGCCAAGTTCATTAATAATTGTCCTACATCCTTTTTCCAAAAAATATTTCCTGAATGCATTGGGGTGTATATTGCTTGCCCAATTCCCAGTGTAAAATTGGAAACTTTAACAGTGCCTTCAAGCACCCGTACAAGATTTGGGCAACTGAATGGATAAATGGGTACATTAAGTATACAAGACAGGGGACATAGTCCCTTTTGCCTGTTTGTGGACAAATTACACTAGGAATTAATGAATGTTCTTATACAATATTGAAGTCACAAAGAAGTATGGTCCAAAAAGAGAGGCTAAACTTCGCAAAATAGACAGGTGAAACCAGAAATTATTGTCTAGGCTTTTTTTTGAACTCTTCTATGTAATCCCCTATATTATAGATCATGTTTTAAGACAAAGTACTTAAAATACTGATACCATGATGATCTGATTCTTTTTTCCTTCTCATACCACTTCCTTTCAGTGATTTAAGCTCTTGCAAATGCACTGCAAGCTCATTTGTTGTTGCAGGCCCTCTTGCAAGGATATTAGAACAAGCTCCAGCTTTCCTGTGATTTTGGTAAGTAAGATCCTCTAGGTAGTTGCTCAGGGTGCCTGAATCATTGACTGCTCAGTGGATTTTGACAGCTGTGAGAGAGGAAGAGGACACCACAGTTATTTTGCCCAAACTGCTATAAGCATGAGTGAGACAGATGGTTATCTTACATAAACCTTGCACCTTAGGAGAAGCTGTCCCATACGTTACATGGCAGTTCTAGATCCAGTTTTCTTCTTGACTGATGACAAAGTCCATATCACAAATCTGTCATGAGACTGAGAGTACCTGAGGCTAGGGCATTTCAGGGAATTTCATTCCAAGTCCCTGCACCTCTCTGTATCTATGTATCTATCTACCTGTCTATCTACCTACCTACCTAATTTCCTAAGCTATTCTCAGTTAACTTCTCATTAGAAGAATTTTTATCTATTGTTTCCTACAGACCTGGAAGTGTAAACCAACCCTAGACAGTGAATCAAAAGAACCCAAAGTATATATATTTTGCACTCTTTTGCAGTCCAATATCTTATTTTGCATGGATCTGACAAATGATTTGGAGTTTTCTGGTATTAGCGAAACACTAACCTTAACAAATTATTTCCCAAAGCACAGAGTTTATCTTAGATAAACACATCTTCTTCCCCAATTCTTGTACATGTATCTGAATATAATCTAAATAGAGATTTGTTTTTTAGCCATACCCAAAAGACACAGATACAATGTAGTAAAACTGACTGATCTTCTGAAAGCAGGACCAACTGCAACTTTCCACTGTTTCTGCCTTGTCTTGTGAATTACAGATCCTTTAAAGTGGGATATGTTTGAGAAAGGCCTTTTCCTGGTATTTTGAGTTTTTTGGGTAGCTTTTTTGGTTTTGGTTTGTTTGTTTGGTTGGTTGGTTTTTGTTTGGGTTTTGTTTGTTCTGTTTTTTATTATTATTATTTTATTTTAATTTTCATCCAAATCAGCTACATTCTGGAAAAAAAAAAACCTGCTTGGATTTTCATAACACATCTTTCTTCAAAAATGTCTAGGGGAAAAAAAAATCAGCCAGAGATAAACAGTAACAGAAGGAAAGATACATGATTATTTACAGACAATGCCTATATAGAGTCTACAGAGTTCAGATAAAACCAATTTCTTTTTATACCTAGAGTGTATCAAGCTGAATTAAAATGTCTTCAGTTTCTTAAATTAAAAAAAAAAATTAAGTGAGGAAAAGAAGAGGGGATGGGAGCAAGCATATCCGTACATTTCTACACAGAACGCTTATCATGCTATCTATCAGGAGAACTTTTTTTTTAGTGTATAAACTTCTTGTGGTCTCATCTAAATATCAATGCTAGCCCTCTGGAATTAGCTCTTCTGAAAATCTGGCTTGCTGAGGTCTTTAAAACTCTGATCTTTACGGAATTTCTCCAAGGGAAGCTGAGTCCTCTGGGAAATCTGGCCTTTGACGTAGGCACGGTGACATTTGTACACAAGTCAATCCTCGGGTAAGATTTCAGTGCTCGGTGTTTTCAGAGCAGTGGCTCTCCTCTAACCCTGGAAGATTTGTCCTTTGCACTATAGTGCTTTTATTTTGTTATTTGATTCATGCAGCTCTCAGTGGCTATTCCAAAGAACGGCTGCAAGGTCATGGGAGTCTTTGCTGAATCAGGAAAGACACGTTTCATTGCAAAAGGCTGCTTTTATTTTGTTTTTGTTTTCCAGCGTGTACACATGGAATGCTGTTGTGGTTGTTTCAATGTTTACAAGATATTTCCTTCAGTGATAGTTTCATTTCTGCCAAAAGAAAAGTTAAAAAAAAAAAAATAAATCCATTAATGAGCTGACAGTGCTTTTAATGCTGCTTCAAAAGGAGAGGGAATGCTCGTGTGCCAAACAAATGTTTGGAACAGTCTCAGACAGCAACATTTGTTCTGCAAGGGAATGATCCACAATAGGACACTTCAGCTGCTGAACATCTAAAAGTACTCGGATGATGCAGTGCTCAGATGGTCAGTCTGCTTCCAAGATAAGTAGCATTTCTGTTAACGTGGCAAAAGGCTCTGCTCTACCTAATGTAAACAGAGGGAAAATCTCCCAGCTCAAGGTCTAGGAGTCCCCGCAGGAAAAAGTTACAGAGCTTTAGGCAGAAGTGTGAATGTGGGAGTAGTACATGTCTTGGCTCATCAAGAAGGGGGATGCTCTTGACAGCATAGAGGCACATTCTTGATGTTTGTCAAACTTTCTGACACATTTTTATCCATTTTGAGACAGTGGAAAAAAAAATGTTGCAAGCATTTTTGTAAAATGTTAGTCTCATTTTCTGACCAGAATCTTATAAGAAAATGACAGCAAAAATTGAAAAGTGGGATTTCTTGCTTTCACAGGCACTGTGCTGTCTGAAATCATCCCCAAAGAATGAGTATAAGCTAGGAAATAACAAATATACCTCACTAGAAAGCTCCTAAAACATGTATCCTCTTTTATTCTTAATTGTTACTCATTTTTGCAAGAAAGTTGATGAAACATGGAATTTTGCATTGTATTTTGAAGATTATTCAAGGGCACAGTTGTTCTTTTCTGTTTTTCACCAGGACAAAAAAAAATGTGAATATTCTTACCGATATTAATGTAAACTGTGTTCGATTTACTCCACATATCATCCTTTGGACTCAGATCTCAGCTAGTGTTAATTGATGTAGCTCTGAATTTAATTAAACTTTGGAAGCTCTCACTGCCTGAGAATCTGTCCTGCAGATTGCTTTTGGAATAAGCTTATATTCAGCTTGATCTATTCACAATTGCAATTTATGCTGTAACTGAAGGTAAATGATGGCTATTTGGTGATTAATATCCTGTTCTCATGCCAAGTCAACTTAAGATGTGCTGACTTAATTTATCACTAACCAGCAGTTACTATCTAACCGTAATTATAAGAAAAAAGCACATCATTTTGACCTTTGAGCAATCATGTGGGCAGACCATCCCTTAAAGTTTGCTTCTAATTTTCTATAAAGCTAGCACTCCCTTCTCTGAGGAGATCTTTGCAAATCCTTTGCAAAATGGTGAATTTTAGGCAAGTGGAGGCTGCAGTTTCAGTGAAGCTGAAGCTGAGGAGGGACACGTTCAGAAGGATCAAAGGCAGAGACAGGACAATTTCTGTTGGACAGAAAGACCAATTGCTAATTATGACACTATCACAGTGCAGGTGTGTGTGTGTCTAAGGGATAGTGATGGGTAACTTGTTGTCAAGTGAGGTGCAGATGGGCCAATCATAAATGTAACAAGGTTTAAGTCACAGGAACCCTTAAGGGCAAAGGGTGTAGGTGCAGTCAGTGCCATTGTGAATTTTGGCTCTTTTGGAAAAGACAAGGAGTTGGGCTGCTTCAAACCTGTGGAGCCCTGCTCTGAGCACTGGTTGCAAGGGTGTCATTCACCACGGCACTGAAAGAAACTTTTCTACCACCCACCTTCAGTAATTCTTTCTAGGGGGATGCGGTGGGGACCTTATCGTGCAGCATTGCATTTTGAGAGTCATTAAGATGAAAATTCGTGTTTGTTCAGATGTACTGTGTTTGGGGGGCAAAAATATTCTGTCTGCCTGTTCTCTTTCCAAAAAACAGGAGAGCTCCTCCAAGAACACAAAAGAGGTTCGCTTAGCTCGGAAAGGGAGTAAAGAGGTGAGATTGCCTGCAGTTGGGTCCATGCCTGTCTATTTCCAAAGGCAGGGAAATTATCATTTTTTCAAATTCCCTCAGGCAGCAGTAGCCAAGCCAAGTTGGCTCTAGCCAGCTCTTGTTTGTAAAATGTAATTCTGTGGTAATGAGCTGGTGACAACTTGAAGAAAAGAGTCTAAACATCCTGAAAACAATTCCAAACATAACTAAATATGAGAAGGAAACTTCTAATAACTGCCTTGTGGGAATCAAAAGCCCTACATACAATTCCAAACATAATTTATTTTCTAGACAATAATATATATATTATGATCCTCTTCCTTTCTTTTCCTCCCTGAATATATATGTAGGTAAGTATATGTCTCTATACCTATTTATCTTTCCAAATGACCTATATTTCATGCAGGAGCTAGCAGTGTTGTCATTGTTGGAAAAAGCAAAAATTGAAGTCTCAGCCAACACCTGATGTGACCACAGGAAATGCAAATGGATTAAAGCTGTGTGTGCAATCTTGTATCTGCTTGGAGATTTTTATGCTACATTGTTTTGATATCACAATTTATGAAACTTGCACTAGGCAACAATGCAGAAAAAAAATAACAAAAAAAATAATAGAAGAATATTGATTATTTGTTTTTTAAAAAATTAAATAATCAATATATTGCATACCAAGTGGAGCCAAGCCAGATTGTTCTTTCTGAGAGAATCCACTGTATTCCAAAGCAATTTAGCATCCTCCCATTCTGATGATTTTCCCTTACACCTAAGCTGGTGTAAATTTCTTTTGTTCCTGATATTTTAAAATAAAATATCTAAGAGGCAAGGAATTTATCCCTTACCGTTTTGTGGCTTGCCCACGTAAGCTGGTGTAAATTTCTTGTGTTCCTGATATTCTAAAATAAAATATCTAAGAGGCAAGGAATTTTATTTCAGTCCATAACACTGTGAAGAGCCACAGCAGTAAAGCTGAGGACACCATAGTCTGAAGATATATTTTCTTAGGATGCGAACAGTGATTTTTGGACCTTAGGATCACAGCATCCTCCAAGAAGCCCCGTTGCATTGCCCAAACCTCTAGATCACTTGCAGTGAGCGCAATTTCTGTCAAAACCCCTTCTTCTTTCTTTTTTTCTTTTTCTTTTTCTTTTTCTTTTTCTTTTTCTTTTTCTTTTTCTTTTTCTTTTTCTTTTTCTTTTTCTTTTTCTTTTTCTTTTTCTTTTTCTTTTTCTTTTTCTTTTTCTTTTTCTTTTTCTTTTTCTTTTTCTTTTTCTTTCCTCCTGAGCAGTGAAAACAAGTTTACAGAAACCCAAAAAAATTGGCTGGAAAAAAAATCAGGCCACTGTTAGACTTCAGAGACAGTTTGCCAAGGAGCCACTGTTGTCTGTGTGCGAGTGAAAACAGGTTTACAGAAACCAAAAAAAATTGGCTGGAAAAAAAAATCAGGCCACTGTTAGACTTCAGAGACAGTTTGCCAAGGAGCCACTGTTATCTGTGTGTGAGCAGAACTGCACTTGCATTAGCCGTCTTGGTTCAAGGAAGGTCAGGCTGTAAGACAACTTGCCGGGGGTTGAATCTTAAGTGTTACCTGTTCATGGATAAGCAGGCCACTAACACTCAAATCCTGTTGTTCCAGTGGGAATCATAAGCAAGTGTGTTTATAGTGGAAATCCGAGACTCCTCTGAGCCACCCAAATAGCATGTTATTAATGATCACAATTTAAGGAAGTTCTTGCATAAAAGAGTTACTAAGAGAGCATGTGACGACTCATTAAACAGAAATTCAAGCTTCATTCCGCTTTGTACAGCTTGTCTTGTGCCCATGTTTAATACTTAGGAATTCTTCCAGAGTAATGGGAATGGGGGGGAGGGAATATGTCAGAGTACACTGGTAACCTATTTCTTTTACCATAAGCCATTTTTTTTCACTGTAAGAATTACGCTAAATGGATCTGGTAACCACTCAGTAACACTGAGCTGGATTTCTAGCATGGTAATGACTTTTGTGGTGGTTTGCAGGAAAAGATAATACAATGCAGTGGATGGCTATTCTGTGTCTTTAATATCCAGACTGTCTTCTCACCAAATACAGTCTTGAAAGCTTTTTATGGAGTTTGAGAGAGCAGAAATATAGCTGAATGTTCTCAAACTTAGAAAAACAAAAGCAACAAATAAACTTGGGGAAAAATCGAGACTCAATTATAAGATTCTTTGTAGCAGAGAGTGAGTTGGCCTTTATGGCCACTGCAATATTAAAAGGAATAATAATTCCAAGTGTTTAATGATCTGGCATCCCAGTCCTATCATCTTCTCCATGGTAGCCAACAGTAAACTCATTAAGAGCCTCTCCTCAACATTCTGAAATTACCACTTAATACCAAGAGTGATATTATTTTTTACGGCACTGAGTTACAAATCTATTTAACATCCAAATACCTGTGCCCACTGTATTAGTAAACACATGAATTAAGGGGAGCTCTAGCAGGCTGTATAAATGTGTTTTGCTTTGTTTCGTTGCAGCAAGGGAGCACATTCTTTGCAAGAGAGATACAAGAAATTTTCACTCTCGTTGTATGACTGGAGAGACGAAGCATCAATCCTTCCTGCTGATGAATGTGTGCGCTCAGCATAGCTGCTCTCCAAAATGTGCAGATTGGGTTTGTATTTTCAAATCTAGTATAACATTAGGTGGTTTTCCTCATGTTGTTTCCTCTCGTTCAGAAGCTACAAAGCCTTTTACACGAGTTAGTTAAGTAAGCTCAGAGATTTGGTATTAACGAACGTCATGCAGCCAAGTTGGGGGAGCTGCTTGGCTGAACAAGTAATTAATTGCTTGATTTAGTGCCCAAACTGAAAAACCCCAACACAGCCGAGTTTGAGACACCCTTTATCTTTCCTTTTAAATGTTAACGCAGCTCAGTTTCAAACAAAACAGTGCAAAATGAGACTTTTTGCTTGGAAAACAAAGCGGTTTGTTCTTGTCCAAAACTTGTCATGAGGTAGGAAATAGCTCTGAGCTGTCTGGAAACTGCAGTTTTCAATCAATAACTATTCAGCTGAAAAAACACTTGCCCAGCTCTGCTGGTGACAATGCACGGCAGGCACCTGGGGACCTGGCTGAGAGCCATGCCCCTGGCACCTTCCCAGAGGTGGTGAGGAGGTTGGTGTCGTGCCTCTTGAGGACTTTTCCGGGCAGAGCGCCGGTCCAGGGCTGTTGGAGTCCCATTGCCTCCTTTTTTTTTTTTTTTTTTTTTTTTTTAACCTCCTGAGCAGTGAAAACAGGTTTACAGAAACCAAAAAAAATTGGCTGGAAAAAAAAATCAGGCCACTGTTAGACTTCAGAGACAGTTTGCCAAGGAGCCACTGTTATCTGTGTGTGAGCAGAACTGCACTTGCATTAGCCGTCTTGGTTCAAGGAAGGTCAGGCTGTAAGACAACTTGCCAGGGGTTGAATCTTAAGTGTTACCTGTTCATGGATAAGCAGGCCACTAACACTCAAATCCTGTTGTTCCAGTGGGAATCATAAGCAAGTGTGTTTATAGTGGAAATCCGAGACTCCTCTGAGCCACCCAAATAGCATGTTATTAATGATCACAATTTAAGGAAGTTCTTGCATAAAAGAGTTACTAAGAGAGCATGTGACGACTCATTAAACAGAAATTCAAGCTTCATTCCGCTTTGTACAGCTTGTCTTGTGCCCATGTTTAATACTTAGGAATTCTTCCAGAGTAATGGGAATGGGGGGGAGGGAATATGTCAGAGTACACTGGTAACCTATTTCTTTTACCATAAGCCATTTTTTTTCACTGTAAGAATTACGCTAAATGGATCTGGTAACCACTCAGTAACACTGAGCTGGATTTCTAGCATGGTAATGACTTTTGTGGTGGTTTGCAGGAAAAGATAATACAATGCAGTGGATGGCTATTCTGTGTCTTTAATATCCAGACTGTCTTCTCACCAAATACAGTCTTGAAAGCTTTTTATGGAGTTTGAGAGAGCAGAAATATAGCTGAATGTTCTCAAACTTAGAAAAACAAAAGCAACAAATAAACTTGGGGAAAAATCGAGACTCAATTATAAGATTCTTTGTAGCAGAGAGTGAGTTGGCCTTTATGGCCACTGCAATATTAAAAGGAATAATAATTCCAAGTGTTTAATGATCTGGCATCCCAGTCCTATCATCTTCTCCATGGTAGCCAACAGTAAACTCATTAAGAGCCTCTCCTCAACATTCTGAAATTACCACTTAATACCAAGAGTGATATTATTTTTTACGGCACTGAGTTACAAATCTATTTAACATCCAAATACCTGTGCCCACTGTATTAGTAAACACATGAATTAAGGGGAGCTCTAGCAGGCTGTATAAATGTGTTTTGCTTTGTTTCGTTGTAGCAAGGGAGCACATTCTTTGCAAGAGAGATACAAGAAATTTTCACTCTCGTTGTATGACTGGAGAGACGAAGCATCAATCCTTCCTGCTGATGAATGTGTGCGCTCAGCATAGCTGCGCTCCAAAATCTGCAGGTTGGGTTTGTATTTTCAAATCTAGTATAACATTTGGTGGTTTTCCTCATGTTGTTTCCTCTCGTTCAGAAGCTACAAAGCCTTTTACACGAGTTAGTTAAGTAAGCTCAGAGATTTGGTATTAACGAACGTCATGCAGCCAAGTTGGGGGAGCTGCTTGGGAATAGCCAGTGAGTCAGCAGCGGGGCTGAAAACACTCAAGGAGCCCTCAGAGGTAATCGCTCTTATCCATTTGACCACCAAACTGCAGTAAGTGCTTGCTTAAGTGCTCGGCTGCTGTTGAACCTTGAACTTTCAAGGACGCTGGGGTAGCAGATAAATGCTGAGCGCAGACACCCATTTTTCACCGGAGGGGACTTAGCAGCCAAAGGGTTAATGGTATCTGCTGGAAGCCCGGCAGCAGTTGGATGCTGGATGCCTCAGCCCTGGGGCCTTTCTCTGAGAGATTTCAGGAAAAGAAGGCTGGGACTCTTTGAGGGAAGCCAAAAGGTTCAAACACTGAGGTTTCTTTTGCCAGCAGTGGCAAAAACAACCGTATATTCATTTATATTGTTTGGGAAACGATTATTAGGTCTAGATTCCAACCCTCTTGATGGTGATGCTGAGTGTTCAGGGCTAACAACTGGAGAGTGGGTGCTGGCCACTGTGGCTGGCTAGTGCCCTGCTCCTGCCAGACAAGAGAAGGGATCCTGCAAGCCCCTGTGGACAGCCCTGGCTTTGTACTGCTGGCAGAGATATTTCCTTTATGGAGAAAAATCCCTTTTTTCCCCTTCTCCTCCACTCTTTGAAATAAGATTTGCTCAAAGCCCCTCCCCAGAGGTCTGTCTGTGCAGAGAGGGCACTGGGCAAACGAAAGCCCTTGAATTTGGGAAGGCGTAGGCACAGGATGTTAATGGCACTACTTGCTGCGCATTAAATTAATCACGTATGTATGTCTTTTGCAGAGCCAAGACTATGATGAACTGTCAGCCAGCATAAAGCAGAAAAAGGACAGATTTTACAGTTGCTCTGGATGCCTGATATCAGCTTCTCTGGAAACATTCAAGGATATTTTTGGTTCAAGATTAAGAAGTCACCAGATAAATTATTAACCAACTGAATCCTACTTATTTTATGTATATGAGCAAACTGCACTATTGAAACAATATTCTGCACTCAGGGCTGTCAGTGGATATTCACACATTGTTCTTAATGTGTTGTTTCTTTCCTAAAGCAATATTAGTTTAGATGTTTTAAACATGAACCTGATTTTACATCTTCATTTGAAGCCTTTTTTGCCCAATATTGACAAGATGTGAATTTTCTTTCTACAATGAAGCTGCAAGCCTGGATTCTCCCTCTTTACCTTTGCTATTGTGTGAAATGTGTCATTATACTGGTCTGAAATTGTTAATAAAGGAGTTTTAATGGGGTTTGAGCCTGTGCAGACTGCTTGCAACAAATGAAATGACACAGAGTTGTCTCATGCAACGTTTTTGGGAATCTGGCTCAGATTACCTAACGAGTTGTTAATTTTAAATTTGTTTAGTTTAAAAAGAAAGAAATGCAAACACAGAGGAGACAATGCCTTAAAGCGGAGAAGCATGCCAGGTTATTCTGATTTAAGAAAAACTTCTGTCCCCTCTTCTCCACCTCCAGCTCACTCTCTGCACACAAAATTGCCAGATGGGTTTAAAGACTGTTGAAATCTTGGCTAAGACTGCCCCCCACCCCATCTCCTGAACATCTTTTGATAATGCTCTGCAGCTTCCCAAGTATGGCTGTGAAAAAGAAAAGCAAAAGAATTCTGGATGCTCCTGAATGACCTACTGTGCTGCACAAGGGAAGGACCGCCTGATTTTATCATGCGATGCTTTCTTTGCTCTTATCTTAGAACATGTAATGCCTCTTTTTTCCACCTACGTATTGTTATGGTGATCCCTGGTTTCCTCCCCTCCTCCTCCACCCTTCCCTCCCCCTCCCCAGTGGCAGTAAAGCCAAAGGGAGAAGGAACCTTTAAGAAGTGGTGTAATTATTAACTAATTTTGATCTTGGGAAGGAGGGCAACTAAAGTATTTCCTGTTTCCTATAATTAAGGACTGAAGACTCAGTTCTGCCACACACACACATGCATTGTTTATTTTTAATGTACTCTCCATGGAATATAATCCGCTGCTTTATTTCTATATCTAAGGCCAAATTCATAATTGGTGTAAACAGCTGCTACTCAACTGACAAGTCCTAAAATGGGGGCAGAGGAAAAATGAGGTTATAAGGTTTCATCTGCTTACACCAGGAATGTATTTGTCCTGTTTGTTCTTCCCCTTCACCTCCTAGTGATCTTGGGAATAAGAGCAGTGGAGGCAGAGGAGTCTCTGAACTATATTGAAGCAGAACAATTTGGCCTTGGGAACTCAAAAGAACTGGGAAATCTGTATATCCGTGAGGCAGGTCGTGGACACTTGGCTGCAGATACAAAAAATGAACAATCCAGTACATCCTGCTGGTAAAATTTCTTCCCAGTCTGTAAGAGCCGGAGCTTGCATAAGGAATCTTCATCTGTAAATATCAGGGTGGAAAAATGAGATGCTACAATTTGGAACAAACTAAATAATTGCATTGGAAGATTCCCATGGAAGTTGTTGAACATGCCATTGGAGCTCAATAAACAACAAACAGCCAGATGCGTGCAGTTTTCAATGTGTTTTACGTCATGTCTGCGTCTTCCTGTGTGTCCAAATACCACGTTCCACCTAGAAGGGAAGGCAGGATTGGCTTAACCATTTTTTGAACCATTACTAGTGTATGACCCACACTTCAATGCGTTCATATTGAGAGCTGTCATATCGTTGTACACACCGTCAACATTTTCTGTCACAGTTAGGCTGCCATTAATACAGGTTTGGTACTGGGAAGAGTAAAGTAATAGGGCTTTGGAAGTGAGTGCAGATGACTAGCAGTCAGACGAGGACATGAGTGTGACTGTAAGCTCTTCTGCCAGCTTCTTTATGCTTGGTATCTCTACTTTCCGTCTTCTAGGGCACTGGGGTTATAACAAATAGTAACAAATAGTAGTAAAAATCCTTCCCAGTCACCCTTTCTCAAACACGAGACCCGAGAAGTGATAATATAGACTACCTACCTCTCACTTTCCCATTTGAGCACTGCTCATATTGTTTTATATTTCATTTTATTTGACACTAAAGTGTTTGTTTGCCCACTGTGTTGCTTGCAAAGGAATGCATTTCTGAGGTTTACCCCAAGAGGAGTCAGATTTGCTCAGCAGCACAAATCTGTTTGCAGTGCATAAATATTATTCCATTTTAGCAGCTCTTTCGCAATGATACTTGTGACTTGGACTGTCACCTGCCCATATTTGAGTAATTTCTCCTTACAGTATGTATATTCATTTTTTGCAGCTGAAGTAATTTGTTCTTCTTTACCCCCAAACTCCTGAAGTTACTCATCAGCAAAACTTAGGCTGCCCTGTCCCATTTAAACTTACAGCAGAGCAATATCAATTTCATAACAAACAGGAAAAGAAGGTTGAAAGCAGCAAAAACCAAAGTGAAGCTCAGTAACTATGACTCAGCAGCACTAAATTCTGGGGCAAATTTAAAACCAGTCTTTTTGGTTGCGGCACAGATAAATGAAGTGAAGGAATTATTGCCAGCTTGAGACTCTCAAGTTAATAAAAGACAGAGTGATTAGAAAACTTTGGCTATGTAGGTAGATTTGAGGAGGTCTAGTTCTAGGTTTCTGTTTGGATTTGGTAAGCAATGTGACAGCCAAGGATGTGATTTTGTTGACATGATGCTGCCCTGGGGCACAGACATGGTGATAGAAACTTTGCAGCACAACCAGTCAGTGGTAATTGAAATGGAGAAATTTGCAAGAGTTCAGTGCCAGAAAAAGAGATTTACCATTCAGCTATACCCTCAAATCTAAAGACTTGACTATGTGGACCATTCTGAAACTGAGGAGAAAAGTCCATGTTGCTTCAGCATTCTGCTCACTGAATGCTGAAATGGAAGATGAACTTTGCAGAGTTTATCTTGCTCTATTGTAAAGGAAGAGTTTCACCAGTTTTGATCTGTGGACTCTTTCCCAAGCTGAGAGTATTCATAGAATCATAGAATGGTTTGAGTGTGTGGACCATTCCGAAATTGAGGAGAAAAATCCATGTTGCTTCAGCATTCTTCTCACTGAATGCTGAAATGAAAGATGAACTTTGCAGAGTTTGTCTTGCTCTATTGTAAATGAAGAGTTTCACCAGTTTTGATCTGTGGACTCTTTCCCAAGCTGAGAGTATTCATAGAATCATAGAATGGTTTTGGTTGGAAGAGATCTTTAAGATCACCAAGTCCAAATCTTAACCCAGCACGGCTGAGTTACCGCTAAACACCACCACATCTACACATATTTTGAATCCTTCCAGGGATGGTAACTCTACTACTTCCCTGGTCAGCCTGATCCAATGCTTGAAAACCTGTTTGGCAAAGGAAATTTTCCTAATATCAGATCTAAACCTCCCCTGGCACAACTTGAGGCCATTTCCTCTTGTTACTTGGGAGAAGAAACCAATGTCCCATGACTAGCTTGTTCTTCATAGACTTGGGAGAAGAAACCAATGTCCCATGACTAGCTTGTTCTTCATAGATTTTCTTTGTAGGTAATTTAGCCTGCAGGTTTGTGGGGATCACAGGTTGGAAACTACTGTTTTGGAAAATGTGTAGCTAATTCCTTCCCCTAGCTGCCTGCCTTCCCATGAGTCTGAGAAGTACCTTGTAAGAGCACTTGAGGATGTTGAGAGGACTTGTACTGTGAAAACTGTCACTATTCTTCATATTTGGGGTGATTTTTGTTGTTAATAGAATTTCTGACCACTTGAAAACTGACTTAGAAGAGTCAGAAATCCAAATCAGCAGAGGTCTCTTCTTTCCAGTATTGATTTGCTCTCAGAGGGTCATTCCAGAACACATTCATTACAGACACAACCCACAAATTCACAATAACACATCATTCACTGGGCTGTTTATATTGGGGGGCACCATTGAAACCAAACAATATAATTCGATAAAATTACTAGTTATTTTATTTTTTCATTTAAGCTATAGTCGGCTCTGATTCTGCAAGTAGGACTTCTGAAAGCTGCTCTTATTTTTCTGCTGTTTCATGCTTGATATATTTGAAGTTTGAATGCTTTCACATAACATTTTATTACTGTTATGCCCTCTCAAAAAAACAGAAAATGTTTGTGGTGAAGTAGGAATAAAATGCAATCTTGGATCAAAACAGCTAGCAGTGAGCTTGACAGTGCTGTTATTTTTTTTAAATTGAAATCGTGTGTGTTTACCCACACATGTATCCTTCCACTGTGGGCCGGCAGTCATGTCTCCTCCTCTTTTGGGTGTTGATGTAAAAATACAGTTAGAAAGAAAAGGCCCGAGAAGATGACCTCATTATATTGGGTCTAGTAAGTCCTAGGGAAAGCCCAACTTTTCCTTGGCTGTCCAGGGATGGTGTAGATCTTTCCACAGATGGGAAGGAGACTGGCAGAGGGACCTGCTGTGGCTCTGCAGCCCCATGTAGCTCACCTGCAGCTGCACTGTCCCCCCACGCTGGCCCTGTGTTGGAGACCATGGGGCAATGAAAGTCCTCAGAAGCCAAAGGGGCAAACCACTCTTGCTGGTGGAGACGGGCATTGGGGGTGCACTGGGGATGCACTGCAGAGCTACCTCAAGGATGCTTTTGGTAGGAAAAATTCAGTGACACCACCCATGGTGATGTGCAGGGGCATGCCAGGCCATGTCCCCTCTGTCGTGGGAGGAATAAGGATACAGCCAGGGACAATAGGTGGAGGAAAAGCTTTAGAAGGTCAAGCTTCATGGGTTATTGGGAAGGGAAGGAGCAGCAGTGCTGCTTCTGAGGTGTGCTGCCACTTCTTCCCACTTCCCACTTCTTCCTTTAGCAGTTGCAGTAGCAGCTGGACAATTTTTGTGGGGGGAAAAAAAAAGGCAGTGGTGTCCTGGTCTCTGTGTCTCCACCTGCAGCTGCCTCTGAATTTCACTGAATTTCACTGAATTTTTAGAGTTGGAAGGGACCATAGAGATCATCTAGTCCAACTCCCCTGCTGAAGCAGGATTGCCTAGAGCTAGAGCATGTTACTCAGGACGGCATCCAGGAGGGTCTTGAAAATCTCCAAAGAAGGGGACTCCACAACCTCCCTGGGCAGCCTGTTCCAGGGCTTTGCCACCTTCACTGTGAAGAAGTTTTTTCTCATATTTGAGTGGAACCTCCTATGGAACCTCTGCCACACAGAGCTATGTGTACAGGTATGTATTGCTGGCTGAGTCCTGTGTGACCCATCTCCCAACAGACAGGATCGAGGGATGGGTGTTTTATTGGTTCCCTCTGTTCTTACCTTCTCAAGGTGGATGTAGCTTGTGCTCTGGATTACACAGGGAATTTGCATGAGCTTTACGTGTACAGATAATTTGGGCATCCCACTCTAAGCTCAGTTCTCTTTGATACATGTGCTCGTGCAAACCTGTTTCACCCATTATTGGGATCTTTGAGCAAGGAAGCAGAACTGTATTCCCAGAGGGAAACGATACAGCTGCTCTCTACTGAGGCTGAAGCTTAAAGGAACAGTGTTATCTACTGTTAATTCTCTCCATGTACCAGATATTTTCTCCTTTTCTAATGTTGAAAGAATGGTGGATAAAATGTGGTCCTGCTATAAAATAACCATGGAGACTATACATCGATATTTTGTCTAAGCTTTGGGTTTTTTTAAGCAAACTATAAAATGAGATTTTTTTTAAAAAAAAAAAAGTTTCATTTTGCTGGGCATAGTTTTCCACTGTGCAGAATAATGAATTATGAGTTCCAAAATGAAATGGAGCCCTGGAGCTGCTTCATCTTTGTCCTTGAAACTTCCGAAAAGCCTGAATCAAGGTCTACAGGAAACTTTTTTCCCCTTTCCTTGCAGCTGAGCTTCTTAGAATCGCATACACACTTTTCTATTTTTACTTTCTGACCCGGGCCCATTTCCAAATGTGAAGCTGAGGAATTCCTGCACTCCTACATATGTGAGACCCAGACTGAACTCCAAGGGCTGGCCAGTTTCCCCCCCTTTTCCTCCCAGACAGGCTACTTTCATCACAGTGCACAACTGAAATTGGAGAACACTTGGGTTTCCTTACTTTGAAAAAGCTCAGAATGAGCCTTTACCACTCCTAATGAAAGGTTGCAGAGAGGAGCTGAAATTAAGTCATCAGAGTTCACCATTTGTCTTGGACCAGAGCCTAATTCAGTTAAAAATGCAAAGTTTATGCTGGAGTCCCAGCATCAGGTAGGTTTGGGCTGTCCTCCCTGGGCTCTCTTGGAGCTGTTGAGTGCTTTCTTGTATTTTTGCCGCCCTGTAAAATCTCAGTGCAGTGGTAAAGCTCCCTTCTTTCCCCCTTATTTGAGGAAGAAAGATCTTGTCAATGCCTTTTGCCTTGAAAGGGATGACGAGCTTGATCTACAAGCTGGGCTGGCGTGGGGGAGGAAGGAGAGCAGAGCTCCCTTCCCCCAGCTGCTGTTTGTCTGACGCAGAGCTTGTACTTCAGTTGTTATCAGCTGCTTTGGTAAGATCACAATGTGCTGGGATTGCTCAGAAGGTTAAAATATGTTGACTGAATTTTCTTCAGCTACCAACGCAAAAGGCTAGCTAATAGCATCACTGGCTGTCAAAAGCAGCCAGCCCCTGCATTTCTCATGGTAATGAAACACAGTGGAGTTTTTCATGGCTTATATACATCATGATACCTGTGCTGTGTATGTCATGTCAAGGATAGGAACAATAGGCATGCCAGCCAATAGATCCATCAGGGCTTGCAAACAAACACACAAAATTGCCTCTTTCTGTGAATTACTTGGTTTGTATTGATTTGTGATGATGTATAGAAGGAGATGAGGACTTTTAATTTTGGACCTTTTTCTCTGGCCTTTCTCCCGTGAATCTCAGCTTCTGTAACAGATACCCTGCTGTTCGCTTCAGTGACCTCCTGACTGTCTTCAAATCCCATTTCAAGAGCGATCTTTTCTCCCTGGCCTCTGACTCCTATAAGTCTGTCTAATAAAACAATCAAATGGTACTCCCTAATCCTTCCAGTTTCCCATGCTAAGTTCTTCTCTCTAAACTCCTCTCTTCTCGTGTCTCAGCATCCGGTATCTGTGGATGCAAGCTATCTAAAAATAGACCTTACACAGACATCAACCCCTCTCCCTGAAAAGTTCAGCTGTGGGGCATTCATACATGGTGTAGGAGACCCTAGTAGAGATCCTTTTGCCAAAGGTGATTTGAAATGATATTTCATCTGCCAGGAAAGTGCCTTGACATGCATGCTAGTCCGGGATGTGTTTTCTTCCATTGTCCTGTTTACATCCTTGTACAATTTTTATGAGACATTTGTTGAACTGGGACTACATCCAGAAATACCAGCGTTTAGGTAAGAAAGCTCTTAAAATTTAAAGGCCCAAGTACTTAAGCCAGCTTAATTTGTACTTAAAGCCACTCCTATAAATCCATATTCCTATTCATATTCAAGACAAATATAGCCTGAAGGAATGTCCTTTCTTTCTTGCATCTCTTCTACCCCAGGACACCTTACAGAACAGTTAGGGGGTAAGATGTTTCCTTGGGAGATGAAACACATGCCTTCAAATCCCCTTGTGCTGAGGAGGTATTTTAACCTGAGTTTTGTTCAGCCTTCATAAAATCCTTAGTAGTGAGTCTACTGTGAAAAAGAAAAAGGTCACTTTTGCCGTTTCTTTCAGTACCAGTGTGGATTTAGCTCTTTATTTCCTTTGTGTTTATTGCATGTGCCTGTAAATGAAGTGTTTCAGAAATGTCAGAACAGTTCACTTAGACTTTCCATTTTCTTTTTCTTTGGTTGAAAGTATTGGGCAAAATATAACCTTTGCTATCAAGTCATTTTGGCTTTCCTGGAACAACTTATTAAGATTACATGCCCAGTTTTACCAAGAAACTGCAGTCACAAACTCGGGGAAAAAAAACAGAACAACGTCTACAACAGCAAAATCCTGCCAGTGATCTATGATGAAATTTAACCTCATCTCAGCACAATGGTCTTGTTGCTCAGAGGAAGGCTACCCCGGCTCTACCACACAAAGACTCTCAGAAAATTAGTCAGAAATACTGGTTCAAATCCTGCTGGTGCTGGGCTCTGCCCTCATTTGTCTGAGGTAAATACATTGATTTTTGGCCTTTTTTTTTTTTTCACTTTAAAAGGTCTTGTATGAAGAAAAAATATTCAGTGGTCCATATTGTGATCAGCATAGATTAAAGTGTTCTTGACCTAAATTACCCCTGCCCTTCCTCAGGGCTACAAACAGATAGCAGCCAAAACTTATTCCTTTTCACTGGTGCCGTGCGTATATCACAGCAGTCAAGTGCTTTTGGCCAAAACCTTTCATGTAAATATGAAACATTATTATTTTTTGTATTTAAGCTGCCTAGGAGTTGGGTGATAGGTACATCCATATGGCACCATATAGCTCTATGACATGATCCTGGACTTAACGCAGGGCTGCAGAGGTTTTGCCAGGTGTTCAAAGCTTGGGTGAACAGGAGAGCAAGTGCCGTCTCCAGTGCTCTTGGGCAGCATCATTTAAAGCACACAGACGTTCACAGCGAGGCAGAACTGAATCATAAACTCTCGTGTGAGATTCCGAGCAAGGAAAGAGAAATCGTATCTGCTGTTTTTGAGAGATTCAATTAGATACCCTTTTTGGGAGAATAAGATTTCCAGGCCTCTTATAAATAGAAGGCCGCATCTCAGCTTGATTACTTCGAAACAGCTTCCTGCAACCTCCCACTAGGAAGATGAGCAATTAGTATAATCACAGCAATAAGTCAAAGATACTTAATGCTGAAACTTGCGTAACAACTTTCTTTTCCTGGTTGTCTGCTGGGCTGTGAGCAAAGAACAGTTTAATGCATGTTCTGATGGCTCGAAACGCCCTGTCCAACAGGTCTTCTTCCCTCCCCACAGTTAATTTGATGCCATGAAACAGTCCAACAAAGCTGCAAGGTGCTGTGGCCAGGTGGAGGCCTTTTCATATGAAGTACAGTCATGCAGGTGGAGGTGTTGCGAACAAAATGGAAAGCAAAGATCCTCACTGTGAGTCAATCTGCTAGTAATAAAGGTGCCGCTGGAGAAGATTCCACCTCATTTTCCGTCAGGAATATTCCAATAACCCAAGGTCAGGATATAGAAAAGTGTTTTTGAAAAACATGAAAAAAAGGAATGAACTAGCCCCCTCTTTTGGTTAATTGGGAAACAGTAGTAGGAACTGGTATTGGCTAAATTGCAGGTCCTGAAAGTGCTCCTCCTCTCACCTGTAAGTCCATTATGCTGCCACATATCATTTATGCACGTAGCTGCTGGGTGTCCATTGTAAGTAGGAGTTATTTCTAATCTTAGATCTCCCAGATAAATCAAGATTTTGGGTCTTAGGGTCTAGGCTCCATGTCCATGCACACGAGTTAGTTAAGTAAGCTCAGAGATTTGGTATTAACGAACGTCATGCAGCCAAGTTGGGGGAGCTGCTTGGGAATAGCCAGTGAGTCAGCAGCGGGGCTGAAAACACTCAAGGAGCCCTCAGAGGTAATCGCTCTTATCCATTTGACCACCAAACTGCAGTAAGTGCTTGCTTAAGTGCTCGGCTGCTGTTGAACCTTGAACTTTCAAGGACGCTGGGGTAGCAGATAAATGCTGAGCGCAGACACCCATTTTTCACCGGAGGGGACTTAGCAGCCAAAGGGTTAATGGTATCTGCTGGAAGCCCGGCAGCAGTTGGATGCTGGATGCCTCAGCCCTGGGGCCTTTCTCTGAGAGATTTCAGGAAAAGAAGGCTGGGACTCTTTGAGGGAAGCCAAAAGGTTCAAACACTGAGGTTTCTTTTGCCAGCAGTGGCAAAAACAACCGTATATTCATTTATATTGTTTGGGAAACGATTATTAGGTCTAGATTCCAACCCTCTTGATGGTGATGCTGAGTGTTCAGGGCTAACAACTGGAGAGTGGGTGCTGGCCACTGTGGCTGGCTAGTGCCCTGCTCCTGCCAGACAAGAGAAGGGATCCTGCAAGCCCCTGTGGACAGCCCTGGCTTTGTACTGCTGGCAGAGATATTTCCTTTATGGAGAAAAATCCCTTTTTTCCCCTTCTCCTCCACTCTTTGAAATAAGATTTGCTCAAAGCCCCTCCCCAGAGGTCTGTCTGTGCAGAGAGGGCACTGGGCAAACGAAAGCCCTTGAATTTGGGAAGGCGTAGGCACAGGATGTTAATGGCACTACTTGCTGCGCATTAAATTAATCACGTATGTATGTCTTTTGCAGAGCCAAGACTATGATGAACTGTCAGCCAGCATAAAGCAGAAAAAGGACAGATTTTACAGTTGCTCTGGATGCCTGATATCAGCTTCTCTGGAAACATTCAAGGATATTTTTGGTTCAAGATTAAGAAGTCACCAGATAAATTATTAACCAACTGAATCCTACTTATTTTATGTATATGAGCAAACTGCACTATTGAAACAATATTCTGCACTCAGGGCTGTCAGTGGATATTCACACATTGTTCTTAATGTGTTGTTTCTTTCCTAAAGCAATATTAGTTTAGATGTTTTAAACATGAACCTGATTTTACATCTTCATTTGAAGCCTTTTTTGCCCAATATTGACAAGATGTGAATTTTCTTTCTACAATGAAGCTGCAAGCCTGGATTCTCCCTCTTTACCTTTGCTATTGTGTGAAATGTGTCATTATACTGGTCTGAAATTGTTAATAAAGGAGTTTTAATGGGGTTTGAGCCTGTGCAGACTGCTTGCAACAAATGAAATGACACAGAGTTGTCTCATGCAACGTTTTTGGGAATCTGGCTCAGATTACCTAACGAGTTGTTAATTTTAAATTTGTTTAGTTTAAAAAGAAAGAAATGCAAACACAGAGGAGACAATGCCTTAAAGCGGAGAAGCATGCCAGGTTATTCTGATTTAAGAAAAACTTCTGTCCCCTCTTCTCCACCTCCAGCTCACTCTCTGCACACAAAATTGCCAGATGGGTTTAAAGACTGTTGAAATCTTGGCTAAGACTGCCCCCCACCCCATCTCCTGAACATCTTTTGATAATGCTCTGCAGCTTCCCAAGTATGGCTGTGAAAAAGAAAAGCAAAAGAATTCTGGATGCTCCTGAATGACCTACTGTGCTGCACAAGGGAAGGACCGCCTGATTTTATCATGCGATGCTTTCTTTGCTCTTATCTTAGAACATGTAATGCCTCTTTTTTCCACCTACGTATTGTTATGGTGATCCCTGGTTTCCTCCCCTCCTCCTCCACCCTTCCCTCCCCCTCCCCAGTGGCAGTAAAGCCAAAGGGAGAAGGAACCTTTAAGAAGTGGTGTAATTATTAACTAATTTTGATCTTGGGAAGGAGGGCAACTAAAGTATTTCCTGTTTCCTATAATTAAGGACTGAAGACTCAGTTCTGCCACACACACACATGCATTGTTTATTTTTAATGTACTCTCCATGGAATATAATCCGCTGCTTTATTTCTATATCTAAGGCCAAATTCATAATTGGTGTAAACAGCTGCTACTCAACTGACAAGTCCTAAAATGGGGGCAGAGGAAAAATGAGGTTATAAGGTTTCATCTGCTTACACCAGGAATGTATTTGTCCTGTTTGTTCTTCCCCTTCACCTCCTAGTGATCTTGGGAATAAGAGCAGTGGAGGCAGAGGAGTCTCTGAACTATATTGAAGCAGAACAATTTGGCCTTGGGAACTCAAAAGAACTGGGAAATCTGTATATCCGTGAGGCAGGTCGTGGACACTTGGCTGCAGATACAAAAGATGAACAATCCAGTACATCCTGCTGGTAAAATTTCTTCCCAGTCTGTAAGAGCCGGAGCTTGCATAAGGAATCTTCATCTGTAAATATCAGGGTGGAAAAATGAGATGCTACAATTTGGAACAAACTAAATAATTGCATTGGAAGATTCCCATGGAAGTTGTTGAACATGCCATTGGAGCTCAATAAACAACAAACAGCCAGATGCGTGCAGTTTTCAATGTGTTTTACGTCATGTCTGCGTCTTCCTGTGTGTCCAAATACCACGTTCCACCTAGAAGGGAAGGCAGGATTGGCTTAACCATTTTTTGAACCATTACTAGTGTATGACCCACACTTCAATGCGTTCATATTGAGAGCTGTCATATCGTTGTACACACCGTCAACATTTTCTGTCACAGTTAGGCTGCCATTAATACAGGTTTGGTACTGGGAAGAGTAAAGTAATAGGGCTTTGGAAGTGAGTGCAGATGACTAGCAGTCAGACGAGGACATGAGTGTGACTGTAAGCTCTTCTGCCAGCTTCTTTATGCTTGGTATCTCTACTTTCCGTCTTCTAGGGCACTGGGGTTATAACAAATAGTAACAAATAGTAGTAAAAATCCTTCCCAGTCACCCTTTCTCAAACACGAGACCCGAGAAGTGATAATATAGACTACCTACCTCTCACTTTCCCATTTGAGCACTGCTCATATTGTTTTATATTTCATTTTATTTGACACTAAAGTGTTTGTTTGCCCACTGTGTTGCTTGCAAAGGAATGCATTTCTGAGGTTTACCCCAAGAGGAGTCAGATTTGCTCAGCAGCACAAATCTGTTTGCAGTGCATAAATATTATTCCATTTTAGCAGCTCTTTCGCAATGATACTTGTGACTTGGACTGTCACCTGCCCATATTTGAGTAATTTCTCCTTACAGTATGTATATTCATTTTTTGCATCTGAAGTAATTTGTTCTTCTTTACCCCCAAACTCCTGAAGTTACTCATCAGCAAAACTTAGGCTGCCCTGTCCCATTTAAACTTACAGCAGAGCAATATCAATTTCATAACAAACAGGAAAAGAAGGTTGAAAGCAGCAAAAACCAAAGTGAAGCTCAGTAACTATGACTCAGCAGCACTAAATTCTGGGGCAAATTTAAAACCAGTCTTTTTGGTTGCGGCACAGATAAATGAAGTGAAGGAATTATTGCCAGCTTGAGACTCTCAAGTTAATAAAAGACAGAGTGATTAGAAAACTTTGGCTATGTAGGTAGATTTGAGGAGGTCTAGTTCTAGGTTTCTGTTTGGATTTGGTAAGCAATGTGACAGCCAAGGATGTGATTTTGTTGACATGATGCTGCCCTGGGGCACAGACATGGTGATAGAAACTTTGCAGCACAACCAGTCAGTGGTAATTGAAATGGAGAAATTTGCAAGAGTTCAGTGCCAGAAAAAGAGATTTACCATTCAGCTATACCCTCAAATCTAAAGATTTGAGTGTGTGGACCATTCCGAAATTGAGGAGAAAAATCCATGTTGCTTCAGCATTCTTCTCACTGAATGCTGAAATGAAAGATGAACTTTGCAGAGTTTGTCTTGCTCTATTGTAAATGAAGAGTTTCACCAGTTTTGATCTGTGGACTCTTTCCCAAGCTGAGAGTATTCATAGAATCATAGAATGGTTTTGGTTGGAAGAGATCTTTAAGATCACCAAGTCCAAATCTTAACCCAGCACGGCTGAGTTACCGCTAAACACCACCACATCTACACATATTTTGAATCCTTCCAGGGATGGTAACTCTACTACTTCCCTGGTCAGCCTGATCCAATGCTTGAAAACCTGTTTGGCAAAGGAAATTTTCCTAATATCAGATCTAAACCTCCCCTGGCACAACTTGAGGCCATTTCCTCTTGTTACTTGGGAGAAGAAATCAATGTCCCATGACTAGCTTGTTCTTCATAGATTTTCTTTGTAGGTAATTTAGCCTGCAGGTTTGTGGGGATCACAGGTTGGAAACTACTGTTTTGGAAAATGTGTAGCTAATTCCTTCCCCTAGCTGCCTGCCTTCCCATGAGTCTGAGAAGTACCTTGTAAGAGCACTTGAGGATGTTGAGAGGACTTGTACTGTGAAAACTGTCACTATTCTTCATATTTGGGGTGATTTTTGTTGTTAATAGAATTTCTGACCACTTGAAAACTGACTTAGAAGAGTCAGAAATCCAAATCAGCAGAGGTCTCTTCTTTCCAGTATTGATTTGCTCTCAGAGGGTCATTCCAGAACACATTCATTACAGACACAACCCACAAATTCACAATAACACATCATTCACTGGGCTGTTTATATTGGGGGGCACCATTGAAACCAAACAATATAATTCGATAAAATTACTAGTTATTTTATTTTTTCATTTAAGCTATAGTCGGCTCTGATTCTGCAAGTAGGACTTCTGAAAGCTGCTCTTATTTTTCTGCTGTTTCATGCTTGATATATTTGAAGTTTGAATGCTTTCACATAACATTTTATTACTGTTATGCCCTCTCAAAAAAACAGAAAATGTTTGTGGTGAAGTAGGAATAAAATGCAATCTTGGATCAAAACAGCTAGCAGTGAGCTTGACAGTGCTGTTATTTTTTTTAAATTGAAATCGTGTGTGTTTACCCACACATGTATCCTTCCACTGTGGGCCGGCAGTCATGTCTCCTCCTCTTTTGGGTGTTGATGTAAAAATACAGTTAGAAAGAAAAGGCCCGAGAAGATGACCTCATTATATTGGGTCTAGTAAGTCCTAGGGAAAGCCCAACTTTTCCTTGGCTGTCCAGGGATGGTGTAGATCTTTCCACAGATGGGAAGGAGACTGGCAGAGGGACCTGCTGTGGCTCTGCAGCCCCATGTAGCTCACCTGCAGCTGCACTGTCCCCCCACGCTGGCCCTGTGTTGGAGACCATGGGGCAATGAAAGTCCTCAGAAGCCAAAGGGGCAAACCACTCTTGCTGGTGGAGACGGGCATTGGGGGTGCACTGGGGATGCACTGCAGAGCTACCTCAAGGATGCTTTTGGTAGGAAAAATTCAGTGACACCACCCATGGTGATGTGCAGGGGCATGCCAGGCCATGTCCCCTCTGTCGTGGGAGGAATAAGGATACAGCCAGGGACAATAGGTGGAGGAAAAGCTTTAGAAGGTCAAGCTTCATGGGTTATTGGGAAGGGAAGGAGCAGCAGTGCTGCTTCTGAGGTGTGCTGCCACTTCTTCCCACTTCCCACTTCTTCCTTTAGCAGTTGCAGTAGCAGCTGGACAATTTTTGTGGGGGGAAAAAAAAAGGCAGTGGTGTCCTGGTCTCTGTGTCTCCACCTGCAGCTGCCTCTGAATTTCACTGAATTTCACTGAATTTTTAGAGTTGGAAGGGACCATAGAGATCATCTAGTCCAACTCCCCTGCTGAAGCAGGATTGCCTAGAGCTAGAGCATGTTACTCAGGACGGCATCCAGGCGGGTCTTGAAAACATCCAAAGAAGGATACTCCACAACCTACCTGGGCTGCCTGTTCCAGGGCTTTGCCACCTTCACTGTGAAGAAGTTTTTTCTCATATTTGAGTGGAACCTCCTATGGAACCTCTGCCACACAGAGCTATGTGTACAGGTATGTATTGCTGGCTGAGTCCTGTGTGACCCATCTCCCAACAGACAGGATCGAGGGATGGATGTTTTATTGGTTCCCTCTGTTCTTACCTTCTCAAGGTGGATGTAGCTTGTGCTCTGGATTACACAGGGAATTTGCATGAGCTTTACGTGTACAGATAATTTGGGCATCCCACTCTAAGCTCAGTTCTCTTTGATACATGTGCTCGTGCAAACCTGTTTCACCCATTATTGGGATCTTTGAGCAAGGAAGCAGAACTGTATTCCCAGAGGGAAACGATACAGCTGCTCTCTACTGAGGCTGAAGCTTAAAGGAACAGTGTTATCTACTGTTAATTCTCTCCATGTACCAGATATTTTCTCCTTTTCTAATGTTGAAAGAATGGTGGATAAAATGTGGTCCTGCTATAAAATAACCATGGAGACTATACATCGATATTTTGTCTAAGCTTTGGGTTTTTTTAAGCAAACTATAAAATGAGATTTTTTTTAAAAAAAAAAAAGTTTCATTTTGCTGGGCATAGTTTTCCACTGTGCAGAATAATGAATTATGAGTTCCAAAATGAAATGGAGCCCTGGAGCTGCTTCATCTTTGTCCTTGAAACTTCCGAAAAGCCTGAATCAAGGTCTACAGGAAACTTTTTTCCCCTTTCCTTGCAGCTGAGCTTCTTAGAATCGCATACACACTTTTCTATTTTTACTTTCTGACCCGGGCCCATTTCCAAATGTGAAGCTGAGGAATTCCTGCACTCCTACATATGTGAGACCCAGACTGAACTCCAAGGGCTGGCCAGTTTCCCCCCCTTTTCCTCCCAGACAGGCTACTTTCATCACAGTGCACAACTGAAATTGGAGAACACTTGGGTTTCCTTACTTTGAAAAAGCTCAGAAGGAGCCTTTACCACTCCTAATGAAAGGTTGCAGAGAGGAGCTGAAATTAAGTCATCAGAGTTCACCATTTGTCTTGGACCAGAGCCTAATTCAGTTAAAAATGCAAAGTTTATGCTGGAGTCCCAGCATCAGGTAGGTTTGGGCTGTCCTCCCTGGGCTCTCTTGGAGCTGTTGAGTGCTTTCTTGTATTTTTGCCGCCCTGTAAAATCTCAGTGCAGTGGTAAAGCTCCCTTCTTTCCCCCTTATTTGAGGAAGAAAGATCTTGTCAATGCCTTTTGCCTTGAAAGGGATGACGAGCTTGATCTACAAGCTGGGCTGGCGTGGGGGAGGAAGGAGAGCAGAGCTCCCTTCCCCCAGCTGCTGTTTGTCTGACGCAGAGCTTGTACTTCAGTTGTTATCAGCTGCTTTGGTAAGATCACAATGTGCTGGGATTGCTCAGAAGGTTAAAATATGTTGACTGAATTTTCTTCAGCTACCAACGCAAAAGGCTAGCTAATAGCATCACTGGCTGTCAAAAGCAGCCAGCCCCTGCATTTCTCATGGTAATGAAACACAGTGGAGTTTTTCATGGCTTATATACATCATGATACCTGTGCTGTGTATGTCATGTCAAGGATAGGAACAATAGGCATGCCAGCCAATAGATCCATCAGGGCTTGCAAACAAACACACAAAATTGCCTCTTTCTGTGAATTACTTGGTTTGTATTGATTTGTGATGATGTATAGAAGGAGATGAGGACTTTTAATTTTGGACCTTTTTCTCTGGCCTTTCTCCCGTGAATCTCAGCTTCTGTAACAGATACCCTGCTGTTCGCTTCAGTGACCTCCTGACTGTCTTCAAATCCCATTTCAAGAGCGATCTTTTCTCCCTGGCCTCTGACTCCTATAAGTCTGTCTAATAAAACAATCAAATGGTACTCCCTAATCCTTCCAGTTTCCCATGCTAAGTTCTTCTCTCTAAACTCCTCTCTTCTCGTGTCTCAGCATCCGGTATCTGTGGATGCAAGCTATCTAAAAATAGACCTTACACAGACATCAACCCCTCTCCCTGAAAAGTTCAGCTGTGGGGCATTCATACATGGTGTAGGAGACCCTAGTAGAGATCCTTTTGCCAAAGGTGATTTGAAATGATATTTCATCTGCCAGGAAAGTGCCTTGACATGCATGCTAGTCCGGGATGTGTTTTCTTCCATTGTCCTGTTTACATCCTTGTACAATTTTTATGAGACATTTGTTGAACTGGGACTACATCCAGAAATACCAGCGTTTAGGTAAGAAAGCTCTTAAAATTTAAAGGCCCAAGTACTTAAGCCAGCTTAATTTGTACTTAAAGCCACTCCTATAAATCCATATTCCTATTCATATTCAAGACAAATATAGCCTGAAGGAATGTCCTTTCTTTCTTGCATCTCTTCTACCCCAGGACACCTTACAGAACAGTTAGGGGGTAAGATGTTTCCTTGGGAGATGAAACACATGCCTTCAAATCCCCTTGTGCTGAGGAGGTATTTTAACCTGAGTTTTGTTCAGCCTTCATAAAATCCTTAGTAGTGAGTCTACTGTGAAAAAGAAAAAGGTCACTTTTGCCGTTTCTTTCAGTACCAGTGTGGATTTAGCTCTTTATTTCCTTTGTGTTTATTGCATGTGCCTGTAAATGAAGTGTTTCAGAAATGTCAGAACAGTTCACTTAGACTTTCCATTTTCTTTTTCTTTGGTTGAAAGTATTGGGCAAAATATAACCTTTGCTATCAAGTCATTTTGGCTTTCCTGGAACAACTTATTAAGATTACGTGCCCAGTTTTACCAAGAAACTGCAGTCACAAACTCGGGGAAAAAAAACAGAACAACGTCTACAACAGCAAAATCCTGCCAGTGATCTATGATGAAATTTAACCTCATCTCAGCACAATGGTCTTGTTGCTCAGAGGAAGGCTACCCCGGCTCTACCACACAAAGACTCTCAGAAAATTAGTCAGAAATACTGGTTCAAATCCTGCTGGTGCTGGGCTCTGCCCTCATTTGTCTGAGGTAAATACATTGATTTTTGGCCTTTTTTTTTTTTTTCACTTTAAAAGGTCTTGTATGAAGAAAAAATATTCAGTGGTCCATATTGTGATCAGCATAGATTAAAGTGTTCTTGACCTAAATTACCCCTGCCCTTCCTCAGGGCTACAAACAGATAGCAGCCAAAACTTATTCCTTTTCACTGGTGCCGTGCGTATATCACAGCAGTCAAGTGCTTTTGGCCAAAACCTTTCATGTAAATATGAAACATTATTATTTTTTGTATTTAAGCTGCCTAGGAGTTGGGTGATAGGTACATCCATATGGCACCATATAGCTCTATGACATGATCCTGGACTTAACGCAGGGCTGCAGAGGTTTTGCCAGGTGTTCAAAGCTTGGGTGAACAGGAGAGCAAGTGCCGTCTCCAGTGCTCTTGGGCAGCATCATTTAAAGCACACAGACGTTCACAGCGAGGCAGAACTGAATCATAAACTCTCGTGTGAGATTCCGAGCAAGGAAAGAGAAATCGTATCTGCTGTTTTTGAGAGATTCAATTAGATACCCTTTTTGGGAGAATAAGATTTCCAGGCCTCTTATAAATAGAAGGCCGCATCTCAGCTTGATTACTTCGAAACAGCTTCCTGCAACCTCCCACTAGGAAGATGAGCAATTAGTATAATCACAGCAATAAGTCAAAGATACTTAATGCTGAAACTTGCGTAACAACTTTCTTTTCCTGGTTGTCTGCTGGGCTGTGAGCAAAGAACAGTTTAATGCATGTTCTGATGGCTCGAAACGCCCTGTCCAACAGGTCTTCTTCCCTCCCCACAGTTAATTTGATGCCATGAAACAGTCCAACAAAGCTGCAAGGTGCTGTGGCCAGGTGGAGGCCTTTTCATATGAAGTACAGTCATGCAGGTGGAGGTGTTGCGAACAAAATGGAAAGCAAAGATCCTCACTGTGAGTCAATCTGCTAGTAATAAAGGTGCCGCTGGAGAAGATTCCACCTCATTTTCCGTCAGGAATATTCCAATAACCCAAGGTCAGGATATAGAAAAGTGTTTTTGAAAAACATGAAAAAAAGGAATGAACTAGCCCCCTCTTTTGGTTAATTGGGAAACAGTAGTAGGAACTGGTATTGGCTAAATTGCAGGTCCTGAAAGTGCTCCTCCTCTCACCTGTAAGTCCATTATGCTGCCACATATCATTTATGCACGTAGCTGCTGGGTGTCCATTGTAAGTAGGAGTTATTTCTAATCTTAGATCTCCCAGATAAATCAAGATTTTGGGTCTTAGGGTCTAGGCTCCATGTCCATGCACACTCTTTGCACCTAGTAGATCTGGAACTGATATCATTTGACAGCGCAGAAACCTCCGGGATGTGCGTGAGATCCCCTTGGACAGAATTTACAGGGGCAAATTAACTGTGGGAAGAATCTCCTGGAGACTGTTGTGGGTCTGGAAGGACATTCAGCCGCTGCATGGGAAGACACAACTTTGTAAAATATTTTTTTAAGTGTTTTGAGGAGAAATATCTGTTCTTGAAAACCAGAGAACCTTTAACATTGAGCTCACTACTTCTGGCTTCTGCAAAATGGCATGGACTGGTGACAAAATTTAGGCACGACAGAAGCTATTAATGGTTCTCTGTCATTTCTAGAATTACCTGCATTTTTTAATAAGTAATAACAGTAGGATAGGGCTAGCATTTTGGGTCTCTTGTGGAACTGGTTTGAAAATCTAGTTAACACTTTGCAGAAAATTTTGGGGAAAAATAGTCTTCTAATTTAGTCCTTCCAAAATTTTTTGAAAAGAATATCCTGAAATACAAGTGTTTAAAAATTTTCCTCTTCAGAAAGAGAAAAACAACCCCCATATTAATCAGAATATTCAAATATCTTTAAATGTGTGTGTGTGCATGTCTGTGATGTGAAAATCTCAAAAGTCAGATGCTGCAAAATGTTGATAGAAACTCAACTGAATAATTGAGATATATAGAAAACATAGATGTATATAATAATGCTTTTGCTTTCAATTTCTCATAACATTGTCATTCAAAAAGCCATTTCTGCAAATATGCATAGATCTATGTGCACTTAGCTACAGCTTAGGCACTTAGACAAAGTAGATGTTTCCAGGAAAGGGGAAAATTTTTGCTTATTTGAATTTTGGATTCTGTCACCAAAGCTATCGGTGATATTTCCATGGCCCATATCCTCATCTAGCTGTGTTGGATTAAGAGGTTGTCACCTCCAGCCCTTTCCTTTCCCAAAAGAAACTACCCATGGATCAGCCAGCTGAATTCACCTGCCTCAGTCAAAAGGAGTGATGTTTCTGAAGAACCAGTATCTGTACTATCTAAAGCAACACATTTCACTTTGTCTGAAGCAGAAAAAAGCATGAGCTCAAGCAGCAGACTAAAGGTGGTTAAACTGGGATGTGGGGTGCTGCCAGCAGGGCTGTTAACCTAACTCAGCCTTTCTGACTTCAGCCCTAGAGCTGTAAATCACCTGGAATCGGGTCTTGGTGAGACTCTGTGCTTAAACTACTGACTCTAGATTTCTTTAGGTGAACAAGCAGGGCCATCAAGTGAGGTGCCAAGCTAGAAAATCTGGTGTAGGAAAGCAAAATAGGGGTAAAAAAGAAAGTCAGCCTGTAGAAGATGTCAATATGGGCTTTCTTTTGAAGAGTTCAAGTACTGAAACTGAAAAGTGAAAGCACCCATCCAAAGTTTAAATGATCACATGGTTTAGAGACTTTTTTTGTGGTATTTTTCTGTGTCACAGTATGCATATTTACACAACTTGGTGTATCTAACTCTTCCTGCAAAAACTTAGGCCTCAAAAACTATACCTGGAACCAGTGAGCTTACAAACCCCCATCACTAGACTGCAGACACCTCTAGACAAAAAGTGGGAAATAAGGAAGAAATAGTGTGCATACTTGAATTTGATAGGGAACAGCTGATAAGCAGAATGCAATGACTTCTTACTGTTTCAGCCAGGAGTCTGGAATTAGCCTCGAGCCACCTGAGAAATGTAAGGGTTTATTTAATGGCAGGAGGCAATCAGAGCCCTGATTGACACCTTGCCTGTAAGAGGGTGCTTTTGCATCCCCTAACATTGCCTGGTCATATGTGTTTCAGTCAGATTCCCAGGAATTGTCCTGAAAAGGGTGCCACAGCTGCTAAACCTTCATGCTCCTAACCTCCTATCCAGGAAACTGCTACACCAAGTAAAGCAAATAAACGATAGTTTAATGGATTAATTGTCCTACTCTGATTACTAACACATGCTTGCCTTCACCTTCTTCTCCCTTTCACCAGAACTTTGCCAAGCTATTCTCTTGACCCAGCCTTGCAAATGTCTTTCTTTTTACAGGATATCCAGAACTCTTGTTATCACCTGTTTTTTTCTTGGTTCTTCTTGTTTCTGCCATTTCACAACTCAGCTTTCCCAGCTGTATTTTGCAGGGAGAACGTTAATGCCCAAAGAAATCCTAACTTCGTGGATTTGGAAAAGTGGAAATTCTTCAAGGCTTTGTTCCTAGATGGGGGACAGAACTTGCAGTAGTCACTGGGGGAACTGTGACCCACACCAATTCACCAGGGAGCCCAGAAAACACTGAACCAGCTCACCTGCTGCAGGGTTACAGCATCAGCCTGGTGCCCACCTCAAGGTGACACCCAGCTATCGTCATGCTGACAGTTGGGGATGGCCGATCTGAGAAAGGTCAAAGGTATGTACTTTTTTTAGTGTTGCACTGTCTGCTTTATACATCAGGGATTAAGAACGCTTTTATAGGTCTGTTTAATCCATAATTGCCCATTGTATTCAACCTTGTGCTCTGTGGATAGGCTTGACAAAGAAGAAGACCTTCACTGGAGAGGAGGAGGATTCTAATGAGAGTGTTGCCAGGGTTTTGAACCAGCAGATATTATGCTGCTGGTAACTGCAAACTCTCTCACTTACTGTTCCCAGCACACATGACTATGTGCTATAAGGTCTAAAGCACTTTTAATGATAACAAGAACCTTTCCTATTTTATATCAGCTCTTGGAAACATTTAGGTGAAGGGTCTCCAGGACTTTGGAAGCTTGGCAGCTCTGTGTTGGATTACCAGCCCCCCCGTGGAGGACACCGTATCTGTGACATCCCTACTTGGCTCCTATGTTGGCACTGGCCTGGTGGGCAAGATAAGCAGCATCTTGCTAGAGCTGCAGGAATTTTTGAGGTGCCTGGAGGAAATACTGAGCCACAAGAGCAATAATAGGTTTCCTTGGCACTTTGTTCCATGTTAAGACCAACCAGATTCAGAAACATCATCCTGCATCACTTTCCAGGGAAAGATTCGTCTCTTTGATGGAACTAATTAAATGTCCAACACATTTTGGGTTAGACAGATGTTCCTTTTTAATTTACAAAAATATTAATACAGTGATAGTGTGTGCAGTGCAAATGCTTATGATTCTTTTCTTCCCCCTAGTTGCCAACTTGATAGTGTTATTTAGACACATTCCTACCTTGCAGACAAACACACTAACCCGTAAGTATCCAGGTACTGGATGTTGCTGAGATCTTTTTCATTCAAAATATGTGAAACGATTGATCTTCAACGGCCTACACCTGCTACCTTCCATGTCAGTGAGGGCATTGCAAGAGATTCCCTTGAGTTTTATTTTGGCCATAAGGGTGTCAGTTCATTGGGGCATTTGAGCTTGCCCAGACACACTTCATGGCACAGTAGATGAAGCTAAATATCTGCTTAAAGATGTGGTCTTTGATAAGGGAGAAATAAAATTCCTGTTTGAAGAGGAGGCCAAACTGGGGACAAGGAGGAGGCAGAATGATGTTTTCAGTCCTGGTAAGGAGGTCTATTTCTCTCTACCATAAACCTCTATGGAAGGGGATGTGCAGTTTAATGGTTTGCTTGCAGTGAAATAGTTATTAAATATATCAGTTGGGAGAACCCTGGTATTGGCCTCCTTACTACAGGATTGCTTCTAGAAGTCAATTCAGAAGCACAATAGGGATGTGGCTCTAACGTTGTGATATCTTTACCAGCTCCTGAGACTGTGGATCAAAACAACGGAGTGGAGTTCATCAGTTTTTATCCCTCAGTAAATTGCAATTTCTCTAATATATTTGTCTCCATTCTGCACATGCTGGGCACAGCGCAGCTTGCTGCTCTTTCTGCTGACACTGATCCAGCATGAGCTGAAGGGCGTATAATCAGAGGTTTTTCTTCAGGTCTGCAGTTAGGTGGCCCCTCGTAGATGTCAAGGGCATTTGTTCCTCCTGCCTTCAGGGCTAGACAAAAAAGAATCTCAGAATAGCAATTCTTCCAAAGAAAAAGCCTGGCATCTTCTGCTGTGCAGCAGTGTTACTTGTAGATTATATGCTGCAGAGAGGGCATAGGACAACACCTGCCATCAATTTTGCACATTCAATGTTCAATAGGGAGAGGCACCCTGCGTAGTGTTTGGAGGATCCCTTGAAAAGGGGTAGAAGAATTACAGAGGCCCTCAACCTTCTTGGGATGTTTTCATTTACACTAGTGCTGGTGGGGATGTGGAAGGGCAGTGTTTTTTTCCACAGTCCCATAATTTCTCCAATTTGTTAAAAGGCTCTATCAGGAGCCTTGGAGATCCCTGAATTAGTTTTTTGTCAAATATCTTTATTCTAGGCTGTTTAATCAGTGTACTGAATTCAGTGAAAGCAGCCAGGGGAGTAAAGTTCCTATATTTGCACTTTTAACCGAATGCATCGTAATTTAGCTGTACATTAATTAACCTGTGAAGAGATGTCATTTTATCCATACTCTTTCTTGGATTTACCTCCTATTGCAGTTTGTCTCAGGGCATGCTCCAAAAGAATCAGAAACTGGCCCAGAGGATGCCAGTGACTCTCAAGCACACATCTATTGTCTCTGCCCAGCAAAACACATTCTCCCATGAGAATGGGAGTGAGCGAGAAGGGCTAAGGGAGGTTTCCTTTCCCCAAGTTAAATTTTCCTTCTGCTCATTTGCCACTTGCTCCTATATGCTGAGCAGGTGTCAAGGCTGTGTCTGTGTGCTATATCCTACTCTATTGCCTGCTTTACGGTCTTCATAGAATCACAGAATGGTTGGGGTTGGAGGGGACCTTCAGAAATCATCTAGTCCAACCCCACTGCCAAAGCAGGGTCACACAGAACAGGCTGGACAGGAACGCATCCAGGTGGATTTTGAATGTCTCCAGAGAAGGAGACTCCACAATGTCTCTGTTAGCCTGTCCCAGTGCTCTGGCACCCTTAGAGTAAGGAAGTTTTTCTTCACGTTGAGATGGAATTTCCTGTGTTCCAGTTTGTGCCCATTTCCCCTTGTCCTGATACCGGGTACCACTAAAAAGACTGGCCCCATCCTCTTGACACCTGCCCTTTAGACATTTATATGCATTGATGATTCTTGCACAAGAAGGCTCCCTCTGCCACGTATTCCAGGTTTCACTGAATTTCACTGAATTTTTAGAGTTGGAAGGGACCACAGAGATCATCTAGTCCAACTGCCCTGCTAAAGCAGGACCATCCAGAGCTTGTTAGAGCATGTTACTCAGGAGCATCCAGGCGGATCTTGAAAATCTCCAAAGAAGGGGACTCCACAACCTCCCTGGGCAGCCTCTTCCAGGGCTCTGTCACCTTCACCATTAAAAAGTTCTTCCTCATACCTGACCTAGCACAGAGCACTGTGCAGTGTGAAGGGGAGGACTCAGCTGAATCCACAGCTGTATAATCTGAATGCTTGGCTTTCCCCCCCCCTTATTCAGGTGGGTATTTTTGTTCACATGAGCAATCTCACTAAGTTTAGTAAGACAGAATAATAGGAAGAGGGAATGGAGAAAAAGACGTGCAGGGTAACAAAGGAGAAATGTTTGTTATTGCATAAGAATGACTTAAGGTCTTTACTTTTCAAAAGCTTGAGCACTGCATTCCTGTAAAATGCACAAGCCTTGAGTGGGGGGGGCTGTGTGCTTCTGGGCCAGAGCTAGTGTATGGTCGTGGTGCCTATAGGTCAGATTCAAATGGCAAGTGACAGACATAAGACATCTGCACTCCTCTTTTTATACAGTGAAGAGGAATACATTTCTGGAGCACAGGTACTCGCTTGAATTCATTTTCACAAGAAGCTCCCCAGTAAGGCAGGATGTAAATTTGATGCTGTAAGCCAGGCCATGGAAAGACACGACTGATAAAGGACAGATTATTTTTGCATTCAAGGTCAAGTGGCATTTAAAGAGCCATTTTGCAGACGCAGTGGAAAATTACAGAAGCAGAATTTCTGTTGGCTACTTCATCCTTTTCAGCTCTACAGCAAAACTAGAAAGAGGTGAAAAAATCAGTCCCTGTTTTTTTATCCTGTCAGCATTTTGGGTTCCTTTTACAGGTCTGCTATTTTCTCTGTAATTATTTTAAATATTTTTGAAATCCCTGAGGGTTTTTTTTTGGGATGTGGAACGTGGAGGTTTGTCCACTCTGAAAATTCAAATGTTGTTCTTTCATGAGGCACGAGTGGCAATGGTGAGCTTAACCCCGGGCGCTGAAGTACTTCTCAGCACAGACCTGAGCCAGTCTCTGACAGAAATCTGTGTTCAGGCTCCCTGCTCTCCCAGTCCTTGGCCTTTCAGCTGAGACTGCCAACAGATGATTGCTGAACACTTGCCAGACAGCAGTAACTTTCAGTCCCCAGTTTATAATAATGCAAAATCGGTATTCTGCTGTCAACCCCTGGTTTATAATAATGCAAAATCAGTGTTCTGTTGCTGGGAATGTCTTATTCATTATGGGCCACATCCAAATCACTTGAATGTGAAGCTGTGGTGATGCACATCAGCTAATCTGCCAGAAATTGCCTCATAAAGGTGCAATTTGCCATACCGGCAACATGTAATTTATGAAGTCTCCTTTTCAGACCAAAATGCAGGTTGGCTTATTCTGAGGAGTCTAAGAAAGATAAACTCTCTACCAGCAATAAAATTCAAAGAGAAATAGGTACCTAATTCTATAAGGCACCACTGAAATATCCCATCTGTTAACGCTTAGAACAATATATCTTCATAAATGTAAAACGGATTCAAACAGCCAGTTCTCTCTCTCACTCTGTCATATTTTTCTTTTTCCTTCTCATAGTCCATTTTACTTACTTTCTGGAAAGATACGGGGTTGATATCCAGGGTCAAGGCTGGCCTTATCCACCCATCCTGTAGAGATTCTGTTCCCACTCCCACCAGAGTCCTTTTAGCATACATTCAATTAACCTCGGTTAAGTATTGGGTATGCAATAACGTGTAGGCAGCAGAAGAGCTCCTCTAGTTGTTTAGCACTCTGGCATCAGATGAGGATAAATACAGGGCACGACCTGACCCTCCAGGGCACTGGCCTAAATCTAGTAACATCCAGGCTGGAGTTTTTCTGCGTTTGTAGCTGACATTGATTTGATGAGAAAAGTGCCATGATACTTAACAAAATAGTTCAACCACTGATAGGATTTTCCCAACATGATTTAACATTGATGTGTGGTTATGCACACGTTCACACACACACACTGTATTATGATTTTTTTTTTTTAAAGGTTGTAAAGGTTTTTGTGGAAAAAGCAATATCAAACTTTGATATAAAAATGTATAACATGGAAGCATGCAGCGGGCTGGATTACATTTATCCCTGTAGTAAATCAATTGACTTTGGTGACCCTCTGTAAAGGAAAGTTTAGCCACTTATGAATTACAGATATACCTGTTACTTTATAACTACTCATAAACATTTGCTTAAAATGATTTAACATATGATTTTGCTATATAATTTGTAGAAATGGCTTCATACAGAAGTTTCTGGTTATGAAAGGTATCCAAACGCAGTAATGTTTTTATGCCTATAGTTTTCCCAGGCATGTGTAATGTGATTGCTTCCCTGTAAGTTGCACTCGTACTGTATAATAGGAAAATAGTTTTGGTGTTCCCTCATAACCATATGGGGAACATTTTACAATATATAATACACAGGGCACATCTCTCCGTGGAAACAGAACCACATACTTCAGTTCATGGCCCAGTACAGAGCTGATGGGTCCAATACTGCATGAAATGCTATACACTTAGGGCTGTATCCATCCTGCTTTGGAATAAAAAAAGCCCACTGGCTTGAGTACAAATATGATTTGAATACCCTAGCAAAAAAAAAAAAAAAGGATTAAACAGCATATTCCAAGATCCTTTGTCTTTGGCCCTTTGCTAGGTCTGTCTCAATGTTGTTAAACTAGTTTAAGTAGGAGGGAAGAATCAGGCTTACTGTAATCCCTTAAAACAGTACAAGAAGTGTGTTGGGCAAAACCAGGAAAATACACATAATAATATCAACAACAGAAGTGTTCATACAGTGCTAAGCTTTACGTCAGGCTGTATTGGTTTTCAAAACGTTAGCACTTCCAGCAGGCAGGATTGCCTGCTGATTGTAGTGTAATGAAGTTTACATAAAGCAGGAAGTTAAATTTATTTCCATACCAAAAGACAGTGGGTTGAGAAAAATGTAAAGTCACTAAAATAATAATGAAACAGAATGGGTGGAAGAACAGCCCCCTGCAGCAGGCCATGTTAATTACCCTTGCAGCTGGGAGATCAATTTGCATATATATTCTTTGAAGCCTGTCAGGTATGAATTGAACCACTGAACTGTTACATTTGATAATCTAGCTCTCCAAAGCATTTTTGCTAAAGATGTTATGTTTCATAGGACTAGTTATTTTTCTATCTCAAAGTGAAGAGCTGTGCTTAATTTGTTCCTGTATAAACAATTTTATGTTTGTGACTTCCTGGAGCACCAGGTTAGCAACATAATCTCATCAAAAGCATTGGTACCGCTGATTAAACACAAAAAGAGATATAGCCAAATAGCCTTGACAACCAGTGAAAGCAAGGAAATTAAAACTTAAAGCTAGTGGTGACAGGCATGACTCAGGGGATAGTTAATGAGATATGGAGCTTTTCAGCTCCAGGACACATATTCCATTATGTTCTGTACTAGCGGTGACAAAATTGTTGCCATCTGATGGCTGCTTCATGGCCTGAATGAACCGAGTGTGTGGTCCCGGGAACTTTGCAAGTCCATTTGTTTTGCACCATCCGTTCCTGGAGCATCTCGGTGCCGATGCTGCAAAATTGTTTGCAGGGAATGAGTAGCAGTTTACCACCTGTTGGCAGCAGTTTCAGGGGAGCGGCTGAGATTTATAGAGCTGGTGGAAAACCTGCTTCTCCGTCTGGGTAATCCAGAGTTGCTCGACTGAAACCAGCAGAGCCCAGGGCTTCCGTGGAACAAAACCGGTGCAAAGGGAGATACTGCGCATGAAAATGAATTTTACGCAGGAACGGGGTATAAACTAAAACTTGCTTGTTCTCGTTTAAGAAAAACTGTGATGAGAATTGCGTACAACAGATTTCATAGAAATCACATGATTTCACTTTTTCCAGTCTTTAAAAAAGCCCACAAAACCAGCAGCAGTGCCTTATCTGAACTTCAGAAAAGCACATGACCCTAAATGTGTTATTTTGAACACGGATGAACCCTGACTCTTCAGATATTTCCCAGCATTGGACCTAAGGTAATACTTTTCCAATAATAATTGCAGATAATATTGAGTAGAACAAATGACCCACCGGTAGTGATCAAGAGCTAAAAATATTAAGCAAACCCAACAGTACCTACCAGTCCATTTCCAGATCTGGTGCAGGGCACTTGGACTAGTGCTTTCCATGCCTTCACTGTGGGGTTATTAACAGTGCTACTTACTTTTCTGAGTTTCTTTCTTTGTATGGTTGCCTAAGTTTCTTGCTATTCTAGGGGAAAAATTTTATACAGAAGTCCCTCCCTGACTGTCTTCACTGATGTAACAGATGATTCAAGGTGATTATTGCTTTCCCATTTCTGAACAGGAAGAGTTAGACTGGTGAGGGATGGGCAGGGCAGGGCAGGGTGTAAGGTAAATTGAGAGTATAATTAATTAGTGTGTCCAGTCTATTTGAATTTATAGTCCTAAACCTCCATCACCCATTTGACACACTTTTCTGGAAGATTTATTCTGAAGGTCTATGAGGAATACTTGGCATTTTTGCAAAATTTAAGCATTGTTGGACCCAAGGGAAACTTCTATAGTCCTTAGTGAACCATAGACTTGTTGGTTAACAAATCTGGTTCATGCATCTGGTTGTTCCTAGTAGTTAGAGAAGCTCAGCTACATTTCTTCCCTTCATTAACAATGTGAGCATCACTGGAAAAATTGGACAGTTGGGGCTTCCTGATTGATCTGGGGTAGAAAAGAGGTTGACATTCAGGTCTCATCAAAAACTAGATGGAGTTGCATACCTATGGTAGAAACTTAGAAAATCTTACCCAAAGTCAGTTATGATTAGGAATAATTTTATCTGTCAGGGAGGACTGGCAGGATAGCAAGTAAAATAATGGAGTTTTTCTTCGGAGAGAGAGTGAGAAGCTTTTCTTATTATTTATACCTTTCTACATCAGTATTACTGTATTTCCTCACTTGTATGCAGCCTTTCAAAATAAAAGGGCTGGCTGATATAATTTTAATACTCTTTAATATAACAAATCTCTTGCATGAAAGATGTTTATTTAATGATCATATATTAAAGATAAGTGTATTCCTTTCTTTTCCTGGCAAATAAAACTCTTCAGGTCTAAAATGAACTGCAGGTAGTTATAATGCAAACCATGCCTAGAAAAATAAACTCCTTCTGTATTATCTTAAGCTCTTTAAGATTTAATAAAGTCTTACATTCGTTGATCAAATGTGCAAAGGATGTAGTGCAAGCAAAGCATTCAATTCATAACAGGGAGAAAGTTTTGTACAGCAGAAATCTCACCTTACAATGGAAATGTAAGTAATTACAGCATTAACTTACTTTAAATCTTTTTGAAGAATGTCCAGTGAATGCAATAGTCCGTATAGAACATCTAGGCTGTAGAACTCTTTCTTTGCTTCCATTTTCCTTTATTTTAGCAAGAATAACAATAAGAAAGCAGGATGAATATAAAGGAAGCAGGACATATATCTCAAAAGCATTTGTTGGTGTTGTATTACAAAAGTTTTTGAAATTTCCATTGTTTATTTCCATTTTTAGAGATATGCTGTTGCACTCTTGTGCTGATTCCACCTGGAGTTTTCTATCCAGGAGCATCCCATGCTTTTTCCCCTGTTCTGTTAGGGATGGTCTTGACCATCTCTACCCAGCAGGGGCTGTCACTTCATCATACAGTGCCTTTCAGGTTTAGTGACCTGTTGACTTTTTTGTATGCCATTTATATCATGTTTTACAGCAACTTCGCTCACATTTTTAATGGCTGAACTTCAACTATTGCCAAATATTTGTAATTGGACTGATTTTTTTGTAAAGAAACATCAGGAAGGGCACTGTGTAGAGCATGCTAAATTAGCGATCAGACCAATAGTGTAATGAATATCATAACTGGAATGAGCTACAGAAAGGAAAGTTTTATTTATATAAACTAAGAAAGGTAGAAACCGTAAAGTTTTGTCTTCAGAAAGATTTTTTATTTTTTATTATTTTTTTTTTAGCTGAAAAGGCTTCTTCCATTTAGATTTCTTGTATGCTGAAGATTAACTAGAGGACATGAATCCCAAGGGGATATATGAAATACAGCATATGTCAGGTTCTGAGGTGAAGAGTTCAAGAAGAGTGTCAAGTTTTTTGTGATATCACCATGAAATCTGGAAAAAGATGAAATAAAACAATCAGCTTGAAGGTTTATATATTTGTTTCATGTTACAATGACAAGGCACAGAGAGAATGTTAAGAAGCTGCATTTACTAAACATTTGCAAATAACCTTTACCAAGGGGAATTCAGAAAAAGGGAGGTCATCTGAAAACAAGACAACCTTGATAGCAAATCATGAGGCTTTGTTTGTTGGGTTTCTTCTTTCCCTGATGGTGCCTACTTGTACTGTTGTTTATCCTTCAGGCCACAGCTGCTTTATCAAGGACATTTTCAGACTGAATTATGGGTGGGATGGTGTAGTAATAATAATACTGATGATGATAATGGTGAATATCATCTCTCCGTTCTCTGCCTGCCCTATTTGTTCTGAGCAAATACCATTATCTTTCAGGCCCAGATAATTTCTTCCTACCTTTTAACTTTAAAAAGGTATTCATTTATAAATTAATTTCACACTGTCACTGAAAATGGTGAAGATGATCAACTGACACCTCTTTCCATAGTACTATTTGTTGACCTCTAACTGGTAGTTGTGGTGGTGAAAAGTGCTGGCCACTTTCTAAGTTGCCTTTCTGTCAGCTGCTGTTATAATCGTAGTAGAACGTAGGTTTATAGAGACATTGTTAGAACTGTACAGGATATATGCTATTTATACCACATTGAAGTCCAAATCTGACATTATTCTTTTCCCATCTATAAAAGAAATATTAATGTTGTGCAACCTGTTCAGTTCTGTGGTTAGCTTTCTACAGCAGCATTCTATTTTTTAAGGTTGGTGAAAAAAGCAGAGTAGAAGAGACATAAAATTTAAGGTCTCTAGCCTTCTGTGTCTCCATCTTTTCCAATTTAAGAAAATAGGACCATAAAATGCAGCTATTAGGGGACAGGATCACAACAAGCAAAAGCAAACAGCAAAATGGAATTCCTTTCCAGAAGGTGTTGGGGATACAGAAATTTTACATGTGTTACAGGAGAGACTGGACAAGTAGTTGAAAGAGAGATGCTTTCAGTGTCATTAAATAGACAAATCACATCAGAATCATGAAATCCCCTGAGCTGAAAATAGCTGGGAAAGCATAATTCATCATGTTGCTGTGGTTCCCTTTTCATCTGTCTGTGGTCATTGTTGCTGACAAGGTTCTGGTTTGGATGGGTGCTTTTTTGCACCAAAATGGCCATTTTATGTTCCAGGACATTGCCCATCCCTCTAGTTTCTCCTCTGAACCACGGATGCTGTCTTTGTACCCTGTGAAATCAGTTTCTTTTTTCATCGCTATTCTCAGGCAGAAAGCAAATTCAATTTCTTCCCATTCTGTTCTCCTGCTCTGTTCTACCTTTGCTTTTACGGGAATTGTGTTTAAACTACTGTAACTCTGTTCTAAACCTAGGATTAAGTAATTTTATTTTACTTTCTCTATTTCCCGTTCTCCAAAAGTGACTTCTTTCCTTCTCATTCACAAAGACACATTAAACAAAGCTGATTTCACCTTGGTAGTGTCAACACATTGTAAGAGAGTCTTCCCATTTAAGTGGGATTTATCTTTGTTTAACATACCTCCACCATTTGCGATTTGCATGATAGATGATATAATTCATTCTGTGTACAAACATATTTTTCATTGTTGCAATTCACGTGCAGTATATTGACAAATTACTGAGATTATGGTTCTCATAATCTGAGAAATCGAATGGTAAAAGTTCAAGTTGGGACTAGTTCAAATGCTGGAGTTGAGTCAGGGATGTCTGAAAGACATGAGGAAGAGCTGCGTCCCATCTATTGAGTTCTTCCACACTTGTTCCTCAGCTTTGTGTGTTATTTCAACTTGTTGGTCAGGGAAATTTTTCTCAGTATATTTTATAGATTCAATTGGCAGGTCAGGGAGGAAACTTCTAGTACTTCCAGAAGCTAAACAGCTTAACAGACCTACTAATTGACTTCAAGCTGTCATTTTTGTCTCAGATAGGGAGAGTAGGAAAACTGAAAGTCATTGAAGTAAAATTTTATATAGTCTTTTTAAAAATTTATTTAAATAGCCTAGTGGGGAAAAATGACATGCAGCAGAGCGATAATCTTAGAGAATTCCAGGGATACTGATTTTATATGCTGAGACTGTCTGTACCACTTTGGATAAAGGCAATGGTATTCATATCTGGCTAAATCCCCCCATCTATACTCTACTGGGATGGGACCTCTGTATTCAAAGACTGCTAGGGGCAACAATCTCAAGTTTGTCTTGTTTGCAGAGTTCATATCTGACTCTTCAGAAAGAACCGATGCTGCAGTTTTCTCAGATCTTTAAAGAGCCTAGGTATACTACAAAGAACGGGAAATTGTCTTTGAATAGAATTCAAAGGCAAATGTATTGATATGTTTCCTAAAGACTAAATGTGAGGGTGTTATGCAAAAACCTTACACGGAAATATCTTTATAACCATGTGGAAACTGAGGAGGAATTATCAGTATATTTAACATTTAATATCTTTGTTCAAACTTTCTGTTAGTACTCCAGGCACTGTAGAATGTTTTATGACTTTTTGTAGTATAGAAATTGCACTTTTGTGTGTTAAATGTAGTTAATACCTAATTTTAGAGTTTAAGTTGCTGCACAAAGCTTAATTATGTTTAATGTCTCAGAAAAAGACAGGAGTGCTTTCTGTTCCAGCAAAGAGTTAACCCGAACTTTGAGAAGGGAGTTTAATAGAGCTATACAAAATATTACCTCAGTATTCCATCCCAGCCAGTTATTTGTGCAGATGTGAATTACTGGACTGTTGTAAAGGCAGTGTGATTTCTGTCTTTTCAGTTAAGGAGTGATGATGGCCAAGGTTTCTTTTAGTGTGCTACCATTAAGTAATACCAGTGTGCTCATAAAATCCTTCTGCATGTCTTTTAAGAACAAACTTCTTAAGAAATATTAGGAAGGGTGGAACTTGGAGAAGCAGACAGAGACAACCAGGGTCTTCCTCAGACATCATCTGATTCTGTTAGAACTGATTATATCAGAGAGACCAATGGCTGTAAATGCTGAGGCGACTAGAAGTGATACCATACATCAAGTCAGAACAATCTAATTATTTGTGTGTAAGCATTTTGTAGTGCTTGCTGCTCTACTTGAAATAATATTCAAATATTTTGCAGAAAGAAAGTCATCTGTTTTCTTTCTATGACATAATTCTGAGAGTTGATCTCACTCTCACTGGGTGTCACGAGGCCATGGATGTTTCTTCCTGGATATACATCCCAACTTTGAACACTTAAATGTCAGTTCTGTTTTAAAAATTAGCTGGGTTAACGTTTAATAGGACTGATGTGCCTTCATAATAAATAACTCAATAATAACTTCTTTTTGGTATACAAAAAAGTGGTCATTCTCAGAAAGAAATATTTTCTTCCCTGAACAAAATAACTCAGACCTGAAGTTTTGAGCCAAACTTATAAAAGCTTGTTATGACCAGAGCACAGCTGTGGGAGTTAGGGCTCCCAAATTCTAATTCAAACACCCTTTGAGGTAAAGAATTTCCGACTCTTTCTCCACTCCCAAAACACTCTTATGTCTCCAAAATATAGTCTGAAATAGAGAATAAGAGGCATATAAACCTTATACTGTTCCCTGTACGAGGAGGGCTAGATATAATTCAGAGTTATTATAGCTTTGTGTTTGTAAAGGTTTTAAAACTGAAAAGCATTGTGTAAGACGTAAATCTTCTTTTTATAGCTTAAGTATTTCTAGTACAATAACATAGATTTTTCCTTATCACTTTAATTACCAAAGGCAATTGATAATCTCTCTCTCCTTTCAGTAGTGAGTGCTTTTGATTTACACTTCACAGAATCACAGAATCACAGAATTGTAGTGGTTGGAAGGGACCTCAGAGATCATCGAGTCCAACCACAAAAAAAAAAAAAAAAAAAAAAAAAAA